>NC_138825.1:49236326-49688417 GCF_965183815.1 Platalea leucorodia | reverse complement strand
GGGGAAGAACAGAAGAAAAACTTTCTATTGCTTTCATTGGGGAATAGGAGAAAAGATTATGTTAGACAAGAAAAGAGAGGGAGAGAATGAGAGATATGCATATGTTTTTTCCGTACTGGGGCTGGTGTATCCTCCAGGCAATTATTTCAATAGCCAAGGGTATTTGGGTGTGTATGGCTGATAGGGGGAAACAGAGACTTCACAAACTTCACTGTACAGAAGAATAAAGGTTTGTCTCACATTTCTGAAGCCTGGTATTTGGCATTTCAAATGCATCTTGCACGTGGTTTGCACCAACTGCAGTCAGAAATAGCAGAGTTTCACCTGACAAATCTCTTGTAGCTAAAGTCAGAACCCCAAACTTTTGGCCATTTCCTTTGCTTCCCTTTGCCTCCAAAGATCATTATCCAAAAACATATTTTTTCCTTTTTATTGAACCCTTTGTCAGAATGAAATCTTCCAGGTAGCTCTCAAAGTGAAGACAGCATTTACCAGTATACTGCATTGCTCATCTAATGGATTGCTATGTAAGTAAGTGGAAAGATATTCTAAAATATGGGTCATTTCCTATTTTACAAGCAAAGTGCATTAGATACTACTTGCTGTATTTCCCAGCTGTTGGTTTCTTTTTCTTTTTCTTTTTTTTCTTCTTAATAATAGCTGCTGTAAAAAAGTTATTATTTGCAAATACTATTTTTTTTTCTGTCAGAGTCTTGCTCTGGCATCTCCAATTTGGAAAGCAACTTCAGCCTAAAAGCAATCATTTGCAATGACACTGGGACATACAGAAAATTTTAAAATGTGCCTTTAGTTTACTACATAAAAAAAAAAAAAGAAAAAAGAAAAAACCAAAACACTAAAGCAAAGACCCACTTACCTTTTAAAGTTTCACAACAGATGTGTCCTTGACAAATGCATGGAGGGTAACTACAAAAGAAAAAGTTACCTTAGCACAGGAAGAACTAAGGTGCTAGAAAGAAGAGATGCAGCCACTGCACTGCAGGCACTTGCAAGGGAAATGGGGGAATGGTGTTTAGGACCAGTTGTTTCCATTGGTAAGTTGCCCTCACAGTCTCCCATGGACTTAGGACCTTGAAAGAAGTGGAAAGGCACCTGGGAAGATGTGCTAGCCCAATACCCATGCCTGGGGCAAAAGCCTGATCACTGTTCCCTGCCAGAGCAGCCTTTTGGAGCTGCACTAGTGGGAAATGGGGTTGGCCAGGACCAGAGAGCCACTATGAGGTTTCATGTGTGAATATGAGGTTTCATGAAGATATGCCTTGCCTGCAAATAATTTCCTCAAGAGAGATCATGTTTGGGAAGATCTATTTCATGTAATGTCATGTTGAGTGACCGCCCCACAAGTGGAGGTGGGGGACATGGAATGGGGAGGAGCAGAAAGGAAGAAGGACAAACTGTGTCCCACTCCCCTCGCTTAGAGGAAAGCTGAGAGGAGGCATTTTGGGTAATCCTCCTCCATGGGGTCAGAAGTGGGACTGTCCTCCACACCTTTTTTACCAGACAAACTAGCTGGATTATCCTTCTCCACCTCCATATATTTTGTTTCATTTTGAGACTTACCAGGGAGCAGATGAAAGTCACAGATCACAAGAAGGGTACCAGAGATTTCTCAGTCGAGCGCCTTTGCTCTCCTTCTCTCAAGTGTTGCGTATTCCTATTTTATTTTAGAATAAGGTTCATAGAGTTGGCTCAAGACGGCAATCAGCTAGCAGAGCACAGCATGAAAACTATCCCAAAGGGCCTCTGAGGGCCAATGCTGCATCCAGGAAAGTGCCAAAAAGCCTTGGAATGATGGCCACACCCCGCTGCAGTGGATTTCTGCTGCCTTGATGTTTCTCTGTAGATGAAGAGAAGCTGAAAAAGGAGTAACTATTACTATGACCTTGCTTATGGCTCAAATGTCATGGAATCCTAATTTTTGTTTAAGAGGGGCCAGTTTCCCTGAGATTTTAATTCGAAGAGACTGTGATGCAATGGAGCAGAAATTAACCCACAGAATGTGTAATTCATGTCATTTCCAAAGATTTTTATTACTGGTCCCTTAGGCCCCAAGCACACCCCAGTCTGTGTTCAGGATAAGAAATACCTGATTTCTCTTGTCTCTCATCAAATTAGGCTAGCACAGCCAGTACTTAAAGGATTGCCATTCCCCAGAAAACTCTGTGTGTGGTCCCTGTTTCAGCTCAGCAAAAAAATCAAATATTCTCAGTCAAAAATATGGAAGGTTATCTCAGTCCCAGGCTCGTATCTCTCTGTTTTCTTAAGACAGATTTTTTCCAGCCACCTTGTTATCCAGCTGGAAATAGAAAAAGATGTATAAAAAATACATTCTCATTGCCGATCCATACATGCCCCACACCATCTAGGAGAGAATTATATATTACTCCCAGAATGAAATAGCAACGTCCATCTTTCCTCCCAAGCTATGTCATACGAGTGCTTTCTCCGAGGCTGCCTTTCCAAGGCTACCTTTCCAAGGCTGCCACCTTTTTCTGTGGACCTGTTATCAGCATGCAAAGGTGCGCTACTGTGTAGGGTGTGAGTCTTTCCTTGCCTCTGCCTCACTGTTACGTGAGTGGAACAACAGGCCTGTCAAAGAGGGCAAGAGTGAGCTGAGAGCTCATTCAGTCCTCAGTGTGTTCATTCATCTCATTATCCTAGTTCTCTTCCAATTTTTAAAAATTCATATTTATAAAATGGCTTTATCCAAGCCTGATGATGTATCCATCTCTTTTCTTCATCCAGAGCTGAATTTACTGTGCTGATGCCTCCCTCCTTAGCATGGAGGCTGAGACACTGGAGCAGGCTGTCCCTGCTTCTGTAGTGCCACAGCCCTTTCTTCTGTGTGCTTCGTGGCTCATGTAATCTGTCTGTGTCTGCTGTCCACCTATAAAGTGGCACTAATAATCGTTGACCCACAGGTAGGATAAACTACCCTGTACCTTGTGTGGACACAAACTTTGCTTGTAACACTCTAGCTGTAACAGCAAAGTAGCTGAAACCCCTAATACTGCAGGACATAAAGGGCAGCAGAGTGAATGCAAAATTCTTGGCTCTTGGCATTCAGTGCAGAGGTTTCTCCTGACATCCTGAAGGCCCTAACAGTGGGACGAAAGTCTTTCCAGGAGAATTCTGGATACATATGGGCTTTTCGAAGGAAGATTTGATTCTGTGTACTGGGCTGCAGCCTGCTCTTATTTTCCCAAGCTTAGTTTGAAATATAGAGTCGAACCTCTAAAGCTGAAAAAGGAGTAAAGCTGAAAAAGAAGTCAAACTTGTCTGTGCACCATCCTATTTCAGCCATCTCTCTGTAGCAGCAGAGCTCTTGCACGCAATCAGCCCAGCCTAAGTCATCCCATAATTGTTTTCTTCCTAGACTCACTCTCTCGCTGTTTCTTCTCAGCTCTTCGTTCATCTGTGTTGATCAGTCAATTAGATGTTCAGCGAAGCTGCCCACCATTCATTTGGCTTCACACTCCTATACGCAGTGCTCTTGCTTGTAAAAATTGCTAACCAGTCCAAGCTGGTGTTTAAGACAGCCAGTAAACATGTCCTCGCTAGTGACTGATGAGGGGTGTTTCTGCACAGACTGATGAATGCACATATTGAGATAGATGCATTTTATCACATCAGGCTTCACACCACTTCCTCTGGGATAAATTTTATAGATGCAGTAAGATTTTTACAGCATCTGAAAAGACTCAGGTACTGAAAGGTAGATTTATACACCCTCCAGTTTTACAAATATGGTGTACAATCAGTGGTCAGTGGAGTTCAAAATAACCTCTTTAAAGGATTTTGCCCTTTTAACTGCAGGAATATAAGTTAAGTCCTGAAGAGTGCTGAAATGAAATACACAACATGGTAAGAATTTAAATTGGAAAAAAATAGGTATTTTATGTTTAGTTGCTCATTCCTATAAACTTAATTCAGCTCTTCTTTCAAAAGAGGTCTGTAGATATAATCAGAGCTTGTAGGTTGTAGTTTTAATTCATTTCATATCCATTGTATTATATGGTGTTATTTTTAGAGTGATCACATACAGTTGATTATTAGCTTAAATCACTAGTGCAGTTTCATCTTTTGCAGTTATTCCTAGCTTTCTCAAATGTATTCTTTTGTCGGTCTCTAAATAATGGAAATTTCTTGAGGCTGACCTATTTGCCATCTAAAAAGCACAGACTCTGAGATGGATTACCACTTAAGCCATGGCCACCTAAATTACACGGAGCTATAATGAATGACCAGCTTTAATGACCTTTGTACTGTCAGGGCAATGAAAAGTTAGCCTTTCTAGAATTAAACCAGCCAAATTCTGCTCTACTTTTTCTGTCCATGGGAGCTGAAGTACATGGCAGGTAAATTTCTGAAACTGATAACAAAATGTAATCCAAGACCTGAGTAATCATTGACTAATGCAGGAGAAGCATAGCAGGCTATTGATGTTTGAAGGTCTGATATACCTTTCATGCTGATATAATGTTTTGCCTTTAATGGATTCATTCCTGATTTATACTGCTGTAACCAAGAGGAAAGACTATTTCCAAGGCAGAAGGGAAGTTTGTTATGACAAATAACGAGTGAGGTTTTCAAAATTCTCTAAGCAATTAATTAACCCACAGCTTCAAAACAGAAATATTGCTGGCACTGTGCTTTCTAGGACTTCCTCCAATATTATTTTAGAGGTCTCAAACAGAGAGCCTTTGCCTGTTCCCGTGAGCAACTGTTGTGCCATCTTAAAGATGATACTGTCTGCAAGATCCCCCAGCTGCTTCCTTTAAAGTGTTCCTTCTCCCAATGTCATCGCGTTTGGAGGCACTGTGGAAAAGGGGTGATTCCCCAGCTGTCATCCACAGCTCCCAGGCGGGATGTGGTGGGTGCGGGCTGTCCTGGGCGTTACACCCCCAGGCTGTCTGGCTGCAGCAGCATGCCACCCTACCACACGGAGGGCTCTTCTGCTGGCCCTGCTGCCCCTGGGTGGCTTTGGAGGGGAAAATGGATTTGGGAAGCGCTAGCCAGAACAGCAGAAGTCGCTTGGAAAGACAAGTCAGACCCCTTGAAAGTCAGGAAGAAAAAAAACCCATTGCTAAAGCTCTAGGAAGCAAACGATGGGGCACGGGCTGGCCATGCATGGGGAACGCACACAGCAGGTTTTTGCCTGGGGTGAGCCACAGCTGAGTGCCCCAGCACCTGGGAGTATGTGTTGTGAACTGCTTTCACAGAAACCAGGTGTCCCCTGTCCTCTGACTGGCGGCTTCTTGTGTTTCTGAGAGGCAGCATCTCCCAGCTGGTTTCCACGTCCCACTTAACCTTTGCTTTGGGAAAGAAATACAACTGTTGGGTGCACACCCATGGAAGTTTCCTGCCTCCAGCACGTGTGACGGACTGACAGCATTAGTCCTTCTACTAATGCTTTGCCAGAAGACTGGAGCTAATGTGTGCTTCAAGTACAACATGTCTTATAACCTCTAGAGTAGGTGCTATTTGACTGAGGTGTTTTCAGGCTTTTGCACCAAATTCTGCTCTCATTTACACATCTCCTCTTCTGCTCCTCTGATATTACTGTTGCTCCTACAGCAGCTTAAAAAGTCTGCCTTTCATCTGCCTATTGCTATTTTATCAGTATTTAGTGCAGGCAAACCCTCACTTGCTCTCTGAGTTAAGAGCCTTCTGAGGCATCCTCATGCCTGTGTCACCACCCTTTGTGAGGAGGTTTGCTATTCATTGATTATTGCTCTTGGATCTCCCCAAGTAGCAGAGGCTAGGGAAAGAAGAAGGAGACCCCTTGCAGGAGTTACCCGCAGTTTACATTTAAGTGCCATTAAGAGACATGTCCATCCTGTCGAGTTTTAATGGCTGCAGCTATTCTTTCTATAGTTCTCCACACCCAGACAGAGCACTTCAAACAATGCAAGAGTCTTTGGTCATGTTCAGTCTATTTCTACAAACATATGCAGGATGAAAGATCCTCAGCTAAAACTATCCGAGAGCTTCAGACAGTCCAGCCCCTTCTTCCACACAGATGTGCTTTTTATCCCACTCCTGAAAACCCTCCTTCGTCAGGGCTGAAATTCTGGTGCTGTAAGAGCCAATTAAGCACTTTGCCGCAGACTTCAGTAGGGGCCAGATCTCTGCCCAGATGTTCCTCCTTTGCTTTAACATCTTCCTGCACTCCTGGGTTCCTAGTACCACTTTGTTCCACTCCCCATCACACACTTAATTCCCTTTTTTCTCCTCGATTGACAAACAGCTATTTCTGGCAAGCAGCGGAAGTGTCAGAGGATGCTTGCTAACGTCCTTGCCAGATGATGTTTCCATACAAATGGGTCAGTGTCGTGACTAGCGCAATCGTTCTGGGGGATACTGTGCCCTCATTCATGACAACAATCGGGCTCTCAAAATCCCTCACATAAAATAGCTGGCAAGAGCATCCTGTTATCTCTCTTTTTTGACTGTGTTAGCTGGTACAGGCTACTCTGCCTCATGCACCCTGTGCACTGGATACAGCTATGTGAAGGTTTCAATTGAGTTCTTCAATTGCTTTTTCTACTGGGTCTGATCTAATTGCTGTCAGGATGCATAGCTGGAGCTTCAAGTGGTAATAGGAAGATCTAGGAAATGCTTTTGAGCTTTAAAATCTCCTTAGGAAAGCTTCTTCCCCTTCCAGAAAATTTGCTAAGCTTCTAAAACTTGTAGAAATAATTGGTCAATGTGGGAGAGAACTTAGACAGTAATACTAATGTGCTAAAATTCAATCACTGCACACACCACGGCATCACTTCAATAGATACAGCTTAGCAAGCATTAGATTTACAACCATGTTTTTGCCAGCTTGGTCTGCAGAGTTAAATTCTTCAGCAGTGCTCAGGACTTTCCTGTATTATTCTCAGCCAGATAGATGTCATCTGCCTCCCTTTCCAGTCTTAATAGCCTCCCACATACAGTCCCCTTCTCTGGCTGCTGTCTTTGCCTCTCTTGGCATTTGGATCTTAGCCCTTCTTTTCATTTTAGCTGAAAGTTTGGGCTTGACTGCTGCTTGAAAGACAGAGGGGAAAAAAACCCAATTTTCAGGGAATTGTCCTAAAAATCAATTGGTGGACTTTCAGACAACTTAACCTCATAGTTAATTCAAGCCAAATTATTGCAGGAGTGGGAGTGGTTTTTGAGGACTGACAGCTCCTGATTAACATCTTGCAGGATTGCTGCTTCTCAAAAGATAAGAGATAATAGTGTTGGCTGTTACTTAGCATGCTTGATTCTTTGGTGGCTCCAAACTGGTGATCCAAACACTTTGTCTGCTGACTCTGGTTCAGTCTTTGTTCCTTGTTTTGGCAGGGCTGGCAGTATATTATACGGCAAGGTACGGAGTGGGTAGGGCTAAGATTATTGTTGTCATTCCCAGTTTGTTTCTCTCTTCTGGGTCGGTAGGGCAAGTTAATCTATTTATTTTGGTACAAAGAGCAATTATGGAGATATTGTGAGCTCCTAGTTGGACCACTTCAGTGTTTCCCTGGGACCAGCTATAACCATTTCAGGTAATTTGAGTGTGTAATGGCTGTAATTAAACACACAACTTTTAGCAGCTAATTTCTATACCTAGCAGATCATTGGACTGTGACACTTTAGGAGGCACAATATGTGCTGTAAGTCTGGCAGGAGTTAGCAATAAATCTCCAAGGAAAACCCCTGGACACATAGTACGTAAAAATCTCAGTCTGGTCATGGACGATTGACATGCTCAAACGTACGATGCCGATGCAAGGACCTCGAGTTGAGACCCAATATGATGAAATCAGGAATGTGCAATTTAAAAGGAAGATAACAATTTCCAATACATAAGCATGGAAGGATGCCTTAAAGAGTGATTAATGTGGCATCCCATTAGCTTTAAGTACTACAGAACATCTGGCATATTTCCCCCTTGACTGCAAATTTCTGAGCACTGGTGTTATGTCATCTTACAGTATTCATTTTCTCCCTGTCTCTATAAATCATCTCAGCAATTGTTGTTCATATGAAAGTAATTATATAAGTGCACTTGATTAAATTAGCTTCATCTAGTACAATGTGCTGGTTTTGGCTGGGGTAGAGTTACTTTTCTTCATAGTAGCTAGTATGGGGCTGTGTTTTGGATTTGTGCTGCAAACAGTGTTGATAATACAGGGGTGTTTTTGTTATTGCTGAGCAGTGCTTACACAGAGTCAAAGCCCTCTCTGCTTCTCACCCTACCCCACCAGTGAGTAGACTGGGGATGCACAAGAACTTGGGAGGGGACACAGCTGGGACAGCTGACCCCAACTGGCCAAAGGGCTATTCCACACCACATGACGTCATGCTCAGCATATAAAGCTGGGGGAAGAAGAAGGAAGGGGGGGCACATTCGGCGTGACGGCATTTGTCTTCCCAAGTAACCATTATGCATGATGGAGCCCTGCTTTCCTGGAGATGACTGAACACCTGCCTGCCAATAGTAGTAGTGAATGAATTCCTTGGTTTGGTTTGCTTGCATGTGCGGCTTTTGCTTTGCCTATTAAACTCTCTTTATCTCAACCCATGGGTTTTCTCATTTTTACTCTTCTGATTCTCTCCTCCCTCCCACCCGAGGGGGGAGTGAGCGAGCGGCTGGGTGGTGCTTAGTTGCCGGCTGGGGTTAAACCACAACAGGCCTTTTTGGCACCCAACATGGGGTTCAAAGTGTTCGAGATAACGACAGACTTGATTGGAATGTGGTAGATCAAATTTATAGCTGTTATTACTGTTTAGCTATTAATTGACAGGCTGCTGTGCTTGCCATGGGGCTTGCTTGCCTTACTGTATATTAGAGTCTAGTGCTCATTAGTGGCTGCTTTTTGCTTTTGCTGCTTGCTGTACTGCTGTACTGCTTATCGTCTTACTCTGCTGTGCCTGGGAACATTTTGATAACAGCAGTGGCGATGCGCCCAGGCTGGCAGATGGCCAGGGCATCGCTGCTGTTTCTGTGCTGCTGTCCTGGACAGGCTGGAACTCCAGTGTGAACTTGAGTTGAAGGGACTGTGGCCTGTGGATGAGTCCATGTGGGAGCAGGACACCCCAAAGTATCTGTGGCCGTGGATAAGTCCACACCAGAGCAGGTACATCTCGAAGCATGTGTGGCTATGGTTATATCTGTGCTGCAGCAGGTATACCTTTGAAGGAATTGTGGCCCAAGAATAAGTCCACACTGGAGAAGGTACACCTTGAAGCATCTGTGGCTGTAGATAAGTCCATGCTGCAGCAGGTACACCTTGAAGCATTAGTGGCTGTGCATGAGGCCATGCTGGAGCACCTCAAAGTGTGGCCATGGATAAGCCCACAACAGAACAGGTATGCCCCTGGAGGGACTGCAGCCATGAGTAAAGCCATGTTGCAGCAGGTTTACTTCTGAAGACAATGTGGCTGTGGGTAAGGCCATGCTGGAGCAGGTATATCTCTGAAGGCATTGTGGCACATGGAGAAGGCCACGCTGGAACAGATGCACCTCAAAGCAACTGTGGCTGTGGCTAAGTCTGGGGGAAGAAGAAGAAAGGGGGGGACATTCGGTTTGCTTTGCTTGTGTGCGCAGCTTTTGCTTTACTTATTGAGCTGTCTTTATCTCAACCCACGAGTTTTCTCACTTTTAGTCTTCTGATACTCTCCTCCATCCCACTCGGGGGGGAGCAAGCAAGCAGCTGTGTGGTGCTTAGCTGCTGGCTGGGGTTAAACCACGACATACAGGGATTTTTTTATAGGGGCATTTCTCTTCCAAAAATAACTCAGAGGAACTGATGCATTAGGTTTGTGCCATATGACAGAGATTAGAGTCCCTCGGGACTGCTAAGCCAGTACATTTCAGCACACCTAGGGCCCAAATGCTGTACCTGGCGTCGATCCAGTGGGCTCCTCTCACACATGTACCTGAGCAAAATTTTGTTCATGGAGGCAGCCATCTTATTGAAATTTTAACAAAATTCTGGAAGCTGGCCTTACTCGTTCAAGTTTTGCTGATTTGTATTACCCTTGGAGGTTTCGTCTTCTCAAAAGTCAATCAGAGAATGATAAAGACCAGGCTGCACGGCACAGTGACCTTGGGCTCTCTTCTGTTATCACGTCTTGCGTGCTTTAACACTGAGCAGATTGGGTCCAAGTGTAAGAGGATAAAGTCAGAGTGATTAGGGATTTGTCCCATGACTTCAGCACTGTTGGATCATCTTGAATGCCTTAAAAGCCCTCATGAATTATGGACGTAACTGTGCATGCCAACACACACTTTTGAAATGTTAATTTTTTCGATGTCTCACAGTTGATTAAACAAAACAAAATAACCCTCCACCTCCAGGAATGTAGCAATATGAACCAGGATCATTATGACTTTCCCCAGCTCCTGCCCTTCAAGCGTTGAGCAGAACTGTACCTGGTCGCAGCCACACTGGGGGCAAGGGGTGGCTCTCAATTCTCACAGCCCTTTTTCTGACCACACTCAGCATCCAGCCCTGGGTGTTGCGCTATGGTTATTCACCCTGGAGCATTACAGAATAAACTTCTTCAAAATACTCACCACTTAAAGCATGTCCCTCTTTCTCTCCCCACCAGTGTTTTGAAGAGTAAAAGAAGGAAATGCCTTTTATACAGGGCTGATCACATATAGCTCTTAACCACCCACTCTCCTTTCTTCAGCATCAGCTGTTTTGCTGTGGAAGGCTGACCTGACTTCACTTTGGGTGCTAGACAAATCTCAGCATGCAAGAGTTTAGATTCAAGCAACTTGCCCAAGGGAATATGAGGTGGGAGGAGGAGAGGAGGTGAATGTATCAAACCTAGGATATGTTACCATCAGTCCCTCACTGCTGCACACACTAAAGCAAGAGTGACAGAAGGCAGGAGCGTGGGGAAGGGAGAGGGGCTCCTTCTCTCCACAGGCACTTGAAGTAACTAATGCCTTGTTGTATTCAGAGAGGCAGTGGTTGTGCCATTGCACTAAGCAGAAAACAGCCCACACTGTGTATTTTTGGGGGGATTCTTTTTGGAGCGCAAGAAGCTGGCTCTGACCATCTCTCTGACCATCATAGAAACTGCTCCTGGAGTGCATGAGTTGCAGGTTGTTCTCTTACATGGGCATGTGGTATGATTTCCCATTGAAAGTCCAGCTGCTTTGCCCTCCTCAAGGTTTCAGGAACTCAGAGACCAGGCAAAACTAGCCCAGAGAAGAGCTGCCCATCCCATGGAGCCGCTTGCTGGCCTTGGCAATGTAATGCAACAAGAAGGAGTGGGAAATATATCACAGATAACCACAGACCATCTGGGGCCTCTGTTCCCTGCCCTGCCTGGGCTTACTCTGCCTCTCAGCTTCTCATCCAAAAAGCAGGGAGAATGCTATCACACTCTCTCACAGCTGTGGTGTAAGGATGTATGCATTTCAACCCCGTCTCATGCTCTGGGTACCAGTTATGTATATACATTAACTGCACCCAGGCAGAGCGACTCAGTTTTTTTCTTTTCTTTTCCCTACAGCTGGAAATACCCTACAATGGAAATACCCTGATTTATGTTATCTGTGTATCATACCACTTTAAATAACTGATGCAACCTTTGGTATCCCACAAATTCAAATAGGCCCTATAAAAATGCTTTTTTCTACCGAACAGCTTCTTGGCTCCAGTGGAGGAACTGTCCTCCAGGCGTTGAGAGGTGTTTTCTTATTCTATCAGTCATTTTATACAAATCAAGATCTACTGTCCACAGTGTAATAAGTTCCAATGAGTTAGGGGAGATAAAGGTTGAGATGAATTACACGTTTGGAATCCTCAGTTAACATTTTAACCCCTAGGTCATCCAGAGCAAGTCACCCACACCCAACGAAAATACAGCACTGGCATCCCAAAAAGTCACCAGAAACCCTACTAATAGGATACAAGATTAATAGTAGGGAGCAGACATCATAAGAGGTTTGGTTTGGATAAGCATGAACATGTTTGGCTGCTTATCTGAAATGTATCCAAATGACTGTAGCCTAAAAACCTTGTAAGAATGGACTTTGTAAGGTGACTTGCCCTAGCTTTTTGGTTTAGTTGGTCAAAAAGGGAAAAATGGGAAATGCTTCCATATTGGGAAAAGATCCAATGAAGAGATAGGGTAGAATTTTGTACAATAACCTCAGATTTGCCCTACATCCATTTATTTTTTGAAAATAACTTCTTTAGAAGGACAATGTGCTATAACAGAGCTGGTCAAGGCAGGGATTTTAACTTATTCTGCACCATGTTTCATGTACACAAACCCGTTCTATTAAAATACATTTTCAAGGCTGCAAAGTCGTGCATTTGTATTAGGAAATGCCCTGATTAAAATCATCCACACGGCTTCAGTTCATCCCATTCAGAGGCTAGATTTTGTGGTGGTCCATGACTCCGCAGTGCCGTACAGCCCGTGTGGCGCTCACCCTGCCTCAGCCCCTGGACGCGATGGATGGTGCCCACTTAGGAAGAAGCTGTGCACCACATGGCTGCCTCGGTGTTGTTCGGTGTGCGGTCCCACGCCTTATTTACCACGCGCCACTGCGGGAAGAATCACTCATTTGTTCATGAGCCTTCCTGCGGACTTTACAATTGGCAGTGAGCTGCTTCACAGGCGTTTAGAAATACCCTCTCACAATAACTCTTAAAAGTGAAAAGCAATTTAGCCCTTTTCTACACATGAGGAACATAAGGCAAAAAGAGATGGAGGTGAAAGCACATTTCCCATGGACTACAATTGCAGCTTTAAGCATTCAGCACTTCTGCCAGTCAGACTGAAGGGGTTTTAGGCAGAAATCAGAAAATGGAGAGTAAACAATCCCTAATCCTGTCAGAGGAGGTGTTTTGGGGCATGAGGGAGGATGTCTATTCCATTTTTCTCTGTGAAAAATGCAGATTTGAAACAGCAACATTTTTTTGCATAGTGTTTGCTGTGCTGTTGATTTTGAATGTGAAAATCAATTTGTTGCTATTTTTATTATCTTAAAAGGCTATTTTTTTATTTCAACCTGGAATCTTGCTTTAAATTTATTAAAAAACATTAAGTAAATGTTAAACTTAAATGAAAAAAAAATTCATTAGTCACTACGCCTGTTGACAACCATGTGTGAGAAGCCTGGTTGAAGGGACTAGCTTTGCATGGCATCGCACCAAGGTCCCAGACCCAGGGGGGGACGGGACTGGAATTTCTCCACAGCAGCCCTTCAGCTTCTATTCCTCCCAGTCCTGTGCCTCACTGGGAATAGCTTTTCCAGTTTTCTCAGCCAATGAGGACATTCAGCCGGGGCAACAAGCATGCTGCTGGCTTACCCAGGATCCTTCTCCTCCAGATCAGGGTGGATGAATCCCCCTGAAACTCACTGTGGTCTCCTGCTGGCCCTCACCGTAGGTTTCGGTCCCCTGAAAACCAAAGCAGATAAGGAGTAGGGACCGGTGCAGAGCACTATCTCACCAAGATCCTGCACCAGGTCATGGCTGAGGCATGCCCCAGAAGCACACACAGATCCCCTCATTCAGGTGAGCATCTGCTGCCCATAATATAAAAAGGGGAAAATTACCTGATCCTCCAAGCCATAAATTGTGTGAGTTCAGTGCAGGTGTGGGGAGGGGTGCTAGTTCCCCACTCCTCTACCAATATTCTGATTATGGCATTTGCCTAAGCATAGACTCTGCTTGCACAAAACTGGGCTTTTAAACTTTGAAATCAGTTTGGGAGAGTTGGGCAGAGCTTTGTTACTCTCTACAGCAGAGGGCATGTTTGTTTGCAAGACTCTGTCTCAGTACCAGTATTGCACACAGCAGATGATGAGACTAGGAAATAAATATGGGAGAGAAAGGGAAAGTTGCCAAGATGAGGCATTTTCTTGAGAAGTTGAAGGCTGGGTTTATACATTTCAGAGCGCTCTGTCCCTTTGTTCCCAGACAAGAAAAATTCCAAGAGAAGGATGGTCACTCTTGCTTTGGCAAACCTTCCTCCTTCCCAGAACGGTCCCTCTGCAGAGGCCCCATCTCTATTAAAATAGGTGAAGTATGTTGGCACTTAGTGCAGGAGGTTAATATTTGAAAACAAAACCAGGCAGACTTTGTTCCTAGGAATCAATGTTGTTGGCAACATGCATGCTCATTCAAGGCAGCTGCAAAACAAACCCCGTTCCTGGTAGCTGTTGTTACTATGAGAATATAAAAGCTGCTCATCCACCGCAGACGGGAGCTGGTACTGGAAGACTTGTGCTAAAAACCACCATGTACTCACTGTAGCAGCTTTAACAACACTGCCTGCCCAGGCTATTCCTAAATATAATTTAGTCTTTTTCAGGATGAGCTCTGATTCATTACATGAATGTAAAGCTCCACGGATAATAATCAAAACAAATCAAATCAAAACAAAACATCAACCTTTTACTTGAAAGATGCTACATGTTTTACTGCTGCATAGAGAGGAGTTTTCTAAGTCAGGAGGCTCTGCAGTGCCGTGAAGGTGCGATGAGCTGCAGCCACTTACTGAGCTGCGCCACAGCGTAACTGCGAGGAAAACACGGCACATCCACCCCCAGTGTCACTTTGTTGTCTGATTGGCAACACTCCTGGGATGAACTTGCCCTAGTGAGTTTAAACAGACTCCTGATTGTGAGTCAGGATAGGAATGGATGCAGAGGGGCCCCCAGGCTGAGCGCATTGCTATCCTGGAAACCACCATAGCACAACACGATATTGTCCTTCTGTGCAATTTCCAAGTACTGCACCTTAAAGAGAAGAATCAGCCACATAACATATGTTTGTTTCCATATGCAAGTAACTGAATACTGCCTTTTCTTGATGTATATACAGAGAGGATATAATGCATGGCAACACAGCATGGTATTATGCAAGATGATTTACACTTAGGAAATGCTGTAACTGTGTTTTCTCTTTCCTGTATGATTTTACATTGGGTCATTTCACTGCAAGCAATTGAACAGATCTGCAAGCCAAGCAGGTAGGGGAAGCAGAAAAGCGAACATACATTAATAATGCTGGTAATGCCCCCATTAATGTCTGTCACTGCCAATCTCTAGCTCAGTGCAAACATCAAACATCTGATGGGATGAGTGATAGCACGGTGCCATGCAGCATGCAGCTAGAAGCCTTCCTTTGAAAAGCAGTGAGGCAAACCTGGTACATCTGAAGGGAATTAATGGCAAATTGACGGCAGCCAGGCAATATTGTTGCAGCAGCCGGAACAGCTGTTGCTGATGTTCTCCTGCTTGAATCCATTCTGTCATCCTGCCTAAGCCACACAGAGGCTGCCAATGCATCCTGCACAGGCAGAAAAACTGACCGCTTTGCCTTTGCTGGTGAATCTGTGGTGGGTTCTTTGTCTTGAGCCGTTGCCTTGTTTTTTTGATGCTTGCTTTGATTAAGCTGGTAGTTGGCTTTAATATCAGCCTTCCCCCCTGTTATCCTTTCTTTTGTCTCCTCATTTCAGGTATAATAAAAGCTATACATAATCCTTTGCCACAACAGAGTTCAATTTTGTTCCCCCTCCCCCGCCCCGTTTCACACCTCTAAAGCAATACTGAAATGGGAAGGGGAGAGCACAGCTTAGCCGAGCCATGCCAAAGCTTTCAGCCCCTCACCCCACAGCAAGACACTTCCTGGGGGAGGATACAGGTGTCTAATCCTAGCAGCAGAGCTACACTTAATGATCTATAGAAAAATGAAAAAAAAAGAAAAATTAAGAGCACATTAAAAGGTTTAATGAGTTACACGGGGACAATGTTTTATAAGGAGAGGAGAGGCAAGGGGCAGCTCCAGCCATCCACCCACACGTTCCTTCATGCTTTCTCTATCTAGGGAATTGTGTGGTTGTGCAGAAATTGCTTTCATGAGGTCATTGTGTTCAGTGGGCTGAAAATAATTGCCCTCCTCACCACTTTCCTCAAAAGAGCAGGACTAGTGCTTTTCTCTCATGCTCAGACTGTGTAAATCCAAAATTACTCCACAGAAGGTAATTGAGCTCTATGGATATAGGGAAATAGGCTAAAGCAGCTCAACGCTGATGATCACATCATCCTAGAAATTTATTCAAGAGCAAGGCTGACTACAGAAATCTAATTGCTAAAGTGCAATGGATGTAATGATGTACAACAGATATGAAAATATCAGTGGCTTAATGTACAATAGCCATTTTGGTAGCAGAACACAGATTTTTGCATCCCACTGAAACCTCAGCTGACATATAGGAGACTTCATGACAGGGCTTAGTGGAAATTTTATAGAGAGTTGAAAGTGGATTTTAGTCCCCTGTAAAGCAGTGCCCTGATTTTGGAGGTTAACCTAATAGTCTAGGGCTCCATGTGTTTATGCAGCAACATAATGTCATACTGTATCTCTTGGAGCAATGTTAATAACACAAAAACTTTTCTATTAGATTTGTGATTATTGTGTGCATTATGATGCTCCTAGAGAGCCCAAGGCTGGATCAGGGTCCCACTGTTTTAGGCAATATGGAACTGTGTAGTAAATTACCATCCTTGCTCTCAGAATTTCTATATCCGAAATGATACTGTATTTTCAATTTCTATTTCATGACAGTATATTGATATATTACTTTTCATCTCAAAGATTCTGTAAGCACTTCTCATTACAAGGTGTAGTCACAGTGCAGAGTAGAAGAGTGCAAGTGCTAAATATTTACTGTTATACAACAGTGAAGAGATTTTAGCTCAAGACAGATGAGTAAATGTTTTACTTAGGGCGAGTGGTAAGGGAAGATGAGCGTCCATACAATCCAAACAAGAGCAGAGTGTTTAATGCCTTGCTTGAAAGATTAATAGGTAATAAACTACACAGTTTCTGGCTTCATCCTACAAATATGGAAATGATCCTGCTTGGGTATGAACATTAGCTACTGCAGTCATGCATCCACTTGGCCAGCATAGCTGAGGAGCATCCCATTCATCCATTTCTCCCTACCTCTGCCCAACTATACCACTTCCCTGCTAGCACTGCTGAAGTTAAAAAACTCTCAGCATTGCCAGTCCAAATCCCTGCTCAGTGGTTTACGTAACTGTACTTGCAAAAATTGGCTTAAAATGCTTTGTAAGCTGAACCTTTCAAGGTCTATTACGTAGCTCACTGGTAGCGTTCTGTATTACAGCAAAACAGCTCTCCTTGCAATAGAATCTGTCAGGGGTTTGTTGTTCTTATTCCCCGTGCCTTGAAAATTGGGATGAAAGAGCCCCAAACAATCATTGTAGGTGCCACACACAACTGGTATGAAAAAGCAGCACTGCTGACACCAATGGCAACATTTTCTCAGTTGAGAAGAAAGCATGGGCACTGAGCTGAAATGCATTTGAGCTGAGTAGACTGTTTTGTTAGTAGCAATGTTGCCCACGGAATCTGCAGTATTGCTTACAATGGTCTTCAGCAGAAGATGGCGTTTGGCTTTCATGTTCTGTTTGTCCCAGTGTGGAGCAGGAAAAAAATCTGGATTCAGTGTTTCCTTGGAATATTTCTGGATGACAAATAGGTAGAGTTTAGGCTCACACTGCTTCTGGAGCTGGTGTGAGGCATTCTATTTCAGGCCTTAAGTGCCTGATGCTTATGATAAATGTAAAGATACGTAGCAATGTGCATTAAGATTTCCACAACCCCTGCTCCCTTCTGTCTCCTGTCCACCTTCTCTGCTGTTCATAGCATTTTCTCTAGCAGAAATGCTGATAATGTTAATTTCATCCAGATACATGTAAAATTGTTATAAAAGGTCCATGAATTTGCAAGTGCAAAGGACACCTATGGTGAGCAGCCATCACCAACCTGACATTTACTATGTCCACATATGGATTAAATGTCAATGAAATTTCTATAGGGTCAGCAGAGGGAAGTGAGGATGCTTTAAAAGCAATGCTTCCCCTCTCCTCACCCTGCCACCTTAAGCAGGTGTGCACATTGGATTCCTCTGAGCTTCCCTTATATAATCAGAAAACTTGATATCAACACAAGAACTCCGTGGGGATGAGCATGTTACGTTCCAGGCCAGCAACTGACCTTGAGCATGAAACCCCCATGTTGTGGTCAGAAAACCTCCCTGTTTGGTTGACTCACAGTCCTTGAATGGAAATAAGGAGTCTGAGTTACAATAATTGTACAGCCTATGAGGCACAGTGCATTCTCAAATATCCATATCATCTCACTCTCTGTTCGTTTGCCTTATCTTCTCTGGGAAAAAAACAGCATGTCAGATTTCTCATGCTTCTTTTTAATGTAATGATGTAATGTATTGCCCCTTAAGTGTTTAATTTCCTTATTAACCATCAACACCATGTAGTGCTCTGTATGACGTGGCAAAGGACAGCTAGTTTTCAAAGAGTTTAAAGAGTTAATGGTGGGGGTAGAACAAACAAGGTGAAAAAAATTGAAAGATCAGTAGTTCTACTTAGTTTAAATGTACTTTTCTTGCTTTTGTGCCTCTCCTTGATACATTGAGCATATTCTGTTGTGACTGAAGTGTGGTTTTGAGTGACCTGGAATAGCTCTGATGCTCTCCTGGCAGAGTAAAGCATCAGGAAGGGATGGAAGTTAAGGTCTCTGTGTGCAGAGCTACCAGAGCTACCAAAGCAGCAGGCTTGTATTTTCCAGTCATCCTGCATAAGGGTCAAGAACATGGAGAAGGAGGTGCAACAACATGGCTGGGAGGAGGAACAGGAGGAGAAAGGTGTCCTAAAGCTTGATCTGATAGTGCGAGGCAGATAACCCACTTCTTTTCACCTCCAGTCTTTCCTTTTCTCTCTGTCCTGTCTCCTACTGATGATCTTTCTGTTCCTTTTCTTGATCTTGTTGCTGCAACAACATTTAGGTGCAATTCATGATTCCTGCCTGTTTGTTTGCCATGTGGATCAGCTCTTCATTCAGGGCCTGTGCAAGTGTGTGACTGCAGGTCTGTATTTACTACACTGGCATTTTGAAAATATGATGGTGATCACATGTCATTTGGGCTCCAGCTGGCATCAGCTCTGTCTTCCAACAGGAGACTGGGTCATACCATGCTTTCAGTGCACCTGGGTGAGAAAAGGTTTACCTCTCCCACAACAAATCTTAAAAATCTACATTTTTTCTCCTGCTGTGTGTCAGACCAAAATTTATCATTTCGGGTTAGAGGCAGCCTCTTTCCTTGACATCCCCAAGTCTGAGGCATTCATCTGGGATGGTTAGACTCCAGGTTCATAAGCCCTATGTGTTTCATATAGGCTGTGCTGATTACAACTAAAACTTGCTTTTGGGTCTATCCTAAACCAGGTGCTATGCTAGTGACTACCCTGGCTGAGAATGCCCTGATTTACTTTCCTGATGAATATGTCAGAAACAGTGAATTTCTGCAGCAATGAGCACTGGGGCTGGTGAGATGGCTAAGTAGAAAAAACATTTAATCAAAAAAATTCCTGAAAACAGAAAGCATCACATTCTTTAAAGTAGTTGCATATTAAAAGATTCTAAATGCCAATATTGCAGGTCCATTTGAGCCGGTGAGCTTGGCCCTGCTCTTATGGTGATGTAATTCAAGTAAAATGTCCTATTGTCCCAGCAGCCACCGGAGTTAGAAGATCCCATTTTCATCATCAGATCTGAGCCAGATGGGCTGAAATAATATCCATTCTACATGTGGCAAATGTTTACCATACAGAAGGTGGGCTCACGTACTCTTCTAACCCAGCCTGCCCTCTGTGTACTGCCAGTTCAGTCCTGATCTCATCCCACATGCCTGCATTTCCAGCTCTTTACAAAAACCTTGAGCTAAGCCTTTCCTCCTTTGAAGGAGTAATTAGCTCCCAATAGGGAGGAAGTCCATCCTGCAATACATTGTTAGTTTTTTCTTATTTTTTTAGCAGGTACAGCTGTTTTTCAATCTGATTGAAATGCTCTAAATGGCCCTTCACTCAAGCCGTCAGAGAACTTTCTCAGCAGGAGGTAAGGCAGCCAAGGCTTGACTGTTTGCTTTATAAAAAACCTTTCAACCCTTTTGCCTGACTTTGCTTAATTGTTTTGGAGTCCTTGGCAATTGTCTTTGTTGCTATGTAATTTACAGTTAATGTTGACCCAGCAGCTTCCGAGTTAGCCTCATTGCCCAACACCAAGGAAACCCAGCAGACTGGTGAGAGGAGCTCCAGGGACGCTCCTACTGCAAGAGCAGCCCGCTATGGTTTTCAGTCAATCAGCCAGAGTTTGGACTCTGTTTTGCTATTTTTCTTTTAGACAACTGGCTTGAATTCAATCCATAGGGAGCATGAGCAAAAATCACTAGCATTTGAGGGCTTCTCAGTGGCCTGTGAGGTTGTAGGATCTTGCCCTGCTGCCAATAAATATCCTTGTTTTTAAAACTGCTGCTGTAATTTCCACCCTTTGTTGATAAATTCAGCAGAAAGGCCAACACTGAATGGATGTGAAGACCAAACTGGCTCCAGTGGATCGTGGTGGATGGATGCTGGTACAGTGCCAGGGTCCTTCTCAGGCACTTTTCATGTTGGAGCTGTATCCTCAGTAAATGGAAGAGTGCCGAATTCATCTCCCATGATGCTTGAATTCATGTCAATTATTTCATTGAGATGTTTAATGTGCAGTACAGAGAAGAAAGCACAGTTTTTCTTTAGCCTTTCTCCATCAAGGACCAAAATGCAAGGAGAGGAGGTTCATGGCCAGACCTGCAGATCTCTCCCTGTGTGGGGAAAGGCCCTCCCCAAAGAGACCAGTCAAGAGGGAATGAACTGGAACAGAAAGCAGGACGCCCTCCTGCCTGCTGCACAGACACAGCCGTTAGACGGACCTGTTCATGCTTCCTTTTCAATTTACTTTTTAATCAAGATTTAACAGACATTGTCAGGTGTAAGAAAAAAAATCCAGACTCTCTGGATGTTTGTCAAGGACCATGGAGTCTTTCCAGTCCTGTCCCAGTTACATAAAGAGAAAATCATGCCTTATGCTGCAATGCATGTGCCTCCCAGGATGGCTATTTAAAAGGGTTTTCACTTGGTGCTCAGGCTCGCAATGGAGTTGTGGCAGTTCCAGAAATTTCTATACACTGGCCTGTTTGTACGTTCTTTGCCTGCTTCAAATGGGAGTCAGAGCAATTTAACTTGAATGTCTCTCTGCAATTACCGTAGCTCAGTTGATGCTGCCACTTGGTAAGTTGCTGCACTTCGTCTTTATGTCTCAGCCTTCAAGAGTGGTAAAACTGCATCAAATACTTATATGACCAGCTTTGAGGAGTTTGTGGCTTCATTATATTTTGCCTAGCAAAAATACCTAGGTATTACAGGGGGCTTCAAGGCAGAGTTTTATGCAGAGAGGTGGATGAGGCATCAGGGCAAAAATTCCCCTTCCATGTATCATTAGCAGTGGCAGAAGCCAAGAATATGCATTCAGGGATAAGTAGGCTTTATGCAGGATGAAGCTGGCTTTTTGTGTGTCCCTGGTAATCAGAATGCCTGTAAATTCTTTTACATCCAATGAATTATAGGAGAAGTTTAAAAACTCAATTGTTATTGGTCTGTTGCTACAAGGAATGACTTGAGAAGGATAGGTAAAAGGATGCTTTTTCACTCTGTAAAGCAAAGTGTAGCTGTAAAGTGTCATATCCTGTTATGATCTAGTTGATGCTCTTGCCTCTAAAAGTCGGTAATGCAACCAATGAAATTACAGACTTCGACACTGTTTAGCACTTTTAGCTTACACTGAGACATTCAACTTACTGATTAGACCACTCCACACTATACTTTGTTAATTATCTTTCATTTCTCTCCCTCTGTGTTGCAAGCAAACAGCTGAGAAATTATAGGAGCAAGGACAGTGTACAGTTTTATTACCTATTATCAACAGTTGTACTATACTTCCTGAAATTATCTTTCCTTCCGTTATACATGAAAACCATTCACCAAACAGAACTGCAATCTGAAGCACTAAAGGGCTATAGCTGAGACATTTATGCCCCAGCTTTTATTTTTAAGGGCTTTTACAAATCCTGAAGTAGCTACTAATAACTTTATGGGTAGTCTCAGTGCCACAATGGTAAAAGCACCAGTAATTGGACTTTGTGACTTGCTGACACCAGCAGGGTAATTCTCTAAACCCCGCAGCGTACCATATTTCCATGCACAAAACCTGCATGCACCTAACGGTGTCACCTCATGTGTGGAGCTCCAGACTGCAGAGCGCAGTGGGGTTTGAGTAAACATAAGGCCTGTACTGTCATTTATGAAAGAAAACTGGGAGGAGGAGGAGGGAAAGAGGCTGCTCTAGAAGCAAACCTACCACAGTGCCTCTGGATTTACAGCCCATGGCTTTTGTCTACCCCGCCTCTCCCTGGGGAGGACCCAATGCTCCTGGATATGCTCCTGCACAACAGCTGCGACTCTTTGGAGCAAGGAGCTAGAAACAGGGGTCCCAGGTTTTATTCCTGTGCAATAGTCCCTGCTGGGCAAGCACTTTGCATTCAGTGGGGGTATCTATAGGAAACCCTTGGGAAAGAAGACGGGAGCGCGGTGTTTCTTTCATCCCCAGAAGGAGCACAATAGGGGCAGCAGTGATGTACGACTTCCCTTGCGGCGGCTTTGTGATTCAGCCACCTGAAGGCATGAGAGGGCTCCACGCTGCTCGCTCAGCAGCTCCATGAAAAGCCCACTGGAGTTTAGCAGGAAAAGGCAACCTTCGCCACAATCTTTCAAACCTTCCAAAGAAGCGTTTTCTTCTGCAGGTCTGTTCTAAGTTGCCCAGAACAATCCATTTAAAGCACTTGATACCTGCTCCCTGCCAAAAACAATGCCAAATGGTGGTGGCAAGGTTTGTGTGCCAGAATCCATTCAGGAGAAACTTGGCCACTGGCTTAGTTTTGCTCACATCCCTGTCACATGCAATGGGTACCAAACAAAGCCAACACTGACCCTGGTGAAAGAGGCTAACAACCCCAGGCCAGTCCTGCTCACGGTGAAGTTGATGATACAGCCACAGGATTGGAAAAAGGAACTAGCCTAGACACTGATACGTGCCATCGGTTTGCCACAGAAAACAGCCTTCATGTGAAAACAAATCAAGCCATATGAATGTAGTGGGAAATCTGAGTGAAAAAGGGGAAGGAGATCTGCTCTGGGCATTGGAAACTGTAAAACGCATCCCTTTTTGCAGGCTGGTGATGTCAGAGAAATGCTCTGTGACCTGGAGACTAAATAAAATGTCACTGGGCTTCCAAATCCAGCAAAGCAAGCCAGTAAAAACTGAGTGTTTTCTGAAAACGTCTCTTCATGTAATTGAAGGCATTTTCTCCAAACTCTTTTCATGCCAAATCAGCACTGGCATATAAACCAGCTAGCACATTAATAAATCAAAAAAGCTTCCCGGATTTTGTCTGTATAAATAAATTTACTTTGTCTGATAGGATTAGATAAGTGAGGAGTAAATCTTCTAAAAACCAAAGTGCTGAAATAGATTATTTTTAAAATTACTCCTTTTATACTCTGATTTTAAAAATGACTCCTTCTATACTCTTCTTGTGTTAGAAAATGTGAGGGGTCAAGTCTGAATTGCTCTGATCATTTTCTTGGCATTACCTAGCATGACTTACAGCATGGATCCAAGTTCATATATTTATAACACAACATTTAAACATTACAATTTCAAATGATACCTATAATCATATTCAAAACTTCAGAATGCTTTCCAGTGAAACACTAACATGTTACGTAAGTTGAATTCCTGAAGCTATACTATTAGGCATCATAAATACCAGCCCCCCCCAAAAAAATATCCCCCAAATGTGTTTAAAAAAATTTACTGTATTCTGGAAACCACATTTTAATTCTGGATAGATGCCAATCCCAGAGCTGTCAGCCTGCCTGTGAGCGCTGAATTTGCAGTGAGGTGTTTAGATGATGACATTGTTTTAACTGATACACACTGAAATACTGTCTGGACATTATTAATGTGAGGGGAATGACTTGGACTTGAACCAAACTCAGTCTTGCCTTTGAATGTACTTAATTTAGGCCCATCTTTGGGTACTTTTCACAATCTAACCAAACAGAGAAATAAAGTCTTGAATAGATGAGGGGGCTGTGGTCCAGAACAGTACTCACAGGATACAGGCACTGGGCACCAGCAATGGTGATGGAGAGACAGTGACCCATGGTCACGCTGTCCAGCCAAAGGGAATCCCTACATCCTTCTCTTCTGCTGGAGGCAGAAGATACTGGTGGCATTTAATATTTTGTGCTGATAGAGAGCTGTTTTCAAAAGAGCAGGGAATTCATTTGGCCTGTTTTCAAAACCTATTTGAATGTGGTCCTGCAGCTAGACTTGGTAAGTCATCAGAGCCTTGTTACCTTCAGGAGACTGCCAGAAAAGCAAACTCCTGCAAAGGAATCAAGTGAGAAAATGCAGCTAGTGGAAAAATAATTTCAAAGTAGCTGTGAAAGTGAAGCAAAGAAGGAAGGGAAAAACAAATGGAGGTGCGTGTACAGCCCCCGTACTGCCAAGAGAATCTGCCTGCCTAAACTGAGAGCTAATGTTCTACCCCAATGCATAGCATCATGCTCTCGTTAACTCGAAGCATATTTTGATTAACCCCACCTCAAAGGAGAATGCATGGGTTTAAATTACAAGATGGGAATAGGTTCATGAACTCAGGCAGGTTTTACAAAGAGGCCATGAGGTTAACAAAACTCCATGGGGCTCAACCATCCCTTGTACAAACATCAGCTAATTGACAGTGACATGTTTCTCTCACTTCTTATCCCGCTCCCAGAACAAGACTGTCAGGGCTTGGAGCAAGATGCCTTCCACTGTGACCTCAGCTGCTCAGAGGAGATGTCACCACATCCACCAACTAATGCCAGGGGTTGGTTGGCCATGGAAAGGTGATATTATAGTGGAAGGCATTGGGCAGAAACAAAGAGATGATGAAAAGCTCAATCCTGTGGGACTGTTAGGGCTATGCTTTCGGTGAGCAAAAGGCATCTCAGTCCGCAGTCAGCTAGAGAGGGGCAGTTTTGCAGAGGAGTAGGACACGGGTGCTGTTCTGCTGTCACTTGAACCTGAAACAGCCTCCAAAACTGCTTTTGTCCCATGGACTCTGCTCATCAGCTGTCCCAAGGGGCCCGCAGAGCCCCACTGCCCTGCTCTCTGCACCCTCCCTGGTTTGTCTTGACCTGCTCACTGTCAGGGAAAGGCGGCAGGCGCTAAAGCAGCCCACATGCTCATTTAGAAATGCTCGCTGGGGCATTTGGTCTCAAAGATAACATCAGACCTCATTAAGCCCACACTCCGAGCAAATGTTTTCCTTCAGCCCACTTGTCAGTTTTAGGATGAGAGAAGCGCATCTTTCAAGTTTCTTGGTAATCCCAGTGAGATAACATGTGCTGGAGCAGAGGTGGCAGGGGATTTGCAATCCAACACCAGCATGCTCGCTGCTCTTTGAAGAGTGAGCTGTTTTGCTGTGGTGTTTAAAAAATGAGAAACACATCCCTGCAACTAGTGACAACCCCTGACACCATCAGGCTCCCAAGTCAGCTGGCTTTCTCTTTTCCAGATGTTGCAAGGATAGCTTGGTCACACAGACACACATTTGCAACTTCTGGATCCCTGCTTTCCCGCAGGCTGACTTTAATGGAGCTGGAAAGCACCCTGTTGTGCAGTTGGTTAATTTGGTTAAACATTTAACAAACTCTCTCTTCGTGATTGAAGCTTTTTCTTGCTGGTCAAGTCCCGCAGGCCTTTTGCAGGCAATGCATTCACAGATTTCACTCAGTACTCAGTCTTCATTGGAAATACAGGATTTGACCCATTATTTACAGGCAAGCTTCTAAGTGTCTAGTAACTTATGACAAAAAGACAGATGCCATTTGACCTTTACTGGCTCATTGATGTAAGCAAAAAGTATAATTCAGAAAAGCAAGAGAATTTTCTTCTCTTGGGATTTTCCTTTTCTTTCCCCCAAAAAATCTTTTTAAAGACCCTGGAAGTGAAATACAGAAGCATGTCTTCTTTGCATAAGACCCCATGGGGCTATAATGTGGCTTTTGCAAAATGGCTAAGCTGCCCAGGGTGCTAAGTGGAAGTACTTCAAAGAAAGCCCGACCTACAGAATTTCCCCCCAAACTAACCTTTGAAAGATTAGACCTCCTGAAAGTACTCTGCCTGGGTCACACACACAGTGAGTCCAAAGCGTCTGCTTGCTCTTGGCTTACAAAAACCGAAAGTCAACAAATTCTTGATCCTCAGCCTATATTTTCCCTTTTTGCTTTACCTCCTGTACTCCTAATTGAGGCCTCAAGCATCACAATAAATACTTCTAAATCAGGATTCATTGCTTGTAAAAGATCTGTAGACTGTTACATGCTTCATTTAGGGTACATGTAGCTGAGCTAGAAGTACTTTTTCTTGTTATTCTTCTATTTATACTTCATTTAGAGAACACATAGCTGAGCTATACATATTTATTCTTATTATTTTATTCCCATGAGGGCTCTGGCTTAGTAAGATAATAGAGCACCTGCCTAACATTAGGGAGGCCAGTATTTTATTCAAAACCAATTGGACTCCTGAGCTTAGGTGCCCTGCTATCATTCAATCAATGCATCAATAGCCACTTCCAGTCCCAAATCTTCCTATCCTGGTCTTGCCAGAAATTTTTCCAGTCAGTATTGTACTTTTCTCCAGGAACCAAATGCAGGGATGCCAGGGGCAGTCACACAGCAAAGGCAGCCTCCCTTGCTAGGGGCCTGAGGCTTTCACTAACACAACTGAAATCACAATGGCCTTTCCTGCAGACCTTCATCTTGTAAACTTATAAATAACAGAATATAATTCAGTATTTCCTATAGGTTGCTTTAGCATTATTGCTGCTCATATTTCTCCCAGGCATTGAGAATGCTTTATTTTTTCCCCAGATAAATTAATATAATAAAACAGCAATTGTGACTTGAATGCAAGAACTCATTGTCCAGAAAAGATAGAAGGAAAAATGTGTATGGTAAACTAGCAAGTAATGAGTGTCAATGGTGTCATAAACTGAAGAAACATGAGAAATAAATGCACGGATAAAATGAACTTGCTTTGGTAAAGTCATTTGGAGAAAGAACAGCAGAAGAGGCTTTGTAGGTTAGTCTTCCACGTCCACATCAGATCTCTAAGCTGTGTGTTGGAATACAATCATTTGAAGTCCAGTTATTCCTAGAATGACAGCCAAAAACTTTCATCACCAAAAATGTAATCAGGAGAAAATGATGACATTTTATACGTAGTTTTGATAATTGGTGAAGATATTACAAATAAGCTCCTCTTAGAAAATAACTGTGGAGCAACTAGTCACGACATATACTCATTAAATGGAAGAGAAATGAAAACATGTTGAGGGTTTTTTTTTCCAGTGCAAACTCTGAGAAATGTGTGGGAATGCATTAGCAAAGCCAAGTGGCCTGGACAGCTCAGGGACTTAAATGTAATAGTTTGTTGTTTCCTTAAACCAGGACTTCAAAACCTTAATAATTGGCAGCCTCAGCAAAGAGAAAGCAAACACTTCGAAAGAAGTCTGAACTTAACTGGACTAATGACTCCTTAAAAGAGAGTGTTAGGAATTAGACATGATTGTGCAAAGAGCAGAAAAACAGATGTAAGCAGTTCCTTTCCCACTTTACAGTTCTATGGAAGTGGTCTGGTCTAATTTAATATTTTCATGGATGATATTGGTTCAAAATGAATTGGTACAAAACAGAGCAAGTACTGATGAAACTTGCAGGTGACCCAAAACTAAGGGCACTGCAAGTATAATGGAGGACCCAGATATCACACAGAGAGATGTATAGAATCATAGCATGGTTTGGGTTGGAAGGGACCTTAAAGATCATCTGGTTCCAACCCCCCTGCCAGGGGCAGGGACACCTTCCACTAGACCAGGTTGCTCAAAGCCACATCCAACCTGGCCTTGAACACTTCCAGGGAAGGGGCATCCACAACTTCTCTGGGCAACCTGTTCCAGTGCCTCACCACGCTCATAGTGAAGAATTTCTTCCTTATATCTAATCTAAATCGACCTTCTTTCAGTTTATAGCCATTACCCCTTGTCCTATCACTACATGCCCTTGTAAAAGGTCCCTTTCCAGCCTTCTTGTAGGCCTCCTTCAGGTACTGGAAGGCTGGAGTAAGGTCTCCCCAGAGCCTTCTCTTCTGCAGGCTGAACAACCCCAACTCTCTCAGCCTTTCTCCGTAGGAGAGGTGCTCCAGCCCTCTGATCATTTGTGTGGCCCTCCTCTGGACTCACTCTAACAGGTCCATGTCCTTCTTATGTTGGGGTCCCCAGAGCTGAATGCAGTGCTCCAGGTGGGGTCTCACAGAATAAGAATAGCAAAAGGGGCTGAAATTCACTTGTACAAAGTACTGGAGATTAATAACGATAATTTTTATCCTGACACAGAGGTTCATTTCTTGGGAATGATAACAGGAGAAGCCTGCATAATGAAGAGGTAAAAAAGTTAAATTTCATTTTATGATGTGTCTCCAAGTAAGATATTTCCAATAGAGTTAGGAAAATATGAATGCTGGACTGCAAGATGCTGATAGTACCTTATCTGGAATATCTGCAGTATTCTGGAAGCCAGGCTTGAGGGGCCACAGGTTGAAGGAGAAGCAAGTGCATAAAAGGGTTACTAGGATGAGCAGAGAAATGAAAGTCCCATCTTACAGAAAGAGAACTAGAAGAACGTTGCTTGTTTGCTGTGCTAAATTAAGCCTGAGAGTGATATGATTGCTTTCCATAAGCAAGTAAACAGAAGGGAAAAGAGCTGGGAGCTGAACAATACTGGCACAAGAACAAATGTGTATAAATTATTCGTGAATAAATTGAGGAGGAAAAGCAGAAGATTTCTATTCATCAGAAGAGTGAGGTTCTGCATCTGTCTTCTGATAGGAATAATTAGAACAAAGAATCTCAGCAGCTTTCAAACACCATGAACAGGAATACAGTGCTGGTTGTCCTATTAGCAGAATAAAGTCAGTAGCCCAAAGCCCCTCTCTAGTTTGATATTCTGACTTCTGCTCACAGACCAGAGAGCAGAGGTGCTCTTGGGATATTTTCAAAATGTTCTTATAGATAAGGAACCAAATATGAAGGAGTGCTAAGGTGAAAATTAAACTCAAGCCCATTTACCTGTGTTGGGTACTACTCCTCTGCAAAGAAAATTACTGACTCACTTGGATGCATTTATTTCTTGTTCCATTTTGTTGGCTGGGAGCAATCTTTGCCATAGACTCAAGAGGATAGCAGGCAGACAGTCTCGCTCCATCATAACAGCATTTCAGTACCAGGCAGGCAGTATAAACCATGTCGCTTGCTTTGCGATCGCAGAGTGTGAGCAGAGCTGTCGCGGTTTCAGATCTCTCACCTACAGGGCCCCTTAAGATGGTCATTTAATGTTTCTTACCACCAGACATTGGAGTTGTCTGCAGGAATGAGAGATGATTTTTTGTGTTGCTGCCCAGCCGTTTGTGTCTGGGCACCCACCGGGCATTTTCACTCCACCAGGTATTTTTACGCTGGTCCTTTCTGCAGACTTTCCAGGAGTTTGGCTCTCCCCCAGGGTTGTGGGTGCTGGGTACCCCTGACAGCCTTGGCACCTCCATGAAGAAACCAGCCTGAGTGAGGAGAAAGACAGAGGAGTCTTCAGGAGAGAGGGAGAATTACCTCTCTGCGGGGGAGAGTGCCTTGCTTAGGAAATGAACATTTATCCCAGGTAGAAATGTGTGGATGACTGATACTTCTTTTCTTCACCAGCAATTATTTTCTTTTTTTCTCCTTTAGTGAAACAAAACCAAGTTATTTGCTTTTTAATAGTCACTGAATTGAAGAGAAAAAACAGTTTGATTCAAATTATAGGCTTCATATAGGAAATCCTTAGGTATTTTCTACAATGAAGAAAACTGGAAAATAAAACACTGCCTTTCCAGGGGACATCACTCACTCATGAGCGAGTGGAGCAGTAAGGTAGAATTAGTCAGAAAGAGTATTTGAACTGAATTCCCAGTGTGTAGTCTTGGACACAAATCTCTGATATCCCATCCGAGCTCTCTGAGCTTTGGACACCAGCACAGGAGTGTGTTTCTCATTTATAAACAGTTATACTCTGTTAAACAGAAATTAGAAAAAAGAAAAAGCTTGAGTGATTTTGTAGCCTGATGGCTCAAGCAGTGGGAACAGCTGGACACCAGTCTTTGCTCCAATCAGTGCTTACTCACATGCACAAATAAAATATTTTTACCAGGAGATGCTGAAAAGACCTTTTTGTTAGACCTCTGCATGGCTCAGCTGCTAGGGCACTTCCCTGAAAAACAGGCGTTGGGAAGCCTGAGTTCAGCCTCTGTCTGCCTCCTGGCAGAAAGCGGGTTTGAACCAAGGTCTCCTCTACCCTTGCTGGGTCTTCTGACACCCAAGCAGCCGGAGGAAAGCCACCCTTGCCTTGTCAGTTTTGCAAATCCACCCTTGAACATAGCTTCAAAATCGAAGCAGCTCCTTCCGGAAGTGCCAAAGCAAGCCAGTTTGCATCTCGGCCTCTTCCTTATTTTGATCCAAACTATTGAACGCAAACTGAATTCACAGATTTTTTCAACTGTTCAATTTGCTGGTTTGAGGGATTTTGTTTTGGTCAAATCATGCATTTACCACAAACGTTTGCCAAGGTCCAGCCTCAGGGTTATTTGGATGAGAAGTCCCTTCCCACTCAGGTCTGCCGTTGGTCCAAGCTCGGATCCCCCCTGCTCTGCTGCTGTGTCTTGTGGGCTGCCTTTGCTTGCACAGAGCCTTTTGTTTGTTATCTGCCTGTGGATCCAGAGCTGATGTTCTTTTTCTTTCCATCTCAAAAGCGTGTTGTGCAAAGACAGCACTGTGCTGACAAATTAACAGGGGAAAATAGCATTATTTAAGCACAAACATCTCAAACTTTTGTCATGGTGCTCTATAAATACAACACAACAGCATGCAGTGTCTGCTCAGATCAAATGTTTGCGATGAAAGGATGTCTGCAAATCTATTTAAAGGGGATTAAGATTTTAGCTGGCTAGATTCTGGGTCATTGGTTTAACGTCTATATTATTCAGTACTGTAGTATCTGTCTGCTAGACAGATTGCTTTAACATCTATCCTACGGCATATTGTGCCAATTATGCTTCCCATCCTCTGCAAGGCATTTTCAGATCTGAGCACGAAAAGTGCTGTACGAGTGGCTGCTATGCCTATGACACTTTGTTAGCTGCCTGGCTCTCTCCCCCCACACCCCCTGGCCCCCCAACCAACACTCACACATCCACGTACTGTCCTCCTTTGTGAAGTCCTTGTAGGCGCATCCCTCTAACAAGCCATGTTTTCACTTGCCACACTAAACGGTCAGAGGAGACAGTAGCAGCCAGCAGCAGCAGTACTATAGGTTGTTATTAACACAGCATGAGCACAAATATACCTAGAACTGGCCCAATAATTTTATTTTAGTTTTAAGGGCCAATGAGAAAATCAAGGCGGAGAGGATGGCGTAGGAAAGGGAATAGTTTTGTGTCAGAACATTTCAATATCAACCAAGTATTTTTTGACCTGAAATTATATTTTTTGCATGTTCAGATTATTTATTTCCTTGCTTTCTCCTTTCAGCTGTGGGTTGATTTAAAGGAGAAAAAAAAATAAAAATAAGAAGCCAGACAGTTTAGTGCAAAGAACACCAGAACGGATTTGTTCGGCTGGTGGAGGCTGCCCTCCTCGCTGGAGGTGTGGGGGGCAAATCTGCGTTTGTCAGATGCAAACTGGATTTCCCACTGAGGCAACACCCCCCCATACATACGCACTTGCGAAGGCTTCATTTTCCAGCAAATTTACGGCTCACTGAAAAACACCCCAGCTCTTCCTTTGCCAGCCCTTTTGCATTTCCCAGCCCTGTTGTATGAAGATTAGAGGCAGATGTGCCTACAAGCAGCATCCAGGAGCTTTGTCTGCCGCTGCAGAAGGCCCCCCTCCACTCCTGCCCCCCGTGAGATTTCCCTGGCAGACAGGAGTGCTCTGTTGTCCTCAAAGCACAGGAACAAGAGACCTGTGATGACAGAAGTGTGATAAATAGAGAATAATGTGTCCTGCTAGACAGAATAATGAGATTACATATGAGCTGCCATATCATATCAATTAAACCATTGGCCCTTTTAGTCCGGCAAATCCATCCTGCCACAGTGATCAGTGCTTCGGGGAGAGGGGGGAGAGAGAGGGAGGGCAGGACTGACATAACCTGCTTAAAATAACCCAGACGCTCCTGCTGCTGCTTGCCCAGGCAGGACGGGTCCGGGTCCGGCACAAGGTGGGGAGGGTGCCCGCCGGGGCAGCCCAGCAGTGGGCAAGGCTTCCAGCTGCACCAAGGCTCTCAGCACTGCAGGCTTTGGGGTCACTGCCCCAAAAAAAGAGTCGTGGGAGGCAGATGGCCCCAACCAGCTGCTCTTGTGGGTTGCAGAGACCCTGGAGCCATACATGCCAGCAGCCTGGGCAGCGTGGTCTTGTCCTTCTGCCTGGGTCTCCTGGCTCCAGCTGTTTGGAGCGTTCATCCCTCCTGGGTGACAGCTGACAGTGTCCTGAGCACTCATAAGGCCCAGTCTCACTGTGACAACTTAAGTGCATGCAACATGTGCTCGCCTGGCCCACTCTCTGCTGTGACACAGCTCTTCCAGTGGAAGACGCAATGCCTGCCTTGAGCAAATCTCTCACAGGGAGACCCAAGAGGCAGAGTGAAGCAGTCGGCAGAAAATGTCCCAACCCCTCACCCCACCAGAGCTCTGCTGACACCTTCTCAGGCAGCAGCCCCAGCTGCTAATGCAAGGAGAGGACTACCCCGCTGTATGGGGCGATTGTATCCTCAGAGAGGTGTTCTTCTCACAGAGACTCTGGGTTTCATTAGAAGTGTTTCGGCTATTCGCTCAAGTAGCTAAGTAATGTACTGCCTTTCAGACACTGTTGTTGTCATGAGCTAGCCGTTTACATGGTCTGAGAAAGGGTTTAAATATGGGCCACTGAAATTAATTTTGTTTATGGGGCAATATAAATTTCCATGAAATCAGGACCAATTGTTCTCCATCTGACCTGTGTTGGATGAGCATGCCTGAACTGCACTGACTGTCCCCTAGGTATAGGATGGGATATCAAACCTTCCTGCCCTTTCTCCAGCTGCTTTCAGCACATGTCTTGTTTAGAAAGGTTTAGTGGATTATTCCAAAAGCATTAAAAAAAAGTGAAGCCTGCTTCCCTATCCTTTTCAGTCTTATGGCTGGATTAACTGATAACTAAGAAGACACAAGCTCCACATGATGCTTTCCCTGGGGTTCAAGTGCTCTTAGTGTCTCTTTCCCATGCTAGTCCACTGGTGGCTCTGGGGTAAGCTGCCACACCAAATCTCTCCACAAAACTCGCCTTCTTGTCCCACCTGCTGTGAACTTCCACTAGCTGAAGAGCCTGGGAAGAAGTGAGCAAAGTAAAAAAAAATAGTGGTGCCAGCAGAAAGGGTCAAAACCTCCAGCAGACTTGGTGGGGTGTCTCCAGACAGGCCGTGTGAGACCGACCCCTACGCCACACCTGGACTCCCTACACCATGATGTGTGGTTCTCCATGCTTTGGCCATAGAGCAGGTGCCTGTGACTGGCTTCTCTGCCATCATCCCTGGCCATCAAGGTCCCCTTTCCAAGTGAGACGTGGGGCCTGGCCCCTGTGCCCACGCTTTAGGGCAGACGTGGGTGTCCAGCAGTCAGAGGTGGAGGAGCAGAAAGCAGAGGGGAGTGAGGAGTACACAGAAGATTAAGCAGCAGAAAAAGAGTTGGAGTATAAACTGATTGGAAGCAACCTGCAGCAAAGGGCGAGAGAAGAAAGATAAAGGGAATCAAAGACAATTCCTAAAGGAAACTGAAGATGAAAAGATCAGCTCTTCCAAAGAGAGAAAAGCATTCTGGTCACGTATACCACCATTTCTCAGGTGGGTTGGTTGGTGCCAGGGACAAAGCTCTCATTCCCTGATGCAAGGTGTAACTGAGCAAAGGTTACAGCTACAAGGCAAAGATGCAGAAATGACATTGGTTTCTAAGCCAAGGTTTTTTGCTACCTGAAATGGCAGTATTACTTTAAAAATTCAGTATTTTCTGTGTTGTTTTTTAAACACAGTTCATACAGAGTTTTAAAGGCAACCACTGATTAAAAGAACAGAGTTACAATGAATTATCTTTTACCTGGTGAGGGATGGTGCAATGAAGGAAATTAAAAAATGCAGTGATTGCTGCCTGGAGGATGGCAATGCCTGCTGGTTTTGGCCGTCCCAGTTTGTGGAAAGATACCCCATTAACATCAGAAGGCAAGAAAGGCTATTTGGGTTAGATCAAAAGTTTGCCTGCTTACCCTGCCTCTAACAGCAGCCCGCAGCAATGCTGTGGGAAACAGTGTCAGAGTGGGGCCAGCAAGCAGCCATCGTTCCCTGGCATGCCTCTTCGGCAAATAAACATACTTCTGCTGGGGCAGCTCGTAGTATCATTGTTTTTGTACTGTCGTATAACTCAAGAAAAGCAGAGCCAGGGGCTGTGGTGTGGTGAGGACCTATGACTGTGCTTCAAGGGAGCCTGGGAGGGGGAATTTGGGAAGTCCCTGGCTCTCCCCTACCTGGGCCAGGGGTTCAGCCCCTCCAAAGGGCACCTCGGAGCATCACCTCTGCTGGTAATTTATGTCTGAGAAGTGGTATTAGTGTGGAAAAAGATGTCTTTTCCAGCACATTTCATACAGTGGGGAAAAAGGTGGTTTAGGCTAGGGGTTTGCTGGTGTAGAAAAAGGCTGTATCTTAAAAGGGGTCTGTGTCTGCAGGAGAGGCAGAGCTGGTGAGCAGTGCTGGTGGCCATCAGATGTGAGCTCCTGGGCTGGTGCTGCATCAAGGACAGGGGCCCTCCTCAAGACTCAGACAAGCTAGCCAATATATTTTTCTTCCCCTTTGGCAACCAGAGTGACTCTGCTATATTTAAGTGTTCAGCAGGAGCAGAAACGAAGGGCTGAGTCACACTCTGGGCCCCGTGAACGGGGAGCAGAGGCTTCAGAGAAGATGCCTTCAGTGCACCTTGGAATAGCCTCCCTCTGATGAACCTTCAATAGGATTTGGCTCCCTCCAAGCTGGTAATGCCTGTGCAGTTTCAAAACAGACCACCTGTAAGGTAATGAAGGGAGCCAGTGGAAAAATACTGGCAAGAGATAACAGATTCATCTGAAAAGCCATGCCCCCCCAAAAAATTGTTTGGGAGCGGGGAAGAAAAGGTCTTCAGTTGATTCAGTGTTGTGCATCAAGTCGAAAATGCCTGTGACATTTTGCAAATGCCGACAGCTTGGGGAAATGAAGCAACTTGCCATGATCTGAGAGTCCTGCTTGTCCCAGCAGGGATCGAAGCAAAGGCCCCATAACATCGCTGGAATTGTTAATACCTGCACTCTGCAAAGGAACGTGTGTGCTGGGCTGCAGCATGTTCCGAGGCACTGGCTGTCTGGGAGGATTGGGCTTGGAGGCACATGAAGGAGATCCCCCATATGGTGAAAGCTCGTATCCCAGCGGCATCCCATCTCGGAGGAAAGGGAACTGGAAGGACTGCTATTGCACCACTGCCAGACGTGGGTGCTCCTACGTGGCTGCTCTGCACAGGGAAAGGAAAGAGCTGACATTGTACAAGGGGCTGAGAAACGTGTTTATTTTTGCTCCAAGTCTAAGGCTTACTGCCTAGGGGACATGATGTGAACTGTTCTTTTATGAAATGATTGTGTAGATGAATGCGTCTGCATCAGTACTCTGCCTTGCTTCAGTCTGAGTCATACCGCAGGGGGGGCTGAATAAAGATGGGCCCAGGCAACATTGTTCAGATGCAAATCTGAGTGAATTTATAGCTATTTGAAACATTTGAGGAGAGCATAGGTTTTTTAGCTCAAGGCTTTGGTCTGAGGGAAAGACTCATGGCTCTTCATTGTGAATCAGCATGCCTCGAGGGTGGCAGGTAATACAGGTTTTCTTTGAGACGCTTGTAGGAGCAGAGGCAGGGGCAGCTCTGCGCTCAGCCTGGCAGCAGAGAAGCAGGGTCCCAGGCGGGGAGGCAGCCAGCCCAGCCCCTGTTGCATGGGGCAGGTAACTCCGTAGGCAGCGAGTTGTGGTGTTTGAAGGGCCCTGCTTGCAGCGTGAGGGGCATCCTGTGAGTCCCGTCTGGCCTGGGCGTTTGCCCGGAGTGAGAGTGCTCAGCTGGGGTGGGACAGTCACAGCTTCAAGCTCCTTGCCTGCCTGGTGCAGGTCTGGGACCTGGGTCTGCTACATTGCAGTCAGTCAGTCTTCCCTTTATCTGAGCAGGTCTACAGTGAGGATTGGCTTCAAAAGTGTGTTTTTTAAATAAAAAAAGTCTTTCAGAAGACACCCATGACCAGGTATTCAGCAGGCTCACCCAGGAGAGGACAGGGGACTCTCACCACCCCAGCAGGCTCTGCAGCTCTTGTTGTTGTAATAAACAAGCCACTCAACCCAGCCTTGCCTTCACTTTATCTTTTTGACAGATCTGTGTGCTCTGTGGACCAGGCAGGACTGGCAGAGGCTGGGGGTATTCCCACCCCACTGAGCCAGGAGGCAGCGCCGGTGCCCCTGGGCTGTGCACAGCCAGCGTCCGAAGCCGGAGTCCTCGGGGAAAGGGGAAGCTGCAGCTGACAGTGCTGCTTTATTTTGGGGGAGGTTTTCTCTGTCCTGAACCCCAGACAGGCAGTATTTTGGATGATGCATAATAATGGCATTGCCGCCATCGGGGCAAATTCCTTACTCGCTGTAAGAAAGGAGTTGTGAAATCCTGCTTCTAAATTAGGGGAACATTTCTACGTCAGCTAGAGTTTCTCGGTGACTGCGTTATAAATGATTGCCTAAGCTGTGAGCAGAATAAGCAGTGACATTACAAAAGTCAAATGACTACTGTGTGCTATCTGTCCCTACCTGACCTCCTTAAAATCTCTCTGAGAAATACAAAAAGTTGGAGAATGCATCCAGGCCTCCAATGAAATGCTGCACAAACGAAACTGAACGGAGACACCACCTCATTCCCGGGCCCCTGTGACACCCTGCCATCTCCTCTCTTTTGGGATGCCTCCCAGTTAGAGACACAGCTGTGGCCCTGTTAGCTGTACAGGCTTGATGCCACCGGACAGCACGCACGTCCAGAGAAGTGCCCTTAGCTCCCGCTGCGGCTGCTGGGTGCTGAAGAGGATGCTCAGGATCTCCGCGGCAGCACCGAAGCTCAGCCAGCAGCACCCTCCTCTTTGCTTTACTGGGGGAGAGAGGGGGGAGAAACCCACTGGCACCTGCATGACCCCAGCGGAGCTGCCCGGAGCTGGGAGACATCCTTCGCCAAGGCACCACCTTCAGTGATGGCTGCTGCAAAGGGGCCGGGAATTAGTCTGTTGTACAAAGTTGTTTAAACATCTGTTATTTTTATTTGCTTGTGTGATTTGATGCAGCAGTCAAGATGGCTGGGTCACACCCATAAGCCACAGGCAGTTTACATTAAGAACAGGATGAGATAACCGCACATTAAGAGTTTTTTTCAAGTTGATATTTCTGAAATTCCTTTTTTTTCAGTAATAAGTTTTATATCACTGGAGTCACAACCAGCTTAGAGTAAAACTGTTAACTTCTAAGACCATGATTTACCTAGCCGTCATTTTTTATAATATGTGGATTTATCCTACCCTGCTATGTTTCCCTGTTGGAGCAGTTAGGATTTTAATATCATCAGCCTAATATTTAGTCAGAATATATATTTTATGTTCCTAATAAAAACTAATTACAGTGAGGCACTCACTTCATAAGTCACAATGTGTCGGTCTTTCGAGACATTACACATACTATCGCCAGGCTTGAGGAAAACTAGACACAATAAGATGCAGCATCACATCAAACCACAGAATAGGTAAAAAGCTGAACCTCACACTCAAATGAGAGATACTCTAATGACTGACCTTTTGGTGTTAAAGCTTTTGCATATATTGGGAAGAGTATGCTATACAGTCCACATATTTATATTCCTTTGTGCTTCGGGACCAATTTAAATTTGTTCTGGGCGGAAACGAGATTTTTCCATTGTTTTACCTCTGTTCCCCACCTCTCCTCCCTCACACCATGTCTCTGGTACCCTGCTCCCATCCCCTTCCCAGCCCTGAACGCTGGCTGCCCTCCCTGCCCTGGGGAGAGGGGGGAGGCTTTGCAGCTGGATGGCTTCCACATGGGGGGGGTCTGGCCTTGCCCCACGCACTGCTGCTGCGGACAAGGAAAGAGGCCACCACGCACGCTCATGCGGGGCTTCTCTCTAGATTTTATTGTGACTGCATTATAAGACAACAGAACCGGTAATTGCTTTTCATCCCAGAAGTAGATGGCCTCAGAAATTACCCCAAAAGGCCTTGAATCAGTAAACAGCAATTACATGAGCTCTCTCTGAGGGAGAGGGTGATGTCACGGTAATTTTGAATAAATAAAAGCACTTGAAAATGATAAGAGCCCAAGCAATTTTACCCTGTCATCCTTTCAGATTTGACTATTCATATGTTGTGTTTCAGCTCATTAAAGCTGTTTCACAGGCAGCTGACTGCAGAGATTTGTGTCTTTTGCCATCATCCCTGCCCCCCCTGGGCTGTTAGGTCCAATCCTCCCTGAGCGCTCCTGCCTTTCTCCCAGGCCTCTTGCTTGGCCTTCACCCTCTGCCTGCTTGAACCCTCCCGTGGTATCCCAGATTCCCAGCCTTCACCTTTTCTGGCAGGCTTGCCCCTCTTCAAGCAGGCGGCAGGCAGTTGCCCCAGCGCAGTCTGTCTCTGCTTCATGGACAGTGGATGCCCTTTCGGGTTGCCACTTGGACCTCCTCTGCCTGCCTCCATCCTCCCCCTGCCCATGCCCATGGTGCTCCCGCACCCCACACCGCAACCCCTGGGTTTCCCCCATCTCGGCGCATCCTGGTCCCCACAGACGACTAACCCAAATATTCACCTAGGCAATCACTCCCCACTTTCCTAAACTCCTTCCGATCTCCAGCAAAACTGTCCATCTGTCTCCTCCTCATATCTGTCTTCTGCTAAAGGGGACATGTCAACGTGGGCCTCTTTGGTAATTCATTTCTCCACAACCATATCGCTAGCCTTTGACCACGGCAGCTAAATTTCTTGATTGCTCATAGATTATGTAGTTGGATGTGATTGCTGTGACCATCTGGTCTGATCTCCAGTATAATTTAAGCCACAGGTCTTTTCTGAATTATTTCCTGCTGTCTTTTCTATAAATAGACATTCAAAAATGCCAACTCTTAACTCGTTCTTTCTGATGATGGAGCAACCACCACAAGTGTTAGCTGTTTGTTGCTCTGTTTGCTGCTTACTATTAAAAATACATGTTTTATTTCTAGACTGAATTTGTCAGCTTCAACTTCCAGCTGTTAGATCCAGTTACATCTTTATATGAAGAGTCCTCTTTCCCATTTCTGTTCCTCAAATAGATGCTATAAGTAATTCATCTCTTAAACGTTGCTTTGTTAAAATTAACCATCTGAGCTCCTGAGTTTTTCTGCTGGGTTTTCCAGTCTCTGGCTTGCTCTGAAGTACCTTTAACTGATTCATAGTATTCTTGCACTCAGTGCACCATGGAAGGGTACAGTAATACAACTATCTAGTCCTAACTGATATTCTGTATATTGAAAGACAATGTTTAATCTTCTGCACTGCAGAAGTGACTTGGGAAAGATGCTCTCTCTCCTCAGGGAATATATGCTACAATATTTAAGAGTGATCCCGCAACCACAGAGAAAGAAAACTTTTAATCTTTGCCCTTGCAAGATGTAAATCACCTTGAAGACTTAAGATATATATCAGTGACGTGTCCTGCTTCCCCTCGTGTTCCCGCACTATTACCTAAACTACAGATGAAAAGGTTTTCAATGCTATTTTCTATGATCATTCAATACATCACCATTCCCCACTCATTTTAAAATAAACTGTTATTCTGTAAATATGACCTGTGCTCTTTTCCCCTAGGTGTAGGACTTTACAGCTGGTAATATTTCAGCAGCTATTTTTCCCTTGTATCCAGCTTACCAGTAATCCAAATCAGTCGCTAGTTATCACGTTTCCAGTCTTTTTACCGTCTCATAAACTTTGTGAGGGATTATTCTACATTTCCTTCCAGATCAGTGGCAATTATTTGGAATAGCATATGTACAAAAACTAAGCTTCATGGAACATCTGCAAAATCAGGCCTCTTTGTAAATGATTTCCCAATTACAATTATATTTTCAGATCTCCATGTTAACTAGTTTCTAGTCTCTCTCATCTACTATGAGGATTTTGTGTCTTTCTAGTTTCTTACTCAAATGTCAAGAGGTACCAACCCAAACACTTTTCAGAAGATTGTAATTTCAACCCTATTCTGTATCAGTCAAGCTTGGAATTTGACTGATTTTTAAAAAATAAAATCACATTCTTTTAATATAATTTTATTTTGTTAAAACCTGTGTGAGTTTGTACTAATTGTAGCTTTCTTCTTTCTTTCTTTAGGAAATTAAATTTTGTATCACCTATTTGATTATTCTGCAAAGGATCAGTTCACTTTTGTGGGGCTGGTACCACGGGATCATCTAATTTACCTTTTTTAATATTGCCATCTTATTGGCTTCCTGCCAGTGCCCCAGAACTTCCCCGGTGTTTCAAGATGCATTGAAAATTAACATTACTGATGCAGAGAGCCATTCATCAGCTCTTCTGAAGCTGTTGATTACAAGTTTTCCAGATTTTTAGAAGCCCAGGGAGAGTAGCTGCTGTTTAGCATTATCCTTGGTTACTTTTGGAATAGAAGGTATTCTACACAGCTCAGAAAATCAGTGCGGTGTCTGCCTCTTTCCCAAATACAGAGCAGATACATCTATTGAACGCCTTTTTTGCATTCCTGCTAGTGCTGGGCAAGGGCAGTGGTTAAGATTCCTTAAAATCTCGGCCTTGTTATCGTTACCCTCTTTCTGAAGGGGCCAGCCTGCAGAAATGGTGGAATTTATTTGGCTAGAAATCTGGCAGGTACATACTCGCCCATGGTGGGCAATGATATCTCTCTCTCTCTCTTTCTAATGAACTCTCCCAGCACCTCAGGTGACCAGTCAGCTTTGCTCTAAAGTTCAGATCATTCCAATTTGGATCAAGAAACCTCCACAGATTTCGATGCACCGATTAATTTTTTGAAAGGAATTTCTGGTAGCAAATCAAAAAAGATGGAGCAAAAATAACAATTCTTTTTCCAAAGGAATTTTTCTGAAATGGTCTTTTTTGTTGAAAACTATGTTGTTGGCCTGCCACTGAACCTTCATTCATCTATATTGCATATTCTGCATGTGCATACAGTACAATGGTGGCAAGTATTAAATATTCATCTTTTCTCCAAAGGAAAGCTGTCTGAAAAGACTTCGCTTAAATCTGCTCTGCTTAAAGCTTGCACTGGCTCAAAATGAGAAGTAGAAAGTTAGGACTAATATAGCATGTAGCACTACTGTCACTCTCAGATACTAAAGGTGTCAAACTTATAGAAGGCAAAAAAATACAACTCTCTCTTTTAAGTGGTTTCTGAATCATTCTGAAGTATTGCAGCATATGTTCCTATTAGGAGCAGCATAAGTCACAGAACAGTCTTTGCTTACGGAAGGTTCACATCTGAATTGCTGGGCCATTTGGATTAAATTGCATTTAGCTGCTTAGCAGAGCCAATGAAGGTGCTAAGGGAGTTGCTAAAAATCTTTACTGCAGTAGGAGTTTGCTCCACTGTGTGTTTAAATCACTAGCATCAAAATTCTCACACCAGTCGTAGAAACATGTCTGGTTAAAAGGAGCTGTGGATAATGGATTTAATGAACAACTACTCCAACTGAGAACGGCTATTTGGTTGCTAATAGCCATCACACATTTGTTAAACTAGACCTGTGAGCCATAAGGAGTTTCAGCTCTGTGATGAATAGTAGGAATCAGCAATACAGAGATATTGCTGGGGGAAAAAAAAACTCCTAATTTTTTTATACAGGTGAAGAATTTTTACTCAGCTTTTCAAAAATAATATTCACGGTAAGACATGCAACAGAATTGGAAATTTCACAAGCTGAAGCAGTGGCAAAAGAGCAGATTGTAATGGAAAACCCGTGCAGCCTGACATGTAGCTCTGATGACAGCTCGAACACTTTTAAGTGTGTCAGAAGCATGTGCCTGCACACCTATACCCCATTAGCATTTTATTTTTATTGTGTTTTCATGTTGGAACTCCACATAGAAACCCCAGCTGCAACCAGTCTGTATGCTGTGTGCACACAGACACTACTGGAGAGAAGCTCTGCCACAATGCCATGAACTAAACAGGCAAGAGGAGAGGAGAGGGGATGCCTCATTACAAAGGAGAGGAGAGAAGCTGCCCGGTTTGGCTCCCCTCCCCAGGCAGAACCAGGCGTTAGGCTGCACAGGCAGTGCTCGCAGATCATTACCAGAGTGCCAGAGTTTCCTGGGAAAAGAGCTCTCTCAGGATACAAAGAGAAAATCTGACTGGGCAGAACAGAATTTTTTGCTTTTTATTTTAGCAGTGGCCAGCACAGCAAGCCTCCCCTCTGTGTTTTTTGTGCTGTGTGACAATGTAAGTATTTACTACCGTTGCTGATCATCTAGCCAACGCAGTTTGCAGCAACTGAAAGTGTATACCCACCGCTCCATGAAATGGTCTGAGTTTTACAGTGTCTGGAGTGGGTCTGTTGTTTATGGGAACGTGAAATGATGTGCCTCGGTGGCTTTACGAGAGGTCTAGGCTGAAGGAAGTTGCTCATCCTGCACTGACAGGCAGTGGCCTGATATCAAAGAATAAACTCAAATTGAAGAGAAAGGTGTCTTTCGGAGAGCAAAGGCTTAGCCTAGGAGTCCTCCTGGGTGGTGGACTCCCTTTGGACCTTGTGTTACGGAACTCATAGAATCATAGAATGTCCTGAGTTGGAAGGGATCCACGAGGATCATCGAGTCCGACTCCTGTCCCTGCATAGGACAACCCCAAAATTCACACCATATGTCTGAAAGCATTGAACCGTATTTGATAAGAGCAGACCCAGCCACACATGGCAACAGAGAAAATGGAGACATCAAGCTTGCAGACTTGGACTTGGAGCAGGGCACTTGATGTGGCAGAGCTCATCTCTCTTGTAGATGTGAAATTAGTGTGGACCTCCCAGAGCCAGGATCAGGCAGGAGCACTCCTGGGGGCATGCTCTTTGGGAGTGAGAGCTAGAGGTATAAGGTCACTGAGGAACCAAATGACACGGAAGTGCAAGATGAGAGAGATAAAGATGTATGGTGAGAGAGGATACATCAGAATGAGCAGCAGCTTAGAGCCGTGATGATTTCTGTGAATTAAGTTTTCATTCGCTTGCAATGATGAGGAGGAAGTTCCACAAATAAATCATCAGCCCCAAAGCCAAACGGTAATTTCTTGGTATGGGAGAGTTAGAAGCCTTCACTCAGTCTTGTGCTCCAACCATCAGGATCATCCTTCTCAGGCTACACCTGTTTATGGAATGAGTGCTGCTCTCCAGACACCCTGGTCCCCTTCCTGCAGTCTGGCAGTGCCTGCTTGACTTTCCACTGAGTGTTTCTGAAGGCAGCATTTTCTCATATAGATAACTAATGTTAAGAACTTGATCACCAACTTTGTACTGGTCTGTAGATATTCATATTTGAAAATGTTGGCCTTTGGGCCTCATGTTCTCTCTAAGAGTAAAATACTATTTAATCTGTCATACAATTGTGGGGCTAGATATCCGCAAACATCCTCAATATTTTAAAATCTGCAGTTTGCAATATTGCAAATATCCCAGATATTGAAGAGCTGAGATGGTTGTATTATTATTTAAAATGCTGAAGCACATAGGACTGCATGGGCTCCTACAGCTTGGTTCAGAAGCCTCAATGCTCTGTATCCCAGGCTTGCTGCAAATTAAATGTGAAGGGCTATGAACGTGAGTGGGTTAAGCCATCATGTAGTGCTGCTGTGGAGATAGCCGCTATTTATCATTGCCTCCCACTGTGAGGTTGGAATAGGCAGCCTGAATGTCACATATACTGTATTTATAATGCTGTTTTAAGGTCATCTCCATGTGCAGATGCTCTAGACAGAAGAATTGATAAGTACAGATGTGTCTGTTGCGAGGCACTAAATAGATTTGAGATGATTATTTTATAAAAGCCATATTTCATCCAGAAACACTGCTGCAGTCACTCTATCCCTGGCATCCTTCCAGTCACCAACAGCTGGCAATTAACACTTACACAAAGATGCCCAAACTTTGTCCAGCCAAAGGCTTCAGTGGCGACTTGCCAGAAGCTTTAGGGCTGCACCTATTTTACATAAAATGGAGCAGATTGTGGCTGATTTAATCTTTCCTATGGAGCTATGGCCCACAAAGGCTTTTGCTTCTGGCATGTTTTGCTGTACCCTGATCAAGCCATTGCCCCATTGTGGAATTCAATGGGCCACATTTAGCCTCAAGGTTTTATTCTGGTTTTCCGTGAATTATGTTAACTACTGACAAAGCCCACAAAGCCTTTCAATCCAAGTGTGGAAATGCAGCAGTTAATCACATCTCTTTGTACATGAAGAGGGGAAGAGACTTTGCCAAGATATAATACAAGTTCTGATGATATAATTTTAACAGTAACTATGAACAGACTGCTCGTCATTTGTGCTAAGCATTATGCAAGAGAGAAAGTTTCTGACCTGAAAATGTGCAGACTCATTATAAGGCAAGGAAACAGAAATTAGACCCATACAACTCCTTCAGAAGGAGAAGCCTGAGAAAGCGAAGATGCCAGTCAACGTGGAAGACAGACGGCAGTTTCAGGCCCCACCTGAAAGGGATGATCGTTCTTGGACTGCCCCCGAACTTGTTGACCACAGGGCTGGGTTCACCCTCTCAGGCTGGCGAAGAAGTTGAACCCAGAGCTCCTGCTGACTGCATGGGTGGTGTACTGCTCTTCCCCTCGTGAAGCAAGGTGTGGGCGCTCTGCCCCAGCCGTATTTTTGCAGAAAAGACTGGCACTCCTCCTCCCTCCCCAGCTGTCCTGTTGGAAGGGATGCCTAACTAACACAAATGAGACTTACAGGCTGTGAATCCTGGTTTGACAGATTGACTTCCCTGCAACCTGGAAATAGATGACTGAGCTCCTAAGAGGGGTATGATTTAAGAAGCAACCTTTTCCTCAGCCTATCCCATTGGCTGACCCGGACACCGCCTGGTCTCTGTGCAGGCTGCTGGAGAATGCCTCTGTCCCTGCTGGCTCTGCGTGGGGACCTAATTCCCGACGGCTAAGGACTCCATGCAGGGTAGGAGCCTGAGCTTGGCAACCCCAGGCTCTTTTTGTGGGGTTACAAAATGTGACACCGTGGACCATGCCCAGGCTTGTAACTATGACATTTAGGACAAGCTGGATATTCAGGGATTCTCACCTGACTTTGGCTTAGCTTGGCTGATAATGCCATCATCCTGCTGCGCTTCTGCACACAGGCACTTCACTGTCTTCTTTTCCTTCTTCCTTTGCTGTGCTGAAATATATATGGACACCATATTCAGTGCTGATAAATGTAAATTACTGCATAAGGGAGAGCATACAAACTTAATTCTCTGTGTCTTACAATTGACTCCAGGCTATTTTTACCTTTCAGGAGTGAGATCTCAAGGATAGAAGAGGGAGCGCTCCTGAAATGGCAGCTCAATGTTTGGAGAGGTCAAGGAAGCAAATAGAGCATAAGGAACTAGGAGCAAAGGAAAGAGATAAGAAATCATAGTCCATTATTATCCTCCTGAATAAATCCAGGGTGTACTTGCGTTTTTTAAACGGTGTGCGGATCTGCTGGCCCTATCCGCCTCTAAACCTTGGCAGAACAGGGAAGAGTGCAGTAAGGGAAGCTGAGATGCTGCAGTGTATGAAAGGGATGCCTGAAGAGATGTTAAATAGAAGAGGACTCTCAGCCTAGAAAAGGGGTGGCTGCAGGGGGAATGTTACAGAAGCCTGTAAAATCATCATAAGCACAGAAAAGGTGAAGGGACGATGATGATGTTCACCGCAACGTGCAATACAAGAGCTAGGGGTTGTCCAGTGGAATCGCCTAGTGGTAGCTCAGGTGACTCAAATGGGTCATCTGTGGAACTCGTCACTTCATGATGTCCTTGACAACAAAACTTTCATGTCAGGTCAAAAAAAAAAAATTAGACAAACTCATGGAAGGTGAGTCTACTGTGGGTTACCAAACATGAGGATACCACTTGGCACTCCTGAAGTCTTGAAGGTGCAGGTCACTGGATACGAGGACCACAAATCACGGCTCTAGCTCTGCATGCCTGCCCCATTCTTGTGTTCTTTCTCTGAGCATCCCTTGCCAGGAGTTGTGACACTAATGGCAACAGACACAGAGCTGAGCCCAATTTATAACAAGCCTCCAATTCTCTTTTGTCTTTCCTGAAAAGGCTTCAAAGGGGGAAAAAAAAGTATCAGCCCAGACAGCTGCTTGCATCTCTTCCTGCATAATGGAAGAGATTATTCTTCAGACACAGTCACCTTGGCTCGAATGTGTTGGCCTTGTGCATTGTTTTCTAAGGCGGATACTTTGTAAAACGCTTCTACATACAAGCATTTCACATTATTTTCTTTCCCCCTTACATTCCTTGCAACAGTGAAACGTTTACATGCATCTTTCAAAGGATCCCACACAACTTTGCCAAAACCAGACACTCCCCCATGCCCTGAGAGGCAGGATTTTAGGATAGGGAGATAAACTGTGTGACAGAGAGAGTCAAGTACTTGCCCAAACTGACTCAGAAAGCCTCTAGCAGAACAAGGACCTCCAGAAATCCTAACAGCCAGAGCCCCACTGCCTCTTCCCAACCACCGCATGCAATCCACTTATCTTCCACCCCTCTGCTTAAAGTAGACAGCCAGTTATTTTACTGCCAAACGTGCGCACATGTCAGTATGTGGTAAGACCATCAGTGCCTCAGATGGGTCCTTGTTGCAGTGCGCGTGATACTTGCATGACGATTCTCTCCATGCGTTGGTGGGCCTGAACCCGTACCCCAGTGTGAGGAGCACTCCCCGCTGCCAGTGTGCCTAGAGCAGCCTTCCCAGCACGGCGCAGAAAGCTCACACCTGAGCACTAGCAGCTGTAGGCATTAAAGCCTAACCTCCCTGCCCTCAGCAGGACACCCAAACTACCTCTGCAGCGAGGAAGAGCTAGGGGCCTTTTGTGACCAGTGCTAATTTGACTCTCCAAGATGAAGAAAAACTCACATGGTCAAGTAGAAGGAGATTTTTATCCCTTGAGAATCAGTGTGTTGGTGGAAGGAAAAGGAATATTTTAATGAATTATTCACTACCCCTCTCCCCTCTGGAACAGGCTAAGGAGTGGAGATAGGCTTCCTGCTGAACAGGTTGAAAAGAACGCTGTTTTTCAGAAGGACTGAGCCACCTTTCTGCTGAGCACAAGTAATTCAATGCCGGAACGTTCATTAAAAGGGTAGTGGTAAAAGGCGGGGGAGAAAAGTTAGTTGCTAGTAGTGCACGTCTTAAAGGAAAATAGCAACCAGATGATGATGAGAAGGATAGGAAAAAAAGTTGGATAGAAATCCCCACAGCTTCACATGCCATGATTATTTCATCAATAGCTGGATGAAAATGCCTCACCTTATCCTGATGGAGGGCAAAAATCCTTCCAAGGACTCCATTCTTCTCCTAGGAAAACTGATTTTCCCAGTGTGTAACAGAGTCCTGCTTGCACCACAACTGCCTGGGGGCAAGCTGAGGGCGGCAGTGGCTGCGCTGCGGGGAGGGAAGGGTGTCATGGGGGGGACTCTGGGAAGCTGAATTCCCTGAGCAGAGACAGACTGCACAGGCTCAACCTCTTGTACCGAACTGTCACAGTGATCTAATTACTGGAAGTGAAGTGTGTGACATCTGGAGAAGTGCCCGAGCTTCAAAGTGACTTAGGCAGCCAGTGAACCATACCCTGCACCAGCTCACCACTGCTGCACACACCTACCCACCCGGCAGCTGCCGCCCTGCCAGGGAGGAGTAGGAGCTGATTTATCCACTGAGTATCTTTACAGCTGCAAACACAAGTTTGGTCACAGGCCGGCAGGCCGGGTGTTGCTTTCAGCTGAAGACATAGTGTATCACATTTGTAATGAAAAACAACATCTCCTGCAGGATTTTCCCATGCGCTCCAGCGGGGAGGTATTAATTAATGAAGGGCACACGCTCTGGTGTGACGTGGCCACTGACACCTTCCATGCAGCCAGGAGCGAGACGTTATTAGGATTTCTCAAAGTTATGGGCAATAATTTCCACAGCTCTCAGAAAAGGTATTGCACTCGCCATGAGGTTACCCTCTTCTGGATCTCATTAGGATGGGTGAAGAAGAATTAATCGCTTGTCTGGAAGCGCTGGTTGCCTAGGGATCAGCGATCATGACCTGATTGCATTCACTGTGGGCAGACAAAAGATGGTCGCAGTTTGGTTCTTCAAAAGGGCTCATTCCCAAAGTTAGAGAGAATTATCAGTGAAATTAATTGGGAGGAAAGGTGTAAAGGGAGAAACGGGAGTCCTTTAAGAGAACTAATTAGCTGGCCAGAAAGCCACAGTTTCACACTCCAGAGATAGCAGGGCTCTGGTTAACAGACCTTCTTGGCTCATCTGCAAAGAGAAAGCAATTAGAAATAACAAAGCAATATATCACACATGGAAAATAGATAGCAAAGGATATAAACAAGTACCTATTTAAAGCACAAGGCAAAGGACAATAGGAATAACCAGAAATATATTAGAAACAAACACAAGCGTAGCATAGATTTAGGCCACTTGCTACAGAGGGGCAGTAAAATTGTTAGCAATAATGTGGAAAAGGCAAAAAGGGCAATAAACACTCTGCAGGGAAAAAAACAGAGAATGGATACATATTACATGAAGCTGAGTCATATAACAAAGTTGTCAGGTGTTGTGTCAACATTTTTTGGCAGCTATAGTATTAAAATTTTGGCAAGTATGAAAAAAGGAGCCACAAAAACCATTTGAAGGCTTAGGTACCAGGGTTATTTGATTACAAAATATTTATTTTCTCCTTTTGCAGGCATTAAAATGATCTTTATTCTGGCAGAGAACAGTAAAACATGAACCAGTGGCTGAAAGCTGAGTCCAAAGTGTATGTTTTTAACAGCAAAGGTAATTAACCATTGAACGAACTAGAGAAAATCAGTGCCCCTCTGGAAGGGATGTTTTGGCCACAGCCATGTTTGCTAATTCAGTGCCTGGGCAATACTCACTTGTGATTTAATGGAAATAAAGGTTGTTTTGGGGCTGGTGGGTGAAGGGAGCCTGCCAGGTTCCAGCAAAGTATCACAATCGCAGTCAGGTGTGTGGGGTGACCTAGGTGTTTCCCTGTGCCCAGAGTAGAGCTCCCCAAACTACAAAGTCTGTGAGAGCAAAGAGAAAAAACAGCTTTCCCTGAGAAACACAGGAGCTCAAAGCTGGAGGTAAATTGGAAGGGCGTGGATACTTACTTTAAAAAGTGCATGTTTCTTTCACTAGCAGCTAGTGTACTAGACGCTGAGAAAGGAAATATTCATTTAAGATGGAAAAAAAAAGTCCTGGCTGTGATTTAGCTAATTGTAAAATGCAGCGGGGAACTGGCTGGGGACAGGTCAGTGCCAGAGCTTGCCTTGCACGCTCCGAAACCTCAGCCTTCTCCGTCAAAGCCTTGACGATACCAGTAACTTTCTGGGTGTTCCTAGCTGCTTGTAGCCAGCTCTCGGCCTTGGTTGATACCCAGTCTGGTTCAGTACAAAAAGCATGCCTACTCCCACTGCTAAACCAACCAGGCATGAAAAACATTTCCTCCTTCTTGATGAGGAAACAGGGCACAAATGAACTCCAGTCTTTAAAATTTCTTGTCATCTCCAACGAGAGTATGTATTGAATAGGTGCATTATATGCTTACCACGATCCATTATGAAAAGTGGTTTTTTTATACCCCAGGCATATGAGCAGGCTATGAGTACTGATCATAGCCCTGCTCATGAGTTGGGTGGGGACAGCAGCAGCTCCACTCTGGGCAGTACTGTCAGCAACCTGCGCCACCCGCACAATCCATAGGCCATGATCTTAACAACAGCCACGTCAAAGCTAGGAAAGAAACACGCCATCTATTTGCATTTTAGGGGAAGAAGAGGAGAAAGAGTCTGATCTAAATGACATTGATGTTACTGGGAGCTTTTCTAGTCAATTAAGTTGGAAGCGGATAAGGCACAAGAACAGAGAATGCAAACTAAGAAGTCTTCAGCTGAATGAAAGAGGAAACCTGATAAGGAAAGGCAGAGGGTGAAGCATATTAAGTACTCTGCAGCATGAAAAAAATAGGCTGCTAGTTAGCCAGTGGGAGCACAAGAATTTTTTGTTTTGTAATGGTATTTTGTCATTTTATATTGAAGTGTATTTTCACATGAAAGAAGCATTATATAGCAATGTACAAATACATAAAAAATAAAGCGCTTACCACTTCTAAAACAGGCACCCAGCCTAGCAAGGCTATCTCACAAACGACCCAGGAGCAGAACCAACAACTGCTGGAGTTTAGAGTGGATCCAGTCTGACTGGGGGTCTTGGACACAGAAATGTGAAAGCACGCCATTAGAAAATGTGCAGAATGGAATGATAACCTTTCCTCTCCTGCTCTCTGTAATGCTTAGGGAAGGAAGATGAAAACCTGTCATGAGTTTTGCATGCTTACAAAGACAGGCTTCTACTCAGGGTATTATTTGCTACAGGCTCTAGCTGTGACTTCTAAAGCAGAAAAGGTTTTGTGCCCTGACATTGAAAGTGTTGCACAGGTTACAGCACAGCAGTGGATCAGAACACTGCATAGCTTTGAAATGCAAAATGTCAACACAGTTCGTAATATTTTCCTATATTGACTTCAACCAAAGAGTGCTTTGCAAACCTATATGGCCCGATTATTACTAGCAAATTATTAAAGCCCCTGCTTTACAGATAGGTTACTGACTCCTAGGAAAAGGAAGGCCACACGTACAGAAACTAATAATCTGATGGTGACTTGCAGTCCTTTGTTCTAATTGCTGGATCATGGTTCCTACCAATGGGTGCAGTACAGTGGCTCGATGCAATCAATGGTCTTGTAATTAGGAAGACATGCAATATCCTGGAAAACGGCCACACCTTCCCTGAAGAGATTTCTCTCGGGGTGTCACTGAATTTAATTCACATCATCTGAAATCACCTTGAGCTCAGCCTGAATTAGAGCCCATGGATACCTTCATCTGCAGAGCTTCGGCAGTTAGTCTCATCAGTCATTGCAGTAGGAGTTATGTCCACACAAGGATGTCAGCACTTGGTGTGTGATAAGATGCAGCAAGGAAGTAAAATGAGGTGCAGTTATTGGCTGATAATAGGGCTCTTGACAATATATAACTCTGGTGTGGCCAAATGAAATATGTTCTGTGAGAACGGGCTACTGTCCAGCACTTAATGTAAATGTTTTTGAAGTGCTGGTAGATCTGCTCTATAAAATACCCAAAGCCTGTGCAAGGCATGCTAATCCATACTGGCCTCCACCAGAAAAAAAAAAAGAAATTTAAAGACTAGGAACATTTTATGAGCGTGGGAGGAAAAACAGGTTTTCGCCAATATTTTTTCATAGATTGAGAGTAGTCTGTGCTGCCTCCATGGTTTTCCTCAACCTTTCAGACTTGGCTGCTCCTTCTCAACACTGAATCTGTCATCTCAGGTGAATCCAACATCCACCTTATCATACTAAGCCCCATTTAAAAAGGCTCATCAGGGTGTGCTGATGAATTATTTCCTTGTGCAGGGCTGTAATGCCTGCAGTAACCTCCCTCTGTTTTGTCAATGATGTGACTACTACAACGTGTGCTTCCGGACACACATTAATAATGGCTCATGTTTCAACAAGTTACACCAGACCCCAAAAAAGAGTGTGTAGTTGCATATTCTTCATCAAGCCCATATGGAACCAGAGATCATGGAGGCCGAGAACTGCATGAAGATAGACATGTTTGCTCTGGCGGGAGGGGGCTTTTCCCTGAGGACCAATGATGACATCCAAGAGTGTGAAGATTTTGTTTCTTCCAGCCCCTTCCAAATTAAATTAGTAAATTTGAAGTCAGGCTAGACAAGATTGCTAATATACTCAGACAGCTGCTTTCTCAGGAGTGGGATCACTATCGGTGGAAACAAGTCAAGGGAAGTTTCGGGTTTAGAATGCATGATTTGTTTCATAAAAAGGAATGGAAAAATGCAAAATTATTCCAAATATTGCAATTATGCCACAAACCTGTCTTTCTAAAAATGCATAGAATCTGCAATACTGTCAGTAACAAGAAGCTTCTTTCTCCGGCTAGGATAAACTGAGAGACATGGAGTGCTACTCTCCTCTGTATCTGTTACACTGGCATAGCTTCATTGACTGCAGCAATTATTCCTGATTGACATCTAAGTGAATTAGAAACGTGCGCTGCACATCTTAACTGCACACGAATTACTGCATTGTGCTAAGCAACAAACTTGGAAAGCCCCTTTTTTTCATCCATGGACATTTCTGGTGTTTCTTGAATGGCTTTAGACCATGAGCTGAATTTATAAAATCTCATACATGATATCACATCAGCTGTTGTAGCTCTATTTCATATCTGATACACCTCGTCATTTTGCAAGGAAGTGTCATCTAAGTCCATTTTGGTCATTTTTTTAAGCTTTTTTTTTTACTTCCTGGATGCATGCAACCCCTGCAACTATCTGAAAATGGACACTGTGGGCAGACAGTCACAACCCTGCAGTGGTGAACACCACGTGTTGTGGATCTCCTGAGTTCAGACACCTCCAGCTTTTTTCCTCTGGAACTGAGCACCGAGTCATACACGTCAGGCCAGCCGCATGCCCATAAGCCATGTGTCCCTGTGTCTATACAGAGAGGCCAGTGCCCTGGACAGGAATATGGCAACCCTATGTGGCAGCCACCGTGCGGCTATAGTCTCCAGCACCAGCAGGTCTTGGCTGCAGAGCGGAGAGGGGGTCTGAAGTCTGAGGGGAGGAACCAGCTCTCCTAAACTGCAGAGTTAACTCAACATTGACTGGAATGGTCGTCCTCTCTGGAGTCCATCCCTACACACTGGAGTCCCTCGTTGGGCTGGGAAGGGACTGCGAGCTCAAGTCAGCCGGCCAGTGGAGGCCCAGCCAAGCGCCCACCTCTGGCAGTAGCCCCAGCATCCTGCCATGGGACACTGATCCCCTCTTCCAGCCTGGCTGATAATGCTTCCTGGCATCCCACGCTATCCTTTGGCTAAACATGAGGTTAACTCTCCAGGACAGACCTTGTGCTGTCCTGGAAAACTCCTGCACCCGTGAAGCCTTGGCGGGGTGAGAGGGCCCCATTGCCAGGCTGTGAGAAGAGAGCCTGAGCTTGAGATGGCATCTGTCCTACCACAGGTGCAGCACCAGGTGGTGCCAAGCTCCTCTGCCATCCCCACCACCGCCCCATCTGCCCACGCTGCTCCTTGCGGGAAGGCTGGCAAAGGTGGGGAAAACACTGTGCAGATGCAGGTGTTGTTACGCTTTTCCTCTGGGCACTTTTGGGTGGCCTTGCTAGGTTCTGCTACCCTGGATCCCTCAGGTTCAATCTACTGTCATCTCATGTGCTGAGGTCCTGCTCAGCAGCTAGACTCCTTGGCCAGGATCTGAGCTTTGCTTCTGTATAGGACGTCTTCTGTATTTCTGTTTTTGGTGAAATGAAAGGTATTTCTTATCTCGCCGTTTTCCACCCATAATTTATGATAGACCATAGGCAGTTCGGCTGGGGCCTTAGGATGTCTGAAACCTCTATTGTAAAGAAAATAAATCAAACACATCAGGCTGCACACCGAGGACCCTTAAAATTAGCCACAATGATTTGAAGAAATGTATTTAAACAACAAAATAAAACTCAGCATATGGGAATTTTTTTTTCTTTTTTTAAAAATACATTCACCAAAAACAATTTTTAAGTATTGTGAATTTGGGACACAAAATCATTTTCTTTTTTAAGTGGAGACTTAGAAAAAAAGTTGATGCATTTCCTTCTGGTATTTTTAAATTAAAGATTCTGATGTTCATTCTGAAATATAGTTTTAATTTAAAAACTGTTCCCATTTTTAAAGGATTAAGTCAAACCAGGATTAAATAGGCCGAGATCATACAATCATAGAATCATTAAGGTTGGAAAAGACCCTTAAGATCATCGAGTCCAACCATTAACCTAGCACTGCCAAGTCCACCACTAAACCATGTCCTCAAGCACCACATCTACACATCTTTTAAATACCTCCAGGGATGGAGACTCAACCACTTCCCTGGGCAGCCTGTTCCAATGCCTGACTACCCTTTCGGTGAAGAAATTTTTCCTAATGTCCAACCTAAACTTCCCCTGGCGCAGCTTGAGGCCGTTTCCTCTCGTCCTATCCCTTGTTACTTGGGAGAAGAGACTGACCCCCACCTCAATACAACCTCCTGTCAGGTAGTTGTAGAGAGCAATAAGGTCTCCCCTCAGCCTCCTCTTCTCCAGGCTAAACAACCCCAGCTCCCTCAGCCGCTCCTCCTAAGGCCTGTGCTCTAGACCCTTCACCAACTTCGTTGCCCTCCTCTGGACACGCTCCAGCGCCTCGATGTCCTTCTTGTAGTGAGGGGCCCAAAACTGAACACAGAACTCGAGGTGCGGCCTCACCAGTGCCCAGTACAGGGGCCCTGGTCCTGCTGGCCACACTATTCCTGATACAAGCCAGGATGCCATTGGCCCTCTTGGCCACCTGAGCACACTGCTGGCTCATGTTCAGGCAGCTGTCAGCCAACACCCCCAGGTCCTTTTCTGCCAGGCAGCTCTCCAGCCACTCCTCCCCAAGCCTGTAGCGTTGCCTGGGGTTGTTGTGACCCAAGTGCAGGACCCGGCACTGAGCCTTGTTGAACCTCATACAGTTGGCCCCGGCCCAACGATCCAGCCTGTCCAGGTCCCTCTGTAGGGCCTTCCTACCCTCCAGCAGATCAACACTCCTGCCCAACTTGGTGTCATCTGCAAACTTACTGAGGGTGCACTCAATCCCCTCATCCAGATCATCAGTGAAGATACTGAACAGGACCGGCCCCAACACTGAGCCCTGGGGAACACCACTTGTGACCGGCTGCCAACTGGATTTGACACCATTCACCACCACTCTCTGGGCTCGGCCATCCAGCCAGTTTTTAACCCAGCGCAGAGTGCACCCATCCAAGCCGTGAGCAGCCGGCTTCTCCAGGAGAATGCTGTGGGAGACAGTGTCAAAGGCCTTACTAAAGTCCAGGTAGGCAACATCCACAGCCTTCCCCTCATCCACTAAGCGGGTCACCTTGTCATAGAAGGAGACCAGGTTAGTCAAGCAGGACCTCCCTTTCATAAATCCATGCTGGCTTTTGTCAGCTTGGGCTTTTGCCCCATAGAAAAAGTAAATAACACATTTCCAGTATAAATAAAGTAATTTTTTTAAATTTTACTTGACAAAATCCCTGAACATTTTTCATGTGCTATCAGCTGAATTTATTTTCCCCTCTTCCTTTTTGCATTTTCAGTGATGAAACTGAAAAATCAGCTATTTGCTGAGCTGTGCTGAACAGGGCAATGCATACATTGGTTTTTTTTTTCCACATGCGTACCTAGCAGAAAGGCATAGATTAAACAAGGTCCCTTTCTCTAATTTTACGTAGTCCTCACTCATGCACAGTCTCCGTTGTCTCTGTAGGATGTTTGTCTGGATTAGGAAAGGAGGAGTCTGCACAGCAAGACCAATGGTAGAAGGAAGCTCTTGAGACTGAAAATGTTGACAGTGTTCTGGACCATTTTCAGCCCTTCTTTCACAACGTGTCTGCGGAGCCATCATCTCACAAAGAGGTTTTTGTGGTTTATACCTAGAAGTGCCACTTGAATCAGTGACGCTACCCAGGGAGAAGTTGAGATGTTTTTAAAATGACGTAGACATGTATTTTAATATGACCTACTTATAAAAGAGGAACTAAATGATAAAAGTGGCATGCTGAGAGGTCTTGTTCAAATGGAGTTTTCTCTCTTTGGGAAGAAACATTTAAGGTATTTACTTCTTTAAGATCTTACGACAGGGAGTTCAGTTTGGGGAAATGTGCCAACCAACTTTGGTTTCTAAATCAAGTTTCAGTCCTTGTGACTTCAGCTCCGCAGATCTATGTCTGAATAACAGGCCCCAACACACTGCACAACCCAAAAGGAAATATATTCAAAGCTGACAGTTCCTGCTAGTTTACAGCCACAGGCTTGTCAGATTGAACTTGAAATCTGACCCGAGCATACTCAAAATTCATCCCAAGTTCTCCTAACGCTGCCTGATGAATTTTGCCTGGCAGCAGGTTTTATTAAAAGGGGATTTCTTAAAGTATGAGAAGTAGCTCCAAGCCATCTCAATAACAGTAATTATTTCAATGTTTCCTTGTTGCTAGATAGAACCCAGACCCTTGAAACTTAGTAATTTTAATGTCAAGTCAGCATGAAAATGCTTTGGATTTCTCACAGAAAGGAGCCTTGTGTAAAATATGTTGAAGACTCAATGAAACATTTTGTTCAGTGCAAAACAAAATGTTTTGTTTCATGCGGGGGAGTTTTTATTCTTGCAAAATGAATGTGGGTCAGTCCTATTTAGCAAATCTTGTTTCAAAAGACGACAGAATAACTTCCCTTACTTTCCCAAACCTTATCATGGGAGGGGAAGGTAGGAGGTGTGTGTGAAACGTCAATAAATTTCACTTCATTTGTAAATAGTTTCCTTTCATCTGAAACTGCTTGTTTATTTTTTAGGTGAATAAACATTTCTAGCAAACTGTCCCAGTCAGCTCTATTTGGAGTCAATATGAGGTGTAAGTATTCATCATTCTGCCAATTGCAATGAAGCCCCGTGACTGGTGGCCCCGTGGGGTTGACCTGGGCTATTGATGATGAGTATGTGGCAGACGTGCAGGACTGCTAATTGCTTGACTAAAGCTGTTTTCCTGAGGTTTGGGCTGAAACGAATGAGCAGGTCTGAAAGGCTTGTGGTGTAAAGAAAGAAGAGCAAGTTCTGTTAGGGCTTCCTCATAGCCGTCTCAGGGACTCATTCCTACAGAGGCTGATAGGGGAATGAGTATCTAAGTAACAAAGGACGACTTCAGGCTTTGCTATTTTTGTTTTGCTTACAATGGACTAGACCTTATTTCAGGTTAAAAATCTGGCCATGAGGAGCTAACTGTGTCAAAGTCAGAAGTAAACAACCATATGAGATTTCTCTGTCAAATTTATAAAGTATCATCAGTGGTATTTCTTGGATGTTATTTAAACAGCTAGCTACCTTGTCAGCAGATTAATTTAGCAAGGCACCTCCCACATGGCAGAACTGCAGAAGAAAATACAAATCTGCCCTCCTTTCAAGTTGAAGGGGCTTTTGAAACAAATTTAGCTCAAGCAGCTGCACTTTGGTGGGGAATGAGGATGGGGTGTCAAGGACCACACCTCTCCTTGGGGCAGGATGGCTGGAGGCAGCTGACCAGTAGTCAGCTCATGGCTGGTGAGCAAGTCCCCACCAAAGCCACACAATGTAAAAATGTCCCCACTCTCAGAGATATCACTGAGGATCTTTAGTTTCACCCCATTGCATCAAGATGAGCTAAGCTAGGCAGCTGGTGCAAAGCAACACGTGTTCAGCTTTATTTTCTGATTTTGCCAACCTGCATCTTAACAAATTTATTTACCTATAAAAATAACACCGATGCTCAGAAGAATCAGATAAAACTCTCTCAAAGGTTCATAGTAAACAACGTTTCTACCTTTTTTCAAATGATTCATTAAGCATGGTTTCTGTAGCTTTCTAAGCATCCTAGAAGTCTCTGAGGTTGACAAGAGAAAGGGCTGAAAACCAATTTTACCATAATCTATTCTTGTCTTTCTCTAATGGCTTATAGATCTTGCTATTTCCATAAATGTTCTTTGAAGGGAAACTATGTGGGATTTTAATGGCTTTTTGAGTTCATGTGGGTGTCACTTGCTTTGATGTATGCTAGATAGAAAACAACAGCATGACTGAAGGCAACAATCAATGGGGTTTAAGGTGAATGGCAAGCACTGTGTTCAGGAATACACCTATCTTGGGGTTATTGCACCCCGAACACAGCAGTAGCATTGAGCTACTGCTCTTTTATGTCTAAGGAAAAGTCTCTTTATTGCATTTTAGTGAGCATACTAAAGATGCATTATGCTTTTATAAGTAAGATATTTTTGCCCATTGGTGACACGTTACTTATTACCTCAAACTTAAAAGCAGTGCTTGGGGACAATGATTGTACTCAAATCTAACTTAGAGCCAGATTTTCACAAGCCTTTTGACAGTGAAAAGTTGTCTGGAGTTATCAGGCTAAGGGACAGAAAAGATCTAGCAAAGTGTTTTACTGTTGCAATATTCAAGATAAACCGGAGTTGTAACACATGTGGGAGAAGCTCTAAGGCAAAATCATATTGGGAATGATTCTTGAAGAATATTATGTGAGGAAATAATTGGGTTAAGGTTTCTCTTTCAGCCTGCTTTCTGGCGGTAAGGGATTTCAGCTGTTATTTGCAGCCTGTCCCTTTGCAGTATGCCACCAGCAACTGTAGCTTACCCCCAGCCCAGCCGTACCCACCGCCCCACCAGGCACTGCTGCACCGTACACTCGCTTCTTCCAGCCTAGATCTGTCCACATGTTCACATCCCTGCACAAAATGCATATGTTATTTAAACCTAGGCTTATTATTTCGTTTTTGATATCACAATTGTGGGCCAGGGCTTTGAGGACTGTGCAAAAAAGCAGTGCAAAACCAGCCAGTGCCTACGGTCTACAGAGAGCTGGATGTTTCAGCTCCCTGACAGAGAAGGTGAAACTGTGGGAAAAACACTATCTTGCTAAAGTTACTATTTTTGTTGAAACACATCCTCTCCTATTAGGTTTCCATGTATCAGGAACATCCAGACTCTGGTTGACTGCCTCAGTACTTTCAAAGTATCCTGCAGCGGTTTTGTCTTTATCAAGGGGTTAGAAGTAACTGGATCGGGGGGTGTATATTCCTACTAGGACAAACAGAACAAATGGGAGTGAGAGGGAGAGCACAGTTTTCAGATGAATGTGCATAGCCAGGCTAGGCTTTAAAGGTGGGCACAAGCAGCCACCGAGAAAGCAATTGTTGTAGTCTCAAACAGCAAATTTTCAAGTCCATTGCTGTGATTACCTACTAAATATAATTCCTTTACGAATGTAACAAATGGAGGAACCCATACAGACCGATACACAGAAGCGTAAAATGCCAGCTCAGATCAAATCACTGAGCCAAACTGAGGTTTTGCTACCCATGTTGGAAGGGGAACATGCCTTACTGCTCTTGGATAAGGATCAAGAAATGTTTTTTTTTCACATGATGTTTCTGACTGTAAGGGGTATACTGGGAAGAGGAATATCTGCAATTGATTTGGGGCTACCTACAGACATACTCTTGAAGTTCACTTTGGCTAGCAAATTATCTGAATATTTAATCTTCACGGACCATTGCTAAAAAAACCAACACTGATCTTTTTGTATAGAGGAGAAAAAGTATTTTGACCCATCTTGTGCAGGTGGCTCATCTGTTACTGTGTCCATTGGAGGATGGAAAAAAGCTGTTAACTGGGGGAATTAACTAAATTTGGGCTGTGATCTATGATTTCTGACAGCGGTCCTAAACAAAGATGACATGACATATGACCAAGCTGAACTGATTGATCTATTAGTAACCCAGAACTCTTGACCCAGGGAAAAGAGTTGATTATATGGAGCAGAGACTAAAAGGTAGCCCAATGATTACATCGGCTCTGACATCCTTTCCAGCACATCCTGAGAAGAGGTGAACTTTGACATCTTTACTTGATAGCTTTTACATGCAGGTAGTGCTCAAAACATCTTCCTCCTGTTTACCTATTATAAGAGATGCTGCTGGATCCCTGCTGTATCATTTATTCTCATGAGGCTCTGTACTGCCTGCTTGAATTTTAGTCGCTGAAATGATTACTGGTCCTTGCTCTCTGCCGGAGCTGAGAATTGAATACTGCCAGGAAAAATCAGCTCCATATTTCATTTCCATTTCCATATTTCTTTTAATATCCCTTGCATGCAGCCCATTCATAGTTTAATCATGCCACAATGCTATTGGTTTGAGAGGAAGAGAGGAGCAAAGAGCAGCCTAGTTGTGAAGAGGTGATGGGCAGAAGACCCTTACATAAAAGAAATGTCCTGCTTTTTGTCTGCGTTTTCTGACAGCTGTGTTGATTCTGAGCTTGGAGGATGTAGGTTTCTTTTTCCCTGCACACAACAGAGTATGTCTGACGGCTCTGCACGTACTGGGCTTTAGGCGAGCTGCCCCAGTGGCTCGGCTCGCCGGAGCAATGGAGGAAAGCTGCAGGGTGAGGCCAGGCACGACAAGGCCTGTTCTCATGTGGTATGACACAAATTCATTGCACAGGCCCAAACCTGTGTGGCTTTGACATCCACTTTCAGCTGGGAGACAGCGGAAGTCCTGTGAAGAGGCATGAAAAAAAAAAAAGCAGTAAGCACTGGCTGCCGTGTTAAGCAGAAGAGCACTGAGGTGCCATTAGAAGCGTCCCCCCCTTACAAAAGGAAAATTTCCAAGAGCCAAAGCTGGGACCGTGATGGGCTGGGTCAGAGTTTGGAAAGAGGGAGACCAGTCGCTGTGTTGCGAGGAGACGCCCGCAGACAGCCCTTGTATCTGAAGGGTGCCATTCACACAGGCAGCCTGGGACAGCAGAGCTGCTGAGCTGGAGCTGGCAACTCAATGTTGCACCAAACAACTCCAGGTGACTCTCGTGCCTGGATCCTCACGGCTGCAGGGAATAAGGGAACTGAAGCCTCTGTCCTCCTTCCTCAGCATCTGCAATACCTACTTGAGGATGACACCCAAGCTGGGACAGAGCTGAGAAAAGCTGAACAGTTCCTGGGGAGAGCACGTTACATTTGCCATTGGTATGAATACTCTAGAGAAGTACATTGGCTTGGACAACATCATTACTGAGGGAGAGTCTTTTTTGGTCCTTATTTATACCTTGTCCATAAGCAGCAGTTTGGCCTCATGTTTGGAAATTTTTCACCTTTTAATTTTCATGAAGTACCACCCATGCTTGGGAACTTGCAAGGAGACTCTTGGGATGAATGGTGCAGATGGCCAGAAGGACCCATACCCAAGATGGGAGGTGTTGGTCGAGCCCTACTGCCAGTATTTGTCCCTGCCTCCAGCTGTCTCCACAGCGAGACCTAGCTGCAGCAGCAAGACCTGCACACGTGTCCTTCCACCAGAAACATGTCCATTTTGTGCCAGCAACAAAATGTCCATCGGAGCGTAACAGCGTGTTGTCACTGTCGGTCACTGCAGCAAAGTTTAACTAATGGGCTGAGAGGGGAAAGACTCCATCTTCTGCGCTTGCAGGTGGGCTTAGCACAGGTCACGGACAGGCCTGTGTCAGCTGCTGCAATGATCCTTCACGTTGCAACAGCTCTGAAGAAACTCTGACAAAGATCCTGCAGATTAACTGCTCCTCCGCAGGTGTTCGCTGACGACAAAACATGCGCGGCATCAATCCCAGGTGCCAGTTGCCATATGAAAGCGCAGATTTGTGAGACAGCTCCGTGGTGGATGGAGTCAGTATGAATTACTGATGGGCTCCACAAACTGATGTGTAGATGGGTGGCATTTATTAGAAGCTCTAGAACAGAGACAAAAGTGATTCCCTAATACAGAAGTTTCCCAACCCATCGTTCAGGCAGGCCTCAGAAATTCTTCTGTCACCTCCTCTTGTTCCCTGCTCCACTCCTCCCTCCATGGCAGCAACGTGCAGCCCCCAAAGTCCTGTGTTGGGGTGAGGTGGAGGGAGGAGATGGGCCGCCACCTGCATGGTGACGCTGCACCTTTTGCTCCCTTACATCCCACAGCATTGTTTATGCCTCTCAGCACTACTTCTTTAATGAGAGGCAGCACTCTGAGCCCAGGCTCGAGGAATAGGAAATTGTGACAAACAGGGAAGAATCCCATTTATTGTGCTTCTCCCCTCAGTACGAGTCAGGTGTGGAGGAGACACAGCAGTACTGCTGCCTGGGGTGACTGGTTTCCCCAGCCACATCCAGAGGGGATCCCCATCCCCTCCGTACTCCCTGTCCCAGGGAGGAGAGCCTGCTGTCAGGGTGCTCTGAGATGACAGGAAAGCAGACAATCACACAGGACGGTGCTGCAGCTAGTGATTTTATATTAAATAAATGAGATGTGTTGTTGCAGGTGCTGGAAATGATCCACACTCACATGCTCTTCTCACAGTGCAGATTATTATGGTTGTTGATGTTCTTTTTATTACTATGGCGATCAGGAGCCCTGATCATGGCCTGGCCTTGCGTTGCACTATTTGCGGTACAGACTGGGAATGAAGACAGTCACTAACACAAAGGGTCATCTGAAACTGGGGCAGGAGCACTTGGTTCAGACGTTTCAGGGATGGTCCTGTTGCCTCTGTGGTGGTGCTGCTGAGAAGAGATGAGTTGGCCGGCAAGACCCAGGGCTGGGACTGTTCGTAGGGATGGAGAACTGGGCTTTGCTGCGGGAGGTTGGCTTGCTCCTGCCCAGGGGTGGAAACTCAGCAGCGGTTCATTCTTTCCTTCCTTTCTCATTGCCAAAGGCAGACACCAGGCTCCTCTGGGGAGCTGTAAATGAGTATAATTTGGGGGCCCTAAATGAGCAGCAGCACACTTGGCTTAAAGCTATCCCCGTTATGGCCAGAGGCAGGCATCTGGGATCAGTGGACGGATGATCTGATCTTGTGTAGAAATCTCATTGTGCCCCAGCCACAGTGCTCTGCTTCACCGTAATAAAAAGTAATTTGATCAAATATTTTTGCACATTATTCTTCTGTTAGAATAATTATTCGGTGTGTGCCAGCTGGAGGAGTCCTTGTACCTCTCCCTGTGCAGCGGCTGGAGCTGGCTTCTCAGAGTCTTCTTCTGGATACTGGAGAGGCTCCTGCACCGGCAACCGCTGTGTTTATGCAACAGGTAATAAAGCAGAGAAACATCCTCTTCTTTTTCAAGGTGCACATGAATTAATTTATGTCCAAAACTTAAGACAGAGCATATGCAAATAAAACAAACCTGAAAATGGTTCTTCCACCTCTTCTTGTTCACTCTGGGGTACAGAATTCCCTCTGCTCATTTTATATTTAAACTCTGGGATAAATTAAACGCAAACAAACTAACAAGCGAGGTGCAGCTAACTCACCATACTCTTCCCCAATGGTTTCATGAGGGGAAGGCAAAATTATGTCTCACTTAATATCACCATAAACACTTGTGATTGATATTGCAGATGGATCTGATTATTTTTTTTTAATTAATAATACATTACAACGCATCCGTTTTGCGAAGGTGCAGAGTTTGGGCTTGCTGCCGTAGAATGCTTCTTAAATTAAGGTTTAGGTTTTTGCCCACAGTCTTTCCTCCACCCACCCAAAGGGAGCGCACTCCCAAAAGGGTGGCCTGTGGTGCAGAGTGATCAGTCCTAATTGCATGTTGATAGGCAAGGAGCACAAAATGTATCGCGTCCTTGCTCCTGCAGCCGGTCTCTACAAAACAAAAAGCTCGAGTTGCTTATTATTTCTTGGAGAAGTTTGCTCTTTTTCCCGGAGAGAAAATAATTTATGGTCTAACTGGTCTGAGCACTAAATCCGAGTAACGAGGATCCAGCCAGAGATTCCTATTAAAGGGTTAGTATCCATCATAATTGGCTGATGGGGTGTTTTGAAACTCCATTAATCACCGTGCTGGCAGCAAGCAAATTAGAAACTCTGTGTTCCGCTGCTGACTTCCCATTTCACCGAGCAAGTTAAATACAAAGCATGTGTTACTGGCATCAGCGATTTCAAAAGTGGGTGTTTCTCTGGATGTAAATGGTACTTAATAATGTTCCACCTTTGACTGAAACTAGGGCACGCCCTGCCATGAGGTTCTCATCGTCTAATTACACTTACTCAATCTGAACTCAGCGGTATCATGCAATTCGGGCTGGGTCTACCTGCCAGATTAACTCTTCAGCTTGTCTTGGCAGAAAAGCCATACCCCAGGAAAGCAGAGCTGCCTGTCAGGGCACTGGGACGGTATGGGCTGAGCTGGCCACACCGCCTGCCCCGTGGCTGCTGCTCTCTTGGCCGTGGCCCTCTGTTTACCCACTTATTACAGTTATCGTGAAGAAAGCGGGGTCAGTCACTTGCAGGAGCCCTGTGTTTCATGCAGACCTGATAGGAGCAGTGCCACGGGGCCGATGCACACGTGACTCTGGTTGCTGCAGTGACAGCCCTTGAGCATCATGTCTTCAGTTTATCCACAGAAGCAAAAGCAAAATGAGGTAAAAACCTCTTGCCAGCTCTAGCAGGACATTTTCTATAGATAAGAGACCAGCCTGTGCTCCAGGCCTGCTCCAGCCACAGTCTCTGTGCTCAGGCCCTCAGCAGCTCTCTATGCAAATACATAACACTCCCCAGGGACCATTTTTGGACTCTGAGGCCAAGTGAGGTTGCTCGCACTACTACATTTTCTCAATCCCCAAAACAGGGTGGATCATCCCTGGCTTATGCTCTCCCTGGCTGTTGCCTGGCTGGGAGCTACCTGGCCTGGGCCAAAATCATGCCATTCAGCATGCTCAAAATGTGACGGTATGGACAGTCAGGGGTCAGAGCCAGTGCTCGTGCCCTGACCCTGCTTTGTCACCTGGTGTAGATACAGCCAGCAGTGCCAGCTGTGGTTGGGTTCTCCACCAGCCTCTGTACTCACACAGCTGCAGTGATACTTCCCCAGGGATGGGTGCGCACAGGAGGTGGGGGCAGAGGCAGTGCCCTCTCCCATGGTGCACGATGAGACTCTGGTACTCAGCTTCACTTCGTTTTGCTTTTGTAACCATAACCTAAAAACTCTCCGGGGTGAAGGTATGGAGAGGTACAGACATGGCTCTTCTCAGCTCCACCCCCAAATATTCCAGAGGTGCCTTGGGCACACTGCTCGGAGCTGCATTCCCGCCCACGGACGAGGGAAAATGTGCTCCTAATCCACCTACTCCAACACATGCCACTAATGGTCCTTCGAGAAAGTCCTGCTCTTGCTCTCAAGGCTTTTTTTCCAGCAGTTTGGGATGCCAGAGAGGAGAGAGAAGCCCAAAAGAGAACAGTGTGTGTCTCATGACCGTGGATGACATTTTAACTGATAAGGCTCTCTGCTCTGGTCTTCATCTTGTATTTCAGCTGTAATTTATGAAGCTAATGAAAGCTGCGGTACACACAGCAAGCGGGCAGGTTCTCCGGGGATTTCCTTCCCTCTTAATGGTTATCTGTGAGTAAGTGCCTTGTCACTGAAAGCCCCCATGTCCTGGCACACAGGAGGAGAGTGTCCTGCCTGCCATGGGCAGCGGTGCTGCTGGCCACGTATGAAAAAAGGCAGCACACAGCAAGCTTAGCCCCACCCTGCCGTTCCTATCCTCTAAGGAGGGAAAGATCTTGACAGAAAGGTGGGAGGCTGGAGAGCTGTCCCTCTTGGATTGTTTCAGTTTTAGCCACATAATCACCATAATAATGCTTTATAATTACATCTTGCATCTTTCATCTCTATATTTCAGCTGAAGTTATGAACGTTTAATTAAACAAGTCTCATAAATACCTTTTGGGGCAGGTTGGCATTCAGATACCGTTTTTCAGGAGGCATTTGCAGGGACATACAATAGCAAATGCGTAGGGATAGGAGGAGTATCAGGGACTGCAATGTCATGCAAGTGACCTGCTGAGCACACTGTGCCTCTGAGGCTCATTGGAGTGTGTTGGCCAAGTATAACACTGAAGGTGCCTCTCCTGCAGGATTAAGGCCCCCATCTTAAACGGCAAACCATCCATCAGCCTTTCTTTTTTTCTGTCACCCATTTGTTTGCAGAAATTTTCAAGCCCTTATGACAAAGGACTGTTACAGCTGTCACTTTTGTGTCTCTTTTGCTTTTAACCTCTCAGTTGAAAAACAGTTGTTGCTATCCTCATTTCCACTGCCCGGGAAGGTAGCATAACTTGTCCCAAGAAAACTCCTTTGCTTGGCATACGCTGCATCCACACTGCAGCAGAGTGGGGCAGCAGGCAGCAGGTCTGTATTACGTCAGCTAAGCAAGATAGACAGGCCTAATTTGTGTACTCTGGAGAGAGAAAGATCCAGTGTTAGTTTTTGGTTTATTTTTCCTGCAAGTTCATATGCATTACAAGAAAGGAGAGTTCATGTCAAATATTTGTTGGCATTTTTAATATGAAAGAACTAATGAGCCCACTTCACCATCTGCTCTGTAGTGCGCAGCGAGTCAAGAGAGAGTCAGCTTGCTCATTACACTGATCACTAGGGTGTAAAGGGCTCAGAGGAGATGGCAGGGCTGCCTTGCCTTCCTGGGCACAAGCAGAACCTTATTGGTGTGTACTGCAGAAGTGCCCGGGGCTTCATTTAAATCAGGAATGTACCGCATCCATTTCAGCAAAGGCCCAGCTGCAGCAGGTAGGCAGTCGACCAAAGAAAGCACCTTTATTGCCATATGATGAAAGTTAAGCTCTGATGCCTCTTGACCCCTAGCCATGGGCTGGCAATTGGGACACTTGAAGAAACCTGCTGCAAAGAAACTGAGAACCTGCAGTGGTAGAAACAAATTTTACTTATACGGGTAAACATGTAATGCAGTGAGCACAGAGCAATGAAACAGAGCTGATGGCATGCAGAAATCACGGGCAACAGTGTCACAGAAGTCATTAATTGTGTGATTATGTGGATAACAAGCAAGAGAGACAAAATACTCATTTTCAAAACTGAATATTTATGGTAAGGGATGTGCATAGGTGGGCAGCCTATTAGGAAAGAAATCCTACCTGACAAAACTCAGAGACTAAGTTTCAGGGGAGATCTCAGGGCATCCGCAGGTGGAAGTTTCAGCATGGATGGACACCCATTCCTACAACCCCAATGTGAGCCAGAGCCCTCCCTATAATCTTCTTTCTTCCTATCTCATCATTAACACAAAATTATTTTAATCTATCATCTGGGAAGTTCTGCTACTTTTAATTCCAAATAATCTACAACTATAAAGGTAATCAATATTACTGCTCATATTAAATAACTTTGAACTGTACAAAGTTATGTTATCCTGTACGAGATGACAAATTTATCTACTGGCCATTTGTGATAAGGCAATCTTGCTAAATACGGCCCACAGAAAACACAGGGCTTACTTCTTAATCTTCTCACCTCCGATGTTTTTTGGTCACCTTATTTTCTATATCATACCTAAAGCTAAGGTGGGAAAATATTGTCTATATATTTATTCCAGTTTTGATAAACCACAGTTTACATAAAGCTTCTAAAGCCATCTTTCATTATATTTAGTAAACAGCTATCTTAACAGGTTTAATCTGTTTTGTGTATTTAATATCCTATAGTCTACTGCAACGGTTAAGATTAAATCATGTTTGTATGCAGCAACAGAAAACATTTCCTTGCTAGAGTAGAAAACCACCAGTAGGAGAGAAGTCAGAGCTGGACTCCTGGCAGCAACGCCATTTTACAGACTAACTCAGAGGCACTGGCTGTGCTCCATACTCCGAGAAAGCAATATCTCAAGCAGCCGTGCCCCACTGCCAGCTGCCTCTTAAACAACAGGAGGCCTTGCAGGCGGCTGGCTGATTGCCTGTGGGGACGTGCCTGAAGGTGCCTTGCTTTGGTAGGCGGGCGCTTATGTTCAGGGCCCCGCGGGCTCCCAAGGGCCTCCTGCAATGCCCAAGCCAACATTTTTACCACCGTACTGGCAGTTTTGAGATCTGCTAATACATCCAGTGCTTTGCTCTTCCCAAAGCTTCCTCTGAACGTGCAGTTTTCACACACACACACAGGAAGAGTCAAGCCCGGGAAATGCAGCAGGAAGCGGTTGTGCTGACATTCTGCTCTCTGTTTTACCAATGCACGAAAACGGCATTTCTGAGATTTGTCCTTATAGTCTGAACCACGATTATACGGAGCAATGGCTGGGGTCTCTAGTCATGAGAGCAATGCTCATCTCCTTCTCTTTCTATATGAACATGCACATTTTAAGAAGGAAGGTAAACCCCCTACAAGATGCTTAGTTCTTAGTGCCTTTTCAGATATTCTTACACTAGGGCATCTACATCATGCCTCTGTTAGCTGGTAGTGCAGGGCAACGAGTGGATCTGCTGGCCTGAACTGCTGTTGCTGAGGATCCAGTGATCACATTAGACATCCTGATGCCTTTACGTTAGATTAGGCAGGGACCCGTAGACATTGGCAGTGGCAGCGCATCTTACTGCTTAGTTTCACCTGAAAGAGGTCTCATGTGCCCTGAGACCTCTTTGCAATGTAAACCAAAGAGCAGGCAGTGGCCATGATCAGGAGATTTGCTTCAAAAGCACATGCCTGACCTGGATTAAAACATTTAGGAAGACACATCTGTAGATCTAGGTTAAAGCTAACCTGGAAACCAGGTCTGGGTCTAAACCTGGACTTGGGCCCATCTCCAATTTCACTGTTAAGAGGCCTGGAGCAAGAAGAAGGCATCAGAAACTGTCTGACTACTGTTTTTAGAGTACTCGTGAAATTTACTGGAATGCACTGAAAAATGATTGTCAGGACCTTTTCAATAATTTTAGCAAAAAAATACCAGCACTATTCTTATTTGTGGACCTACTACATATAGACTTGCTACCTGTTCCCTTCAGTATGAATAGCTGGGCTCTGAGTTCAGTTCAACTGCTTTATGGAGCTAGCCCAGACCTGTGTTTAGTGTGCAGAGAGGTTCAGTCAGAGCTCCTTGTATGACTGTCATGTGCACTCTTACAGCTTCTTTGCTTTCCACCAGAACACAGGGTAACTTGACAGATTTTATGGATCTCCAGTATTTCTGTTATTGCCCTTTTAATGGATCCCAGCTATTAATTTGAAATTGAATCTGCCTCATCTTAACTCTACTCCTATACATTTTAAGTATACTTCAAAGTTCATTAATGAGCTTCAGTAGCCTTAATAAACTCAGGCTGTGCCATAATTACAAATGTCTAAATCACTCACTCTGAGTAGTTCAGATCTTTGCATTCAAGTGCAGATACTCAAAGGCATACTGCTGCATATAGATGCAACCACACACACTCACGCTCATTTCTAGGGCTGCTCTCACAGTACTCATGGACAAAATGAACTCTGAGCCATAGAGCTGTTTTAGTGGAAACAAGGATGAAATCATCTTTCACCTCCTGGTCACCAGTGTGACTCCATCAGAAAACAGCACTGCTGACTGAAAGTTTTCAGTCGGACACTGAGAGCTTAAGAAACCCCATGATCTCAGCGCAGCTGTTAATAGAAAGCAAACCTAGCACTAACTCATGTCACTTTTGGCAGCCACAGCAGAAAGGCCAAACTCTCAAAGCAGCATGGGGGCTGCACGGCTCTTTTAGCCCGGAGGTGGCTCCACGGTGGGCAGTGCATTATCCTGGCAGGGTGGAGATTGGAAAAACTTGTATGGCAACCCTTTGGACTATCCCTGTCCCTGGGTTAAGAGGAGGTCACTTTTCATCTCATTCCATAGGCTCCCTATTTATAGGAAAGAAAAAATATAGGAAAACGTGGCCAAGAGAGACATTTGCAACTTTTATTGCATGTATTAGAACAAGCCAAATTCTGAAATAAGGGTTTGAACTTCCTGGGGCTGGATCTGAAACTTATTAATTTCATTCGATCTGTGTTCAGGTAGAAATTCTCAGTGACCTGACTAGGAACTGTGTCTCTGCAAGAGCTAAGGACTTACTTATGAAAGTCTTCAGAGTTTGGACCCTTCACAGCAAAGTTTGCTCTCACATTTCACTGATAATGTGCCTAAGGCACTTTCTCTCATTCATTCTGCTGATGTGCAAAAAATATTCCTCGTCTTTGGACAAATCCATTCACACTCTTTTGCTTGAAAATCAGGGCAAAAATTAAATGACCATTCCTTGGCTTACCAGCATTGTGCAGAAGGAGAAGAGAGATCAACTGGTTCTTCTGTTCACAGAAGTGTAAAGATGTAAAGCTACCAATTTGTAATAATGATGCAGGCACAAGGAGCATGAATTTGCAATTCCAGCCTCTCCAAGAGTCTGCACAAGGTGTAGGTGCCAGCAGTTTTCTTCAGCTGGCTGAATGGAAGGGTGAAAACAAATGTGACAACTTTTTCCTGCCAAGGGAGGGAAGGTAAGGGGTAGAGAGATGCATTATTCAACAGTGAGTTTATTTTCATGCCACATTCAGGTCCCGGCACCTAGTTATCACAAAGTTGAGAAAACAAAGGGCACTGGAACTGGGAAGAAAGGGGCCTGCAAAGAAGTCAGTGAGAAGGACTAGAAGAGCTAAATCTACAGAGTTAGAGTAGGATGGGAGTCAAGGTCTGTAAGAACTCAAACAAGAATTTTTTGAGCACCAGAATGAGGAAGGACTGATCTCTTACAGATGTACAGCTCAAGACTGGCAATACCCTTGGGCAGCTAACACGCAAGCCACTGAATAGCTCTGGTTCTGGAAGAAATTTTTCAGCACTTACAAGGGTCCTTTCTAAAGTATAGTCACTGATAGCTACTTGTGAGTGAGCTCACACTGCAGCTTTGACTCAGGACTCTTGTCTTTTTCTCAGAAGTCTGTTTCCATAAAACCTGTAAAAACTTAATATTTATATCTGCTAAATGTGGTTGAAACTGGCCAATCATTTCAAAAGTCTGCAGGGACACACACACATACACACAAAACAAGGCACCGCCTAAGCCTTGTTTCTGAAGAAAATGAGGTTAAAAAAACTTCAGGATGTGAAAATGAAAATTTTAAGTCACAAAGTGACCAAGGTCTTTGGTTTCCCTGTTGGGACATAGGATTTGAGACATCTTGGCCATGCCCTGAGCCATTGCCCTGAGCCATACCAGCTTTTCAGTTGCTTCATTCCTTGGCCCAGCACAGCCCTCATTCAGGCAGCAGGTCTCATCATGTGGCTAATAATGTGCAGCTGAGTTTATTTAGGCCTCATACCTTAAAGGAAGGTCTTTTACATCTTAAGAGAGGGGGAGACTTTGTGTGTGAAGCTAGGAGAGTGAAGAGGTTGCTTAATGGCTAACCTGTGTGATCAATGTGAGTTGTACCATGAGCACATTGTTTGGGGAACTCTTGTGGAGGGAATGCTGCAAACAACTTCTAAAAGACTGGGCTTTAATGTGGTTTAAGCCCTCTGTAAAAGGGAGGGGTTGGTATTCATGGGTGAGCCTGGAATGAATGTGCTTGTCTGATGCTGGCCTTGTTGAAGGCCAATTCAGAAGATGAATAACTTTTGTTAAAGTGAATGGCAATGTAATTGCTTCCTGAGGAAAAGTGTTTGTGTGGGTGGTGGGAGGGGTGGACGTGATGATCTCAAATAGGGCAAGTAAATGGTAGCTCCGCTCTGTTGTCCAATCCAACAGGCTTGCAATGAAGTTAAGAAAGGGAGTGATTGGGCTGGCTCTAGTTCTGAAGCTTCCCAACAGTTGGAGACAATATATTAAAGTAAGTAGGTAGTCTTCATATGTGGTGGTTAGTCTCCAGTGCTCAGGCACCCTGCAGCTGCAGAAAGGTTGGGAGGTGGCAGGGCAAGGGGAAGAGGTGCATGACATCTTAGGGCAGCTGATTTAGTAGGGCTCATGCAGCTTTGCCTATTCATTGACCCAACAGGTACTCCGTGTTTATTGACTCATCTGAGAGAAGCATTAGCAATACGTGGCAGGCAATGCAGTAACACCATGCTGCAGTTGGGTGCCTGTTTTGTCTCTGTAGTTACCTGATGACCCTAGGCAGCTGGAACAAGTCACTAGTATGCTTTCTTTATTGGGTTTTGGTGTTGACTCACACTGGAGGAGCTAAAGTCATAGTAGCAGCCTCACACTTGAATGTGCCTTCCTTTCTTATTAGTACATGTATAAATGGGGCACAAGAACTATAAGATTATTCTTACCTGCTTCTGTCAGCAAACTGGCTCTTCCAACCCAATATTACTTCCTCCCGCACCTCCTTCTCTCCATTCTTTCTACCCCATCTAGATTATTTTAAGGCCGTATTGAAGCCCTGCTAACATGAAGGAAAGGTGTTCAAGTGGCCATCCATGGGAAGGGTACTGTACTCTATGGAAGAGTTACCTTATGCAATACTGGGTTTGGGTGGGTTTTTTTTTAGCTTCCCCCATGGGTGACTATCAAGGGCAAATGGAAGGTACTTTCCCTGCAAAGAGATGTTCCCCTGTTTCACCATCCTGAGTGGGTTTTGCTCGTCTCCTTTGCTGCCAGTCACTTCTAGGCTTGGGTGCTCCTTGCTCCCTCCCAGGAAATCCTTCAAATACTGTAACACAAGCATTGGTGATCCACAAACTGACTCTTAAAAACCTGGAGAGGGGGAAACTTATGCAGGAAAAGAAAAAGAAGGTGGTAACTGAGTCTTTACTGGGGTCTTTTCTCACTTACAGTTGAAGAAATGGATCTCAACAAGTGATCTTTGTCTAGCAATTCAGGAGAAGCTGAAAGTGAATCCCAGGTGCCTGTATGCTCTGCTGGTGGCTCTCGTATAAATCAATTGACCAGCCTCTAGCAGAGCATTATGCTTGCCTCTGCCTTCTGTAGACATCATGCCTTAGGGCTCCACTGCTGGAAGAGCATGCACCTTCCTCATGCAAGCAAAGCTCTGGCCTTAACTCCCACAGACGTACATGGCTATACATTGTGCTTTCAGACAGGGAAACACATGCCTGGCCTCAGGCACCCAGAGGTACCAAACTGCTGACAGGGTGACTCAGCCCACAAGATACTCCACCAGAAAGCCCAGCTGGGCCCAGCACGTATGATAAAGTGTTCAAGATTCCTGCTTGTCACAGCAGTATTTCTTTTGGACTGTTTTCTTCACTGTCAGTTTGGGAAAAAATGCTGAGTAAATAGGACTCAAGCAGAGTCCAGCTCGTGCAAGGGCTGGCAACTCTGATAACCATGCTCGCTCTCGCAACTCATACGCAGAAAGCCTGTCTCTACATGTTGTACAGTCATTTCCACTGCAGCCATGATAGAATAGTCTCCACCATGTTAGCCTGCTGGTGCTTGATAGGCACCTTGCACTGAAGTATATGTCGGATGTGTGATTGCAAGGGTGATGCTGGGTGATAGGACTAAGAAAGCTGGAAGACATTTTGAGGAAACCTGACAGGAAATAGAGGGTAGCAGTGTTGCTGCAGCTCCTGGGACTGCACTGGAATGGAAAACTCCTCTCTGGTGCAGGGAGGAGTGTACAACAGGCTGGGCAGGGAAGGCATGTCCGCACCATGCACTGCTGCTTCAGAGCCTCAAGCAGCAGAGCCATCCGTGGTGATGCTTCACCCACACTGCTGAGGTCTGTGGAGCAAGAAGCCCTTATGTGGCTGTGCTGCTCCCAGCACCCAGGCTGCTGCCTGCTTGCAGCACTTTGCACTCATGCTGCAGGCGTGCTCTGGAAAAGGTAAGGTCAGGAAGGCTCAGTCAGCTCTGGTGTCCTCAGAAGCCTCAATTTATCACAATGAAAACAAAAGATGGTGGCGTGTTCACCTGTTCATCCTCTTATCTCCAGTGATAACAGTTCTTTCAAAATATGCGTGAAGCTCCCGGCTGCTGGCTAAATCCTTTCTCTCCTTCACTCCTCTCTAGGTTTTAACTATGCCCATGTCTGAGACTATTCTAGGTGAATACCCTGTGACAATGACTTCCTGGCAGCTTGTTAACCAGTGAAAGCCTGCAGTAGCCCACAGTATAGTGGTGTTGGGAGAGGGGTGGAAGCATGGCTGGCAAAAAAGTCCCTAGGTAGTCTCCACCAACAAGATGTTTTGGGAGGCTCAGAAGAAGCAAGAGGAGGGTCTGCTTCATATGGTGCCTTGGTAAAGTGCATAACACTGCCACATGTTGTAAACCTGTAGCATCTAGTACGTGAGTCCAAAAAAACAACTGGGGAAACACAGGGGGAAGAGATGGTGGGGGGAACCCAAATACAAAGAAATTACTTTGGGTTCTGGAAATCCCGGAGTCCCAAGCTGAGTTTGAGAGAATATGCACAGAAAGTATCTCTGCTTGTCTTGTCTCTATTTAGGTATCTGCAATTGCTATGTAAGATACTGTCTGGATGGACATTTGGCCATTCTTATGTTTTTATGTAAATACAGCTGCCTTTGAATGGCAAGATCCACAAAAAGAAGGTGACAGCCTAAATACAGTGGGTTGTTTCTATTTTCCCAAGGTATTGAGAACTTGAGCCAGAGGAGGGAGAAAAGCTGAGCTTTCCTTTGCCCTGCATATGTAATTGCTGGGTATAGTAACCTAATGAAAGGAACCAGTGCAGAAGTTTAAAAGGATTAGCAACCTTAAATGCCACTTACAGTGAACCACAAAATGCTGAAAACTCTGCACAATCTCACCAGAACAGCATGTCTCTGGCTCTCCTGGAGAAAACCTCCTGGCCTGTCTGAGAGCAAATCCTGGAAATTCCTGTGTGCTTAACAAACAGGTCTGCTCACAACATGCCATCCCGCTTGTTCAGAGGGTGTTGGAGATAGGGAGTGGTAGATACTGAAGTCATTGGGGTGAAATAACGTACCTGGCATTCATGGGGGGCTGATGCTGCAGGCACTCCCCTTTCCCCAAGCATCCAGGCGAGGGGCGAGCCATGGTCCAGCCCAGATACACCATGCCAGTGGTCTGGCAGCCTGTGTTGGGGGACTTTTATGACCCTGACGAGCACGTGGCAGAGGTGCCAGGCTCACATCTGCGGCCCTGGGAAAGCCACCATCACATGGCTGAAGCAGTCTCGGACCCTCCTCTCATAAAGACCAAAGCAGCATGTGTAGAGAGATTGGGACGTGCATGGTCTATGCTACATACTAACCTTCAAATTGGTCTTAGTTTAATGGAGGTTTGAGACATGAGGGGAAAGGTCAAATCCAGAAAAATATGCTTAGAAATGTAACTGCGCCATTTGTTTCATAGTTGTAATCTGCTAATTTCAGAGGGGAGCTATGCCTGAAGACACCCAGCTTTCTGAACTGAGGGCCAGTGTTAGGCTGGGCATATTGTGTTAGGCTGATACATCCCTCCCCATCTGTTGCGCTCTGTGCTGCCTTCGAGGCGCGGATAAGGACATTGGCAGAAGTCCTCCAGACTGAAAGAAAGAAGAGTTTAAAATGAAGGCACAGAGCAAGAAGTTGCTTTATTTGTACCGTGTTTGTAACCTCTAGGTAATCCCATCATTGCTTGCACAAAAGCAGCAGGCTGACGTGCCGTATTACCACCGTAGAGGTGTGGGAGCTGCAGCATCAGCTGTCACAGCAGAATTATTTTGTGGTTTCTCTTAGACCACATGCTCTTCAGTGCTCCCTCTGGTTGTTTCTGGGGCCTGAATGAGTAGTCCTAATACATCCTTAGGTGAAATGAGGAGATGGAGGAAAGGGGGCAATATGATGAGAAGAGCAAGATCAAAACCAGCTCTGAAACTTGCCCCCTGCCTCAAAGAGAAGACCAGTTATCCAAGCTGAGTGGGGGCACGTCCTCAGGAGCCCGGAGGAGAGGTCACGGCAGCTCACGGCTGGAGCCTGAGTCATCTCAGAAGCAATTTCTTCATCTGTTAGTTGCATTATCTGTAAATGAGGTATCTCATACAGGCTTGTACAACACGCCGGGGTTTGTGGCAGTCAGCTATGGGGCACATCTCATGCTGCCTTTAAAGACTAATTTTAACAATAATGCTTCTTATTAAAGCAGTTGGCATATTATGTGTTTTGTAGGACGTTTGCTGCCATACAGTCATAATATATTTATCAGAAGGGAGCATATTGTTTGTGTAGCTTTTCTTCTACACTATAACACTGCTCCTGACACTTAGTGCCTAAACCCATTTTGTATGCATCAAAATTCTCAGTGATTAATTTCTCTGCAGCCCGTAGGGGAGCTAGGACATAAAGCACCAGTCTGTAGAGGCTGTTAAAACAGAGCTGCACGAGAAAAGCTCCTGCAGTGAGGTTCCTTCAGGGCTTTTACTTGGACATCGCAACTGGAGGAAGGGGTTGAATGCTTTGCTTGTGCTCTCCAGACGAGGTATTCTGAAGCCTAGCCCCATCTCATGGGGCTGCTTGAAGACCAGCTTCTTAATCTTTGGAAGGAGCTTTATAAAAATGTTAAGGTCTTTTGACTAAAGGCCCTGGAGGTATAAGATATTATTATGATGCTATGTAGTCATAGAGATTTAATTGAAGGTATTTAACTGCAGTGGCTGTAAAACAATTGAAATTACACTTGACCTCCTCTTTGGAACAATGTTTTTAGACAGATTAATAAGGTAGGTAATGCTTAAATTCTTTGTGCCTTTCCTGAGGTTTTCTCCGATACACTTAATGGGGTTTTCACAATGCAGCCAGATTGGCAGGTATAAGGAATTCTAGTAATTATGCCCCCCAAATTCCTTGTACTTCTTTCCAACTGAGTATCTCTAGGATCAAAGTAAACATGATAAAAACTGTCTGTAAATTACATTCTCTGGAATAATGTACAGAGAATCCAGCCTGAAAAAAAAAATGAAAGAATAAGTGGTTTTCCCAGTAAATCAAGGCCAAGACAGAGTCCCAATAGACTCTTACTGACAAACCCCTGCATGTGCACATTTACAGGTTACTTACTTATTCAGTCACAGGTGTAAAAATTCATGTGGTATCCCAACTTAAGAATTAATAACGGGCCAACCAAAGAGGCTTGTTAATTTAGTCTAGATGCTAATCTGAACTTCAGTTGAACCTACTTGCTCAAGTAATCTACCCAGCAATCTCTAGGAGAAGAGACTTTTTCTCATGTAGAGCCAGCCTAACAAAAATGTAAGCTAACCTCTAACTGAGATGGTTATGGAGAAGAAGTTTTCCCTGCGGGCAATTTGTGTGGGCATGTGTGGAAGAGCAAGCAGGTACCTAAACAGTGTCTCTGTTCAGGTGGGGAGCTCCTTGTCCGGTCCCCTGTGTCATGGGACGGGCAGCTGGAAGCGCCCGGTGACAAGCACATCCCACAGCACGTGGGGGGTGCCGAGGTGCCTCCTTTCTCCTGGTCAATGTGCTCCTGCTGGTGCACTTCAGCTTCTCTTGGGTTAGACAGTAAGTAAGCAGGGATTTATGCTTAGACCACCTGTGCCTTGCTCAGTCTCACCAAGGTACCTTTTAATGAATCTGACTTAGTTCCCCAAAGTGATCCAGAGACACCTCCTTGTCTGAGGACAAACTGCACTAGATGGAAGTCCTGGGGTGGCCGAGGTCAGGAGCTAGTCCTTGTTCCCAAAACCTTCCTTCCCTGCCGGTCACGGTCCTCCTTCTCAAGCAGCAGATAAAGCTAAGAAGTGTTTCTGGGTCTTGCCCAGTGTCATGCAGGAGATATGGCCAAAGCTTGTGTCAGACCAGACTCCCAGCCCTGCATATCTCCCATGGGAACATTATTCCTTTGCTATACAAATAATAAATTGAGCTCTTGCAGTGTAGTCCTGTAGGTTACAGGTGAAATTCCCATTGACGGCAGTGAGACTCACAAGGCAGGGTCAGAACCACCTACTTGACTTTGAGAATTGGTCACAGACGATATGACAGGTGTCACCCCTCCCTGCTATTAAGGGTGGTGGAGTAATTTGCTGATGCATTCTTGGAATAGTGTTGATGAATTTTGAAAGACCTGTTTAAATAAAACATTAGATACACTTTTCCTTAAGGTTTGCAGAGGGGTCATGATTATTTTTACTCTCAGTTATAAGTCTAAGAATAATTCCCTACTCCGTCATCCTTGGCAGGAAGGGAAGCAATATACTGGCTTCAGAGACTAGAGAGTTACCTGTTTATTTTGAAATAAATGTTTATCTGTGCTATTTCTGACAGCGCATCAGTTTTCCTGTTCCACCCTTACCATTTAATGTAGGAGGGTCATGCACTTTTGTCCTAGTTAACTCAAGTCCTGCAACCATGTAAGTTTGTGACATTTTATTTAATTTTTTTTAGGTCAGACCAGCCTCATGTGACTGTTTCAGTAAATATGCAGTGGACCGAAAGCCACTCATCTTCATGTACAGCAGGCATGTGAGGCAATGGGAGTTGTTCAGTTGTTTGCCCAGTATTTCTTGTGAAGTCATTATTGCTTTTCTCCTGCCGTCCACACTTGGGGCCAAACATTGCCTTATTCCTGACTTGCAAAATGAAAGGAAACAGAGGACAGTATGGGCAGGGGAATGAGTCTTTCCTCATTCCTCTGGCGCGGAGCCACAGGACAGGCTTTCTGCTGTATCACGGTTATGCGCAAGGAAGACGGGAATCAGCTCTATTCCTGGCCCTGTCGCGGGCTCTGGGGACCTATTTCCTGGCTGCCTGGAAACTCATGGGTTCACTGTCACCTTTCTCTAGTGGAGGCAGCAATGGTAACATCCCGAGGTGTCATTTACTGCACGGTCTATGTGAGCAATGTTCCCATGAAGCGAAGGCACCAAGCTCCCCTTTCTGGCACCACGCGCTCCCAGAGAGGGGCTTGCAGCCTGCACCGCTGTGTTTATGGCCTCTTGCACTGTGCAAATTCCAAGTCTGCTGGTATTTTTTTGTATCCTCTGCTGGAGAGGACTCTGGTTATCTGATAAATCTATGGACAGAGCCTGTACAAATATGAGTACTTTAAAGGTATGTGCCCAAACAGATGGCAAATGGTCGGGGAAGGAGAAACTACTTGGTTAGATTCAATTTGATGACTTTTAAATTTGCTTCCCTTACAATGGTTAACAGGAATGGTCTAAATGTTTCTTTCTTCCTCTATCTTTTCCTGCCTGAGGCTTTTTCTCCCTCCACTCTAGCAACTCACTGCTGAACTCAGTGCCACTTTCCAGGCACAAAGCATTTCTTCAACGTGACAGTGTTTCTGCCTTGCTCCTACCCTGCTTCTGTGTCTGCTTGCTGGCACCTCAACATGTGAGCGACACTCACTCTCTCCCATCTGCTGAGAGAGCGGTGGTAAGCTGCTCTCTGGGACTCGGCACAAGCAAGTGGCAGTGCCCAACGTCATTTCACACCACACGAGAGCCAGGCGAGAAACACGTCCTTCTTCTGGCAAAAGAGCAAGGGTTCAGAAGTGTTCCCTGCTTCTGCTTGAGATGAAATGAAAAGCTCCGCAAGTATCTTCCCTTCCCGGAATGAGGCAGGAGCCTGCTGGCTGGGGCATTAGCTGGGGACGCGGGAGACACATGCACAAATCATCTGTGTAGGTGATTCAGTCACGGGCTGAAGCTTGGCTTTCCCACATCTGAGGCAAGTGCCCTAAACAGTGAATCTCTTCTGCAGTGGCTGAATTTTGTTTTGACCTTCTTGCATCCTTGTTGAATATGGCCCCACATTCATTTTGCATCACTAATCTTTGCAATAGGCTTTTGTGCTAGCCCCTGCACAGCGTTCAGTTCCTAACTGCGGCTTAGCACACTGGCGTTGGCTTTTGTCTGGCCCATGAGCAACGGGGATTGGTGGCCCCGCAATGGTCCACGGTCTCACCGTCTGTCATCTACCACATCTTTTGTTGTCTTTGCTCTTTAGCTATCTTGAGCAAAAGGCAGCAAGAAGCAGCCTCTTTCTCAAAAGTTGTCTTATGTAAAGAAATAAGAAGTGCCAAACCTGCTGGTGTTTAACTAATCGGGGAGTATAGTTTTTTGTTTTTTTTTTTTAATAAAAAGAACTGTAATAAATCCCTTCTCCAGCTGTGACTGAATTTCAAGTGTATGCAGTAGGTCAATGGCTTTTCTAGAAACAATTACCCGTATCAGTTAGTGTCTGTGCTAGCTTTAACTGAATTGCCTGAAACAGACCTCCCATCATCTAAATTTAGCCTTTAAAATACAGCTAAAGAATGCTTGGTGGCCTAATGAATAGCTAGCCAGTCCTCCTACAGGATCCTGTGTCTGAAAAGTAAATTGCATATGAGCTCTAATACCACATCTCAAAAACTCATTCAACTGCAAGCTTGGTCAGCTTTAATCTGAATTAAATTGGCTTTGGCTATTTTGTTTCCCTGGTCTATTTGTCTCTGAGGCCTTTTTTTATGCTGTAAAATATAACAAGATATTTTTTTGTGAAGTGATTTTTAGTTTTGGCTTACGTAGTGACAGCTATACATCCCGAGACATGATAGTATTATGTAAAAATGAGCATATAAATTATTTGGCAAGGAAAAGAAAAATTTAACCGTCTTTCTGTCTCTTCCTTCCCAACTTAAATTCTAATACATGTCCTCCATATAAATTCCCTTACAGCAATAAAGAACCAGCTACAGACAAGAGAGGCATATGTTAATATATACAGTAAGATTTATTTCTTTCCCTGATGATTGTGGGACTACACTTAAGCACAGAATAGAAATCAGAGGTGTATATTGGAAGCGACATGACACGCCTCTGCAGAAATTCAACAGCTAAAACCAAATGAAAGGGAATAGACCTACCAGCTGCTTAGATTCAGTAGTTTAATTCCTTACATGCTCTTCAGCAAGTTTCCAAAGAAGTGTGGGCTTGGGTTTCTGTGAAATTTATCTTGCTAAGATTATTCAGGAGGTTGGAAAGGAAGGAAGGATGAAAATCAGAGTTCGCCTGCAAAATAACTCTCCGTCCCCACACATGCACCACACAGCAACATGAGATATCAGTGGCAGAAGGTCATGCAGATAATTGCAATAATATTATCTGCTATGTCTCTGGAACTTGGCTCCTCTCAGAAGGAGGGTGATAAATTAGACCTTGTCAAAATTCCATTCATGGAAAACTCCAACATTGCTAAATCTGGAACTGGGGCGGTAAACTCCAGAATTTCCTAGAGAAAATGCATTCTGGAATTTAAGTTTTTCCCAAAGTGAAATGTTTCTCCCTGGCTGAATTCTGCATGTTGTTTGTTTGGAGAGGTTTTCCCCTTAAAAAATCAACCTGAACAGCAACACGTGCCCAGTTCCTGCATGCCTGGGAACCTGAAACTCTGAAATCTGTGGCTGGAGCTGGCTCTTCAAGTTTCCAGGCTCCTTAAAGTGCAGCTGTGAGTCTAAAATTCCTGAGTGAGACCTTTCTGTGGTGGGGTCGCCATGAAAGCAGGTACTCTGGAAGCATGGCTTCTCCATCAGCCTGTCCCATGGACTAGCAGGAAACCTAACTGAACAGCATTTTGTCAAGAGAACTTCCTCGAAACTGAGCAACTACTACAGAGTTCTGTAAAACCTTTTTAGTTTTGATTAGTCAGATTGGAAAATTCCTGACCAAATGTAGTTTAGATCTTTCTGTGACTTCTGCTCAGTCCATCAATTCACATGGCCAGATCTTAGATGTCCTTTGGGTAGATGTCCTTTGTGTTCTTGATATCCTTCTTAGTGGGTTTTGCCCCTTTCATGTATTAAGTCCTGCTTCACACATTCCACCTCCTTGCTAGAAATGTGGATTTACAGCATGGACCACTTCTTTTTGGGAGGCTTTGGCTGCCAATGTCTAGGTAACGATGGTGGAGCTCAAAGCAATGGTGCTTGGTACCTGCATTCACAGCCCCCTGAGCCAAATGGAATTCATTTCTCTCTGAGTATTTGCAGCCTGCTGTACGTAGTGTCAGGCAGTCTGGGCTGCATTGTTCCCACCAGCTCACACTGGAAAGTTTAGCCTGCAATCTGTGGCACAACTGTTAAAACATCATGGACCCAGGGGTAAAGGTTTATGCCTTGCTCGAGAGTCTCTCTGAAGACCGTTCGCAGTTGGTAATAGCTGGTGACTTTGAGGCAGACAGGCATGGTGTTAGCAGCCTCAGTCCTCTACAGAAATTTGTGTCCTTTAGCAAAGAAAAAATGTCAGCCTTGGTGGATTAGCAACTATGGCATTAGCTTACAACAAAGTATGTTTGTTTTGAACTAAAGATCTCTGTTTCATTAAACGTGGGCACTTCCTAGTCTAGGTGTATTCTGTGGAACTAGAAATTTGGATGTTTGCCTACTAGAGGAGAACAAACTGTGTACCTATTCCCCAGCCAAATGAATGCTGTTTTTCAGTGGTAAAAAGATAGATAAATACATTCATCATCAAAACATGAGGCTGGAAATGCAAAGAAGTTCCTTGCTGGGGTATGGATTCTCCTATTTGTCATTACCTGAGAAACTGAGGCTCGGGGTATGTATGAGAGAGGGATAACATGGTTATTTCAGTGGATGGTCGGGAGGGCTTAAAACTCACTAGTGCCTTTGATTAGGTGAACTGTGAATGTCGGTAGCACTGGCAATTCCTGCTTCTACCAAGAAGTCAGCTGTTCTTTCTCCATTCACTCTCAGGATCTATACCAAGGACTGCCCAACATTACAGTGCTCCAGAGCACCATGCCTTAATGTGTTCTTCTGGAAATGCCAGTAAACCGAAGAATAGTATTTGTGTTAATTACATACTTTTTTCCCTAAATCAACCAGAAAGGTAGCACCATAATAGAAAAATGATACAGCACTTCTTGGACTAGGGCCCAGATGCTTTCTGTGATGGTAAATCAATTGAAATGCATCAATGATGAAATTACAGTGGGAAACATCTCTAAATTCTTTGTGTAATACTGAAGCATATTCCTGTAAATTAGCCCCATTGGCAGTCATTTTTCCAATTCAGTTTTAAAGATCTGAATCAAAATATCGCACTAGACAGTGATATTTGGAAGGCAGGATCCCTGAAAGCAGGTTTTTTTAGACATATTCAACAAATAGGTAGGCAACAGTTTCTAGATCCATAGAATCATAGAATGTCCTGAGTTGGAAGGGACCCACAAGGATCATTGAGTCCTACTCCTGACCCTGCATAGGACAACCCTAAAATTCACACCATATCTCTGTGGGCGTTGTCCAAATGCTTCTTAAATATTGTCAGGCTTGGCGCCATGACTACCTCCTGGGGGAGCTTGTTCCAGTGCTCCACCACCCCCTGGGTGAAGAACCTTTTCGTAATGTCCAACCTAACCCTCCCCTGGCATATCCTCCTGCCATTCCCTCGGGTTCTAATATTCCCATATTAAAATAGAGGGGCCTTTTCTTGTAAAAAAGTGTTGCTGTTTAAATGGTGACATGAAATACAGTGAGTTACATTAATTGTCCCAGCCAGCTTTCATTAATGATCTACGTTTAACTTCTGTCCGTATGAAATATGGCTTTATACTTGTGGCATCTCCACAAGCCTCTTAAAAGTTTGCTTAAAATCACATGACATTCAGAAAAACATAAGCCAGGTCCTGGAATGGCAGAAGGAGAGAAGAAAAAAAAAGGTGTTTCAACTCTGCCAGCGAAGAGGCAGTGGCTTGAGTACAGCGAATGGCATCCAGGCCCTCAGAGCCTGCACGGGCAAGCCCCAGGAGCAAGGATGCAAGGAGAGGGGTGGTGCTAGGCCATGCAGCACCATCTTGGAGAGCAGTGTACGAGCAGCTGGGGACACAGCGGTGGCCCCCTGTCCCTTGACAGATGATGTGGTGCTGACACGCTGCCTCTCTGCAGAAGGTGTGGCAGGTCTTCCCAGGGCTGCTCCGGCTGTGCCTGCCCTGCCAAGGCAAAATCCCCAGGAGCGCTCACACTGCAGCTTTGCACGCTCGGCTCTCACCCTCTTCCTTCAACAAAAGGCTGTATTTACCCCTACTGCTCCCATCTGGCCTTCAGCAATTAATCTCTGTGCCTCTAACTGCAGCACATTGTGTGATAATTTGTTATGTTAATCCCATGTGTCAGCAGCGAGCCACTTAAAGGCTTCCTGGGACACAGTTCCCTGCTCCTCTTTTGGAATAAAAACTGGGTTTTCCAGTGATGCATATAAACAACCACATTCTCTGGCTTTCAGATATACAACGCTAAAGTTTGGTTGCTCCTGCACCTATAGCACTGTGTTCTTACCTAGTTTCAAATTTTGGAATAATAGAATTAAGGGGACCTAACTACACATTGAATCTGCAAGCTCCCCTTCCTCTTTTAAATGCAAATCTCTAGGGCAGAGGCAGTAAGGAATTAAACATATTTACACTATTACAAGCCACTCTATGAGCAGCAGAGCTAATGAAGCCTGGTTTTGTCCTGTCTGCACCCAGCTGCTGGTTCTGATGAATCTTTCAGGAACACCTTTGAGACCATTACCGCCTTTGGTGGTGTTTAAGATCATCCAGCAGGCTAAAATGTTGCTGGGGGGCAGGATGGATGACAGACAGACAGAAGGGGAGGCCGTGAAATCAATGACACATCCTTTTCTCGTGAAAGCAAGCTGGAACCCCTCTCAGTAGGCGCAGCAAATTCAGTCACCTTGCATTATCAAACCTGGATTCAGCTCCTCTTCCCCCTCCTTTCCCACTTAATGGGGTTGTAGTGAGGATGGGGGCAGTTTATAAAATGGTGCGTTCTGGTTGTGGAGGTCAGAGAGATTTAGGACAGATAAGCCAGTATGGTCTGAAATAGGGCTGTGTTTTCCTGGCACTGATGGAAAGAGCTTGTTGCTGCTTTTGGCACGTGTCCCACGCAGGCAACTCTTCAGTCTCCTGTGGAGCCACAGCAGATGAAAAGAGCATGGCGGTGCTGACCCGCCTCGTGAGCACAGACTTTAAAGAAGTTTAAAGTTTTTAAAGTTTTAAAGGGTTTAAAGAAGGAGGGGAGGGATGGAGTCCTGAATGCGTATAGAGAACAGTTTGTACTTGGTCCCTGCAGCCAGTGCCTCCAGGCTGGAGATACACAGCCTGAGAGGGAAGTAGCTTGAGCTGCCGCTGCCTCTGGAGCCCTATGGCCACCAAGGACTGCTGCAGATCCTGGGGCATTTTTCCCAAGCACTCAGTCCCTCAGAAGCTCTTAAGTTGGGCTTCAACAGCTCTCAGTTGCCTGAGTATCACTGAATATCTGGAGTGAAACGCACACAGCACCTCTCCCAGAGCTAAAACAGGCTCTCCTGAAGCCTCCAGCAAGTCATGGATGTCCTTCAGCTGGGTCACAGCAGCTTTAGGTCACAACTAACAGTGGTTTTCTTTTGGTTCTCCAGGTAGCTGAATCCCACCCCCCTCAGATCCATGACTGAATAAAAAAAAAGGAGGAAAATGATGAAGCTAATCCAGGCTATTTTATTTCTTTTTTTTAGGTTTTTCTCTCTCTGCTTTCAAAATTTCAACTTAGCTACAATTAATTTTAAAACAAATTGGGAATGTTTGCATGCTGAAATGATGGTTCGATTTTTCTCCTTTTCTTTCCAACTAGATTAGTTGGGCCATGTTCTGCCTGAACTGACAAATGTTTTCAAATGCCCCAAACTTGCTCTTTTTCTTCTTTTTAACTCAATGAAATATTTCTCTGGCATAGTGTTACCTGAATCCAGCTAAGCAATACGACAGCATGTTTCACTTGCTTCAGCTAGCTATTGGCATAAAGACACAGTTAAGGATCTCTGTGCAACCGTCTCTGTGTTTTTGGTTTTAAATTAAGGTTTTCTCCTTAGGGCTATTGCAGTATTGATATTCCACAGACAAGGAAGAATTGCACGCAGGACTACAAAAACCTGAGAAATTGCAGGAGGAGCCCTGGGCTAAATAATATGCTCCAAATATGCTCTGTAATATCATAAGGGTAGCATGTTTCCGACTCAGAATGAGGAATGGGTTTTCCAAAAGCACTAAGCTTGGGCCCAAAAGCTGAACTCTAGGCAAAATTAAAGCAACAAGGCTCCGAGCTTTCCTGCAATCAGCCAGCGACTTCAACTCTTGCTGCTTTTAGCTTAATGTCAAGCTTCCCTACCAAGTGTTTACATCTGACTCTGCTAATCAGGCAAACACAGAGCCTGCAAATGAAAGAGCTGTATCCCTGTGCCATCAGCGTCTAGCACAATAAATCCAGTCTGTCCACATCAAATGGCTCTAGGTCTGCTTTCCCAGCCTTCCTCCTTGCCTCCTCCCCGTGGCTTCTCAATCTTAATGCAAAAGCAATAGCAGCTATTCCTTAAGGCATGCTTCCTTAGCATATCATCCCTCCCAACCAAAGCACCACTTCCCTGGCTTTGTTTCTAAACCAGCAATAAATGAGGGAACAGAAGGGCTCATTAATCCCAGGGAGAGGCTGCACGCCCAGCAGGGACACAGAGCAAGCTCGGTGGCTCCTCAGCCAGCCTCGCTGGGAAGCATCAAAGACCAAGAGTCCACTGACACAAGCAGGGGTCCCTCTGTGCCCTGGGGTCAGTTGGAAAATGGTTGCTTGAAGGCCTTGCTGGCTGAGAGGGCTCAGCTGCCTAGGACTGCAGATGGGGAAAGAAGGACTTGAGAGAGAAACTTGCTCAGGGCCACCAAAGTACGAGGTGCAAGCAGGCTTCATGAAAGACCATGGTCCCTCTGAGCTCTTTCACGTTAAACTAAGGTGGCTGATGAAGCTGAAGGAGAAGACAAAGGGAACCGAGAGCACTTACCAGTGCTTCCCTGAGCATGCCTAAATGCTCAGGTAACCGCAGCTTTGAGTCCAGTCATGGCTGAGGCTCTTCCCACCACTTTCTAGGGTGGCACCAAGGCTGGCACTGGTGCCAGCGCTGGGCTGGGCACTCCTCAGGATCTTCCAGAGGGAACCAGCAGGGACAGGGCTCAGCCTGCTGTTGCCTAGACCCCAAGCACCCGTCCATCCTAAGCCAGGTTTTGTACCTCTGCTCTGCATGGCTATGGTGGTGTGCACCTTGTTGTGAGAGTGGTGCTAACTTCTGCCAAAGGGCAGCAATGCCCAGAGGGTGAATGCAGACCATCAGCACTACGCTCACATCTGGGCCTGACCAGATCCCCTGGCAGGGATGGGCAGAAAGATCGGTTAGTTAGGTTTAATAATCATTAATGAAAACCATGGACTTGGTGATGAGCTGAAGACAGTTTTCTTACATTTTTTGCAAGAAACAGAAGTCACCAAGACATTTCAGTACATGTTGTAAAAGGACTGGTACAAGCCTGCTGTGGGTTTCTTGGTGTCCAGCATTTGTAAATACTGCTGGCAATGCATTATCTGATTTATGAAGAAAGTCAAGATCAGATGGTTTTGGCATTCTGAATACTATCTAGAGTTTTCTGGCTTTTGTGCATGAGAAATTGAAGGCTTGGATCACAAATTCAAGAGGTCGGCAAAAAGGCATAAACCTACACACATCAATAGATGGGAATGAAATCATAACTTGTAATGATGCTGAGTATTGCAAGATCTTCCAATCAACAGCTAAAAGAGCATGATGGAAGAGATGGTATGGGGATGAATCCTGAGATGGGAACACAGACAAAAATCTGATCTCTAGAAGCATGAAAATGTTTGTCTGCCGAGGACTCAGTCCTGACTGACCTTTCTTGTTCACTTTTTCTCCCATATCATGATTTTATTGCTTTTATGGAGCAGGTTTCAGAGAACTCTGACACTGCCTCATTGGGAAAGCAGGAAGATTTATGCTGAGCTTATTGCAGGCAGCAGTTATGATTTCATTATAGAACACTAAGATAGTAATTTTGTGTGTTTACACAGAATGTTTAATGCACACATTAAGCTAGATGTGTTTTATTTCAGTTTGTATAGCAGCCTAAATGGCGTAACAGTATGATACACTTGTTTATTTGGCATTAAAGCTCAGATTCAGTGCTTAAGCATCTTACTGAATTGGGGGGCCATGCTGTGATTTAATGGTTCAAATAAGACTCTTGTTAGTGATCAAAACTCCTGGATCTGTAAACTCAGAAGATTTTCAAACTCGTGGGAAGTAATACTGTACCAGCATGGTAACCCTGCTGACCTTTCTAACGCAAAAGACAGTAATTTTAATGAGGCTTGTAGATACTATCACAGTTTTCACATGTCGGGTCAGTCTACAGACTGATAATGTGAAGGTTATAGGGTGAATTGTGCAATTCTGAGGGTGGAGTTTACTGTTGCAAACATAAAATGCTTCAGAAAACTTCTCGTACTAGTTTCATGAACATTTTTTTCCCCTTCATATTACTTGAAGATGTATTCCTCCCCATATAAAATTTATTTACTGCAAAAAGTAGATATTGAAACTGGGTTATTTCATTCCAAAGCTTACTAAGATATCCGAGCTGATGTGGGTTTGGAAATAGTAGGATTGTATCACTCTAGTTATTAATATCACAGCTACTATTTGGGCTCAGGAAATACAGCTGTTTAAGCACACATAAAAGATTCAGCTTTTGGTAGCTTATATTTTCATAACCCGTTAGTGTAAGATGTGTTGTGGTATATTTCATACTGTTGAGTTTGCATCTAAAAAAGATCCTTGCATTAGGAAGACTTCAGTTTTAAGAAAATTACTTAATTTAGTATTATGGGAAAAAGCGTATAACAGGCAAAGTAGCTTCTTGCTGTGCACTGGCTGTGTGTTCAAACAGCAAGGTTACTGAAATCCCCCAGCTGAAGGCTCAGCTCTCTTCCCTTCCCCCTAGCTATGTAGTTGTAGAGGACAGTACTGACTGCAATAAACTAAAATTAAAAAAGGCTGGACAAGGGATCCCTCTACCCTTTCTCCTTCAGACTGGCTGCCCTGAAAGATCAGAAAATTCAGCATCTGAGGACTACAGAAATTTAACTATTTAATGGAAAGGACTATTTCAATTTGATGACCCCAGCAGGATCAAACTGATTTAGCAGAAAAAAAAAATATGAGTTTTAGCAATAGCCAAGGTTTCTTTTTCCCCTGTGTCAGTTGTACTGTGAACAATTGTTGACAACTGGTTCTCCCTGAAGAATGTACCTCAGGACATAATGGAGATGCCCCTTCTAGCTTTGAGGCGCACAGTTTAGCTAAGACTTAACTGTCCTTTCAGCTGCTTCAGAAGGGCGTGTTTCCTTATTTAAATAACAAGGTTGGCGTTATTTAAATATCTTGCATGTATGTTTTTCCCTTGCTTACATTTAGGCCAATTTTGCCATCACTGAAAATCTTGCTGTGACGAATGCTCGACAGCCACCTGCAAGATGCAGAGAGTTACCCACTTACCAGGGACTTTGTGATTTGGTTTAAAATCTAGGCACCGGTTATTTCGGCTGTGAGACCCTTCCCAATCTGTAAAACCTTCCCTGATAGCTCTTTGTAGACTACTCACTCTTCTTGTCCAAGCTATGCTCACTTCGCAGGACAGCTTTGTGTCTGCCAAGGGCTGCTGTTGGCACAGTTGCTTCTGCCTTGCTGTGACCTATGGCACTCCCATCCAGCCCTATTTTTTTGGTGGCCTGAAACTTGAAGGAATGGTGCATATCACCCTCAACAGCAGTACGGGTGCTGGGAAAATACTCAGGATCCGCAAAGCGTTCTTCCCTATTCAACCCTGTTCTGCACAGGGAGGGAGGAGAGGTGCAACCCGTTCTGCAGGACATTCCTACTCCACTGTCAGGAGATGCCTGCCGGCTTTTCCCCTCTGGACAAGAACAGGATAGAATGATTTAAATTACATTACTGATTTGGCAAGGAGTTTTCTTACTTCCCCGCCACCCCCTTCCCCCTTTTGTGTGAAGGGTGGTGTTCAGCCTGGCTGACACTACCTAGCAGTCTCATTCCCAGGGCAAACACCTCACAGTGGGGCCTGTCACCTTATTAGAGTACAGGCTGGTTATAACAGGACAGCCTTCCAGCCTACCCATCCCCACTGCTTCACTTGCCCCTCGCCCCTCAGCTGGGCAGCTCAGGAAATGGAGGCTGCGCCTATGCAGATGGCAGATGACACCTACGGGGCGTGCAAGTCATGCAATTTAAGGAGGATGTCAGCATGTCATCTGTGCTCAGAGCTCAGCTTCCCTGCCTTCTCCTGAGCCTGGACCGTGACAGCAATGTGCGTTTTCTCCTGTGATTCAAACTATGACTTACAGCTTCTGAGTGGTTTCAGCTCCCTACACTCCTATTATATTATGCAGCATATATGGCTCTTACCTTAATGTAATGAAGTTACTGGGTAACTATTTATTTTTGCGATCAGCTTTTACACCCGCTAACAAGCTTTTAATTACTGAATTCTCCCCATAGTTCTTTAATTCAATTTGTTTTGACCTTTCAGTTAGTGGGGAAATAAAAGAAAGGTGAAATCTGTGTTATGCCACTATATTCTGGCATTTAGAGCTGGAGAAGGGCCTTGGCAGCAGTGAGCCAGGGCACACGGGCTGAGCTGGGAGAGCGTGGCAGGACAAGAGCGTTGGTTCCCATAAAGTAGATGGAGTATTTTATCTTCTCAGAGGCGAAAGCTTTGACACGCCTGCTGCCTACCCACTGAAATACACCTCTTCGCCCTAAAGACCCTTTGTTTGCATTTTTTTCCCAGAAAGCAGAGGATTGACACTGAAGCTGTTGTCATACCCCCCGCCCCACTGCCACCACAGGCAGCTCTAGCTGTGCTCTAAATGTGAACACGTGCCCCGTAAGTACGGCCCCGTGCAAACCTGCCATACCAGTCAGAGCTGTGGGGCAAGGGACCACAGGAAAAATAGGCCCCTGAAACATGGAGAACGAGGAGAGGTTGCTGATGTTATACAACAACCATCCCCAGCTGTTTGGGGAGCTAACAATCGGCTTCCCCTTGAGGACAGCCGATGTGCAGGACCAGTGATGTCTGTGCCGGTGGATGTTTGGGATTCCACAAGGAATATTTGATCCTTGTCCAGCCAACCCGGATGGCTATGTGTCTGTTTGGAGTATTTGCACTGCAAGGTGCCGGATTAATGATTAGAGAGATTAAAATCTACAGGCGCAGCCTGACTTGTGCTAGTGAAATCTCCACCTGGCTCTGCCAGTGGACCTGAACATGAGTCCAAAGGGCCACATCTAAGGGTCAAGCGAGTCCAGAGGGCCATATCTAAAGGTCAAGCTGCTGACTGGCCTGTAGGTTGTTCAGTGCTTGGCTTTTATGCTGAGATTACCAACAAGATAACACTCATTGCAGGTTGGATGGCTGACCTTGGGATCTGTCCTAAACTGGAGTGGTTATGCCCATTTAACTTTCATAGATTCTTGATGCAGGGTACCAGAAAAACCCCAGGAGGATACCAGCAGCAACAGGAGAGTCTGCCTTTTTGTGCAAGACCTTCATGTGGAAACAAAACCAGCCAAACAGCCTCATTAATCTTGGTTCTATTACATGAAAACTTTCCAAGCTTTGGCAAATGGAGGATAGACAGAGGGCAGGCCAAGGGTAATTGCCCCCTAAGGGTAAGGTAGAAGACACAGCTTGACCATTGTCACAACCTTTGGTGACAACGGTGGGGAACTGGATGTATAGTCAGTCATGACTACTCAGCGAGGTGAGGATTCTTTGCTGGCTGGTTCTGCTGGGATCTTGTTTGTTTCGCACTGGTGATTCACCAGAAAGCAACTGCAATGAGCCTGATAACGAGGCCAACGGGGGGCTGATAGGAGCAGAGGAACTATTATCATGATTCCTAAAAAGATTTTCTGAAATTAGTCGTTTAAACAGGAATGGGCAGCATTCACATGGGTGTGCTTCATTTCATGTCAGTAAGGATTGACAGGAATTCTTCCCTTGTCATACAAGGACCCCCTATTATTAGCAAGCTTTTGTGTGTTATTTCTTTCCTAAGAAATTCAAACCCAGTAAATTGCTTTAAATGTGTCTAGGTCTGGTGATGTCAGATCCATTTTAAATAAATGGCTCTAGACCATAAAGTTTCAGTAAAAATCTGAATTATTCTGTTTTCCAGATTGTACTATCATGGTCTAAACTAATTTCATTTCTTCCTTAGTATTCTTATGAATGCTGAACATCTGAAATAGTCTCAATACATACTATAACTTAATTCTTTTTTTTATACAGGCATACAGTGTATGAATAATGAATTGAAAGAATTGGAAAGAAAGGTTCTTAAAATTAATATTAACTCTGGTTTCTCAAATATTGTCCTAAGTCCTCCCCTAAGAAACAGAGAAAATATTCCAACTCCACATGATGGAAAAGGTTTAATGCAGAGAACTCTCCATAGGACTGTTTTCATTTTGTAGTGTATTTTAAACATATGGACAAGGCAGACTGTTAATTATTTCTTCTCCTTTTGGCTCGGTTCCACGTACAACTCAGCAAAAGCAGAGCTCTACGGACTGTTCAATGGACAATGAATGGCTCTGCATTTGCTGAGTGCTGAATAAAAATGATGAAAGGGTGTTGTGACTAGTTCTCCAGGCACTTGTTGGCCCACAAAAAAACATCCTTGCCCCTTCCTACCCCAGCTGCTGCATCTTGCTCCTTCCATGTTGATTCAGAGGGGAAACATTTTGAGAAGAGGCAGTTTAATAATCCTACATGTGATGTCGGAAAAGGTCATTCAATAGAGTGAGGGGAAAGACCTTGCAACTAGTGGGACCATGTCCTTAAATGCTGTTGGATGCAACTAGAGTGCAACATGATGTGACCAGAAGGGCATCTGCAGCTTTTGAGGGACACACATAGGAAGATCTAGTTGCAAGAGTTTGAGACATTGCAGCCCATGGCTGTGTGCAGGGCCCTTTGCTGTGCGCTGTTGGCTCTCGAGCAGCAGCAGCAGCAGAGGACCTGCGCCGCTGCCTCCGCTGCCTCTGCCTGCTCCACGGTTCTTCAGCCCATGCCCAGCTGCAGCAGCAGCGGCACTGCGGTGGGCAGGCGTGAACCGGGAGGCTGTAGAAGGAGCACATATACCCTTCTGCTGCTTGAATTAGACTGCTCTGCACCGTGTCTGAAGTGGACGGACAGTAATATCAAATAATAATAATAGTACCTGTACTGGAAGGAACGGTAATATCAAAAAACACCAAAGGTGAACTCCTCTGGCATAGCCCTGGGGATGCCCTTGCCCCTGGGTCAGTTTCCTCCCACAAAGGAGCAGAGTTTGTGCCGGTCTTTCCCAGCTTGTCTTCCCCACAGTGTCTCTCTGGCAATCACTTTTACACTCTCTGCTTCTAATCTCCCAGCAGGGCATGGTGTGTGCTGCAGCAGACTGGTGCTTATCTTTGTGTCTGGGGACCAACCAATGCGTCTACTCTTACCGCTGGGTCCTAAAATTCGATGAATACTTAATTACTACAGTGTTTGTTCTGTTAGCAACACTTTTATTCTGTTGCAAACATTTTTCAAATATAGTGGGGATAAGGTCTCTGCCTGATATTGTTTGTAGTCTGAACATGTAGCTATAACCTGGAGAAAAATAATGAACAGAAATAAAGTGTTAGAGTGATGGTTTTCAGATGACATGAAGGAATGCTTGGGGGTTTTTGTCCTTGTGACTGGGATGAGAACACATCAAGAAGGAGGGGAGAGCCACAGATTATGGAGCTATTACTCATTATTAATTACATATTTTGCACCATTACAACCACTCTGAGATCTAAACATACCTTGCAAGCAATAACAAATTAAGCTGCATGATGGCTCTTTGATGTTAATCATGGAAGACCGAGGATTATGTACCCCTAGCCAGGATAGACTTTGCTTTACTTTCAAAGAAGTGTGGGGAAGGTTAACACCAACTTTAACTTTATTATCCAAATTAGATGCATTACCGGGATGGTGATAAGCACGAGTCACCGTGCTTAAATCGGCCTCACAGATACCCTCCCTTCTCTCTCCTGTGTTTCAAGACAGAAAGAAGTGGTAGCCATGTCAGCTTCTAATCTTTCAGGGTAGCCGGGTCTCCAAAAAATATTCTCTGTGCATTTCCTTGCCAAGAAACTAAGTGCAACCTTAAAAAAAGCAGATGGAGGCCCTTTCCTGTCCTCCTTTCAGCTGCTCCAGTCATTTTTTTCTAGACTGAGCCCCTGCTGATGTGCCTGTACCCACTGCTGCTGCCTGCCAGGTACCCTGGCATGCTGACAGCAGGTTTCCAAGGATCTCCCCTTACCCAGGGAGGCAGGACCATGTCCGATAGCCATGGGGACTCCAGGCCCCTCCTGCTACCCCTCCCAGACCACACTGGCCATGACAAGCTGGCACCATGACCACCAGGAGCAAAGGGCTGAGCCCCAGGACGATCCCAAGCCTGCAGAGAGGGAAACGGCAACTTCTCTGGAGCGGTGCCAGTCACAGCCCTGGGGCCCTCTCTTGATGCAGCTTACTGCCTGCTGACAAAATGGCATGAGAAAGACAGTGAAAGAATTATTTAAAGTGCAAAGGAAGGCCCCAGTCCTGCAGCCACATTGAGGAGTCTCCTGCACCCTGCCTTGGCAGCAGCCTGCTCACTTCAGTGGGGCGACGGACATGTATCTCGCGTACCTGCAAATGCCCAGCATTTCCATGCCTAACTAACTGGAAAGCTTCTATAATGGCAGGTTTAAGAAAGGTTCACATGTTTATTCTGCTTTGCCTCTGAGTCAGGCACAACTCCTGAATGCACGACAGGGTGGATCCCGCTCAGTCCCCGGGGATGTGCTCAGGCTGTTCCCCACCACCACCAAGCAGAAGGAGCAGGCTGGCTTCAGCTGCGCCGAATCACTCGCCTTCCCTTTAGAAACAAATCCCTCACCTTGCCCAGGGATTTTGGAGAGCACGCAAGGTATTTCCCAACTGAGATTATGGCGATGTAATGGGATTTACTGAATGTGTCAGTCTTCCCTCCCCTTCCTTTTCCTGCAGGATTTCAGTGTGAAGCAGCAAATGAGCGGGGTTTAGGACTGGGTCCCCCTTCCTCTCCCTGCCAGGGCTGGCTGCAAGGTGGGCTGTGGTCTCGCTGCACCGCGTTGGTCACGGCTCAGGTCAGCACTGCACAGCACCACACGGCACAGCTGGTGTGCCTGCCAGAGGCGGACGCAGATGGGGAAGCACTTGCAGCATCATGCCCTCAAATCATTACAGCCAGACAGGCTGGTGATTTGCAGTCCAGTTCTTCACTGCGCTTTAGCATCTCGCCCCTCGTGAGATTTCAGAAGAAAATAAAAATCCAAAGCCAGAGCACTGGCAAGCAAAGCTGACAGTGCTGAGCAGCTGCCCGGCAGTCTGCAGCGCCATCCCTTCCCCCAGCCGCCGCGAGCTGATGTGCCAGTCTCATTTTGATGTAGCTTGTGTTCTGATTTCGCCTTTATTTTCCCCCAGTTTTTTGCCCTGAGGCAAAATTCAGCTCTCACACCCGCATGGCGCTGTGCTCTCCCTGCTCCCGGCGCCCAGAGCTCCCACTGACAGGGTGCAGCAGTCAGCCCCGGGATGGCTGCCGCCATCCCTGCCAAGGGACTATGAGCAAAGTGGCTTCCAGATATGCAGAGCAGGAGATTTGGATCAGCAACAAAAATGTATAAATGCAAGACTGCACACATATTAGTTTGGAATACCAATTAGATCCAGAAATAAAGGCACAGAGTAGCCAAATGTTTTGGGAAGCCAGCATTTTGTATCATTTATTATTCCTCAGATAGCTTGAGTTGGAATAAGAACTGACCGAGTGCTTGAGTATCATGTTGTCCCATACTGGTATTGTTTGTGTCAGAGGTTTTGGCTTAGGATCTACAAACGCTTTGGCAAGTAATCCGGTTGGCCAAGTCTGACCTTTTGCTAAAATGGGGGCCAGGGAGTACCACTAAAGGGATCACAGTACGTGTGAGGGAAGCTGTTCCTGTTTCTCTACAGTGCTTCGGCTGCACAGTCCTGACATTTTGTTTAATGATATTTCTACAGTTGTTAGGCCTGGCCAGTGCAAAAGCATCTGTGAAAATGGAGCATTGCGGGCCCTCCACGAAAGGCTTCTCTAAGTTTAAGATGGGGAAGGCTTAAACAGCAGACTCTAGTCCAGTGAAGGGAATACCCAGGTAGAGGAGCCCCCATTCAAGGTATATCCCACAAACTCATTGGGAGGGAGGAGCCACTGGAGAGCCGGTGTGCCTGATGCAGACCGGCGGGCAAGGGCTCCAGAGGAGGAGTGAGAGGTTGGAGATGTAGGAGAGCAGTAACAGCAGGCACACAAAAGTACCCAGAGCCAACTACCCAGAAAGGCTAGGACTTTGAACTCCAAACGCTTGCCTGCCAGTATAACGTTGAGTCAGGAAGAGGCTGAGGTCCATGGGAGAAGTTCTCCATGGAAAGACTTCTTTGTTAAAACAGTGGTACATGTAAAGGCAATGCCTGAAAAGGCCTGGTCTCAATGAAAGATTGCTGGATGGTTGACCTCTCCCAGGGCTTTGCCTTTCCCCTCCCTCCTTGCACAGCTCCCCGCACACACTCTGTGGCTCGCTAGGTCTGTCTGAGGGTTATCTTTTATCTGCCTCTCCGCCAGCTTCTGCAGAGCTCACCCAGAGCAAGGCTGACATGTCAGTTATTATTATCACCTGCTGGAAGCAAGGGGTGCGGGGGACTTCTGCTATTTTTATCCAGAGCTTCTCACTCTGCAAACAGCTTTCTCACCTCTCATATTATAAGTGTTGTTGGATGAGCACCAGTACCACAGTGACACTGGGCCATCTCTGCGTGTCAGTCCCAAACTCTTAGGATGTCCTGGTGAGAAAAAAGGGTGATTGCTCTGAGCTGGGCTTGGTTTGTGGTCCTACGGTGTAACTCACTGGAGACAAAACTACTCTTAGTTTCCTTTTTAATGTCTTTTCTATAAAAAAGGAAAGATGTCAGTGAACAGCACAAGCAAACTGTTCGCAGATTAAAGAAAAGGAAGGTAATGCCATCTGTATAATGCACTTTGGGATGTAATTATTTATGTGATCTTAACCTGAGTAGTTTCTGTCCTCTGTAAGACTCAATCTCCAGTTAACTGGAAGAAAATCCATCAAAGTCTACCCAAATAAACTAGTGGGTTTGTGTGTCATGATGTCTGTGCACTGCAGTGTGCCTGCAGGGGCCAGGGTCCCAGTCGGTACCTCACTAGACACTCACGGAACTAAACCATCACTTGTGCTTCAGAAAGTTTCAGATATAAAGTCCCAGCCTTGCAAACATCAAGATGGTCATTTTCCAGTCAAGGCTGGGAGGAGGGCAGTGGGGCCTGTCAGAAGTCCATCCTGAACCCAGTTGTTATACTCTGAGAGTTAAATGATACCACTAGCATCCCACATCCCGCTGCCTCTGACTTCTCCAGAGCAGAGGAATAGCTGTTGGATAAAGCAAACTGAAGGAGACACGAGAGTAAGAGGGGAAGATGGCAGGGAAAGGAAGCAGCAGAGCCCCTGGCTGTGTGTGAAGGCAAGGCAAGAGATGAATTCTGCAATCTGTACTTTGGTCATTATAACAGCACATGCATTTCATTTACTGTATTTAGAATAGTTTGACATTTTACTCTGATCCAGTTGGCTGTAACAATATAGTACCGGTGCATAAGACAGGTCAGAAGAGCGCAGTGAAAAGGAAAAGAAATGCTTCTCTTGGCATCCTTGACAAATACTGGGCTTAGCAGAGAAGGCAGGGTGCCATGGAAGAGATTCTACCATCCTTATCTACCTAAAGTCTTCCAGCAGCATGTGAAAGTTGTTTCACTGATTGTTAGATTATGCCAATGTGGTACCAATATTTATCATCACAGATTATGAATTCCATTCTGCGTAGAGAGATGCTTTTGACAATACACATTAGGTAAAAGGGTGTAAAATCAATCTTAAGAAGAGATTTTTATCAGTATATTCTTAATGATACAGAATACACTTAATGATACGCTTGGGGTCTGGGTGTTTAAAATGGCATGTGCGGGCGTCTTGCATTACAAAACTCTGGAAGACGGATTGAGGTGAGTGGGATGCATAGATATATCTTCTTTAGATTCCTTTTCCAGGCAGCTGGACCGGCCTAGAACAGGACTTTCAAACACTACAATCATATCTACATCTTTCATTCCTACAGAAGGCTGTCAGATTAAGGACGCGATAGAGACTCTTCTGTCATAATAGAAAAGGGCTTATATGGGTTTTGCAATGAAGATATGATAAAGCTTTAAGAGGGTTGTACAATTTTATGCTAATCCTTGGCAAGCAGATCAATATCAAGGTAAAAGGCGTAATGTTTTTGCAAAAGGAGGGATCAGCGTGGATGTACTCGGATGAGAGGCAAGGCTACAATCAAGTTGCCAGGTGATGCTTGTAGTACAAAATCAAATAAGGAAAGATTTCTTTTTGCAGGCATGGTAAGCTTGTTTCTGTTCTTCAGGAACCCTAAACGTTAAAGCTGGAACAGCCACATTTGATCATCTGACCTATCGGAATTGTTTAGCACATCAAGTCTCTGAGTAGCTTACTGCTCAGTGTTGCTGCGTGGAAATTTATATTCCCTGGAGAGCACTCATATACACTTATGGACATCATTAAAAAATTAAATAACATTTAATCATGTATCTCATGCAGAATTCATCAGTGACAGGGGATATTTCACTGAGTAGGTTTTCCCCTGCTGTAAATCAGTACACAGCAGTAGAATAAAAAATAATAAGATGAGAATGAGTATCCAATTTGGAGGGAGCACAGCAATCAAAAATGATGGTTTCTCTACTGAAAACAATTGGATTTTGCAGACATGCCCAGAATCTGTTATATATTTGTGTCCTTGAAAAATATATTGATGGGATTACTGAGTAGTCACAGCTCGTAAATTAAGAATATTTCTGATCTATTTCACAGGGAAAAGGAGGGAGCATAAAGGGGGCCTACAGGTAGGACCTGGTGCGGTGGAGGCACTCCATGTGTTGTGTGATTGCGTAGCCTAGCTCGATGAACACAGACAAGAAGAACAGGGGCATAGTTTAATATTGGCCTTGACACAACAGATTAATTTTGTAGACACAGCAGATTACTTTTCTGTAGCCCTGGGCTACTCCTCTCCCTCCCTCCAAGAAGTCCTGCCCGGGCTGCCTGCAGTCACCGACCTGCATGCAAGAAATTGCCAAGAGAAATGTGGGGAGTGGAGGGCATGGAGCAGCTGGTCGGGCTGGTCGGAGGATGAGGAGAAGGAGAAGGAGGAGAAGGAGGAGGAGGAGGAGGAGAAGGAGCGGGGCGAGCAGGTGTGCTGGGTGCGGGAAGGCAGCAGTAGGATCTTGGAGCTGGGCCTTGGACAGGAGGGAAGGGGAGCTGTGGCCATCTCTGCCCCTGGGGTACGGCAGGGCTGCATGCTCGCTGTCTGCCCCACATTCCCACACCAATCCTGCTTGCTTGACAAGTCAAAAGCCACCTCTTAAAATCTCCCCAAACCGTCACAGCCCTGCAAACCCTGCAAGGTCGCTGAATGCAGAGCAGGTAATACAGCTATCTCCATCACTGTCAGGGCTGAGACAAGACTGAAGCCCTGTTTTTCTCAAGTTCGCCTTGCAGAGCCACACCAGCCAAAGGGGAGTGGGCTGGGTGCTGCTCCTTTTGTTCTTGAGCAAACACTTCTAAGGTCCCGTCAGATACACATCTGCAAACACAATTACACATCCATCACCAGCAACTTAATTTGAAGAGAGCAGCACAGGTGTGTGAGAGAAGCACCTGTAGCCCGCACATTTTTTTTTTACTAGCTTCAGCAAATACAACTCTCCGTTTTCCATGGGAACAGCTGGGTCGAGTACTAAAATGTCTTATCCCTCCAATACAAGCGCTTTCAGGAGAGTTAAATACTTTGAATTTAGGGCACAATAAGTCTGGGTTTATGTGAGCGTGCCCTCTTTTTCAGCATACAAATTTTGTTCAAATGAGGAAAATAAAAAGGAATTTGGACTTTTTCCAGATTTTGCAGATGTCAAATAAATTTTGTCTCATCAGGCAGCTTCACACTGATTCCAGAGTCATTGTATACACACACATACACTCTTACACCAACTATGCACAAGGCAGACCTTCTGTGGCCGTGCTGCCCAACTGACCTCCACTTCCTCAGCAAGTCCCACGTGTTGCAGACACCTCTGATTTACTCCAATTAGCTGTACAGCACATATGCCGTAGGCTCGGTTTGTCCCAAACTCCACAGAGATATTATATATTGGTGTGGGATAAGTGCTAGGGGTCCGAGATATCTAACAGACTCTGCACATGTATTTTGTACCCTCATTTCCATCCAGGACTCCCTGCCTGCAGATATAGGGGCCATTAGTGAATAGCCTAACTAAATTACAAGCACGACTGACACGCTACACATCCTGTTTGATGCAGCCCTCGTTTAGCTGGGGGCAAGCGCAGGCAGCCGTGCAATCCCACAGCCTCCGCCGGCTCACGCATCCTGCAGCCCACACCGTGCGCAGGGGCACTGCAGGGGACTCCGGGCAAATCCGCAGCTCGTGTTGCCATTTATTGCTGAGCACCCTCATTTCCTGAGATCTGCGAACTGGAGATGGTAACTGCTAATAAACAGAATGCTTATTTAATTTCCTCCACCCTTTTAGCTGAAAAGAAAAGGCAAAAGCAAAACAGTGCTAAGTGTATTATCATGGGGTTAGCTAATTGAGCTCTTTGGCAATTTTAGATGTATGCAACTGCACAGCCTTGGTAGTGGCATGTAATCACATATTTGCACAACAGCGTGAGGCGGCAGGAAGCTACCCGGATAAGAATTCAGTTACGGGTCTCATTCTGTCAGTGAGAAACTTGTTTGGTAATCCTTCATAACTCCAGGATTTTAAATAACATCTTCCAAACTCATTCTTCTTTCCAGGGAGACCTGTTTCTGACGCCACCAGTGTGCTTTTCAGTGAGGCTTTGCCCCCACAAGTCCTTGGACAGTTGCTGCATTCACAAGCAAAATCTTGGGCTGGATTGTGCCCGCTGCTCAGTAATGACTGTACTCAATTAGGCCCTGGGTTGGTAACTGCCCCAGCACAGCTGGACCCCTGAGGCTCCATAAGGACCGCAGCATGCATTTTGCCGTACAGCATCATTGGCATGACTGGGGCTTCCAAATCCAACAACTCACCGACTAATCTTACAAAAAAACCCAAGTCCCCTGCTAAAAGAAAAATGTGCTTTGCGTGGCCCTTGTTCTAGCAACTCAGAAAGCAGCTGAATGAAGTTCTTGTAAAGTTATCCCCCAGACCTGACCTGCTGGCTGCAAATTTCCATGCTCAGCTTTTAGGAGGAGGACATATTTTCCCCCAGAGAGTGATGGGTGAGCAAAATCAAGATGCTTACAAGGAAGCACATGTTGCCATTTTAAATGTATGGGCTAACGTGGGGAAAACTATCAATTAGATTTACAACAGAAAGAAAGTTTGTACAGGCAAGAGATGCCAACTTCTGGTACTTGACAACGAAAAACTCTTACTGTAGGGGGATCCAGCGTCCCCCCTAGTGAAGCTGTGTTCAAAATCTGAGCCATCTGTTGATCTCCTCTTTGAAAGCAGCCACTATTTGCATCGCTGACTGAAGAATGTGGATCTGAACAACACTGAACACTGCAGAGTCCAAACATCAGGGTTAACATCAAGATTTCTGCTAGTCTGAAGTCTTAATGCGTCACAGTTCTCAGCCTCCTTGAGCAGCCTGAGAATTGCCATGGCCTTGTTGATCTTTCCCTGTTGACTCTGTTTTGGGAAAACAACAGTAATAGCTGGGTTTCGGAACCACTTTTCCCCTAAGCATTCAATCTGCCTTTGCCCTTCACACAGAGTATATAGGGCACAAGTTGTTTTATTATTGTTATTTCCAAATTAGCTCTTCTAGGTGTGTCCCCTGCCTTTTGTAAATGGGAGTGTTATGTCTTGCAGCTAAGCAGCTATCTAGATTTTAGGATATTTTTCTGGTTGTTCATGCCTGTAGCATCTCAGCCTGAACATGAGGTTCAGCCAGAGAGAATGAACTCCCCACTGTTCATTCCCCCCACAATGCCTCCAGTGGGTCTAAAGACAGTGAGAAAATGGTAACTGTAGGATGACTATGTGGGGAATGGATAAAACTGGAACTGGGGAGCGGAAGCTAACATAGAAGATGAAGCAGAACAGGCTCAGAAAAGGCCACGCTCACTTCTGAGGCTGTGAGGGACTGGGTTTTTTAGTCTGTCTTTGGTCCCTGAAAGATAAATGGCTTTTCATCAGCGTGGGCAGGATCCCCCATGAGAAGAGCCGGTCCTGGCTGCCTTCTGGGGAGGCTGCTGCTCTCCTGGCCGGGTCAGGAGAGAGGACGTCCCAGCACGCCTTGTGACTGCCAGCCTGTCGTCATCCATCTGGGTGCTGAGAGACTTGCTCGGCGAGTTCAGCAGCTCATACGGCTTCCCACAAGATACTAGAAAATTGCTGCTGGATTGTTGTGCGATGAGTAGGTTAGATAACAGGACTATTAAGCACTGTTTCATCACCACCCCCAAACCAGTATACCAGATACTTCCTCTAAAAATACTGTTTCATCCCAAGTCTAATAAACGTATCTATTCTAAACTCCATCTGCTGTTACGGTATTTAATCAATGGGAAAAATGGCCGGTGTTAGTTTTGATAGCTCAGGCGTAAGTTATCATATAGTAGGATCTGTTAATTATCTGAACAAAAAGTTTGTATTTGTATTTTCAGTCTGGTCAGATACAGTAATGATTTTTCCAAGCCTTCAAGCCAATTTCCTTAATGTTTTCTCCATAATGCATTAAGACTCCCATTCAGCAAGAAACATAAACACATGCATAATCCCAGTGTAACAGTTGGCAGCTGCTTGTATTAACTGTAAGATTAATACCTTGCTGAAAGAGGGCCTGAGAGATCTAGGAGCAGTGATGCTCAGTAGACTTGCCTTGGCAAGGGGAAGCAGTGGCAGGTCCCTCCTCGCGGCATGCTGCTTGGGACTGCAGGTGAAACCCCACCTGCCAAGGTCGGTGGGCAGCTTCAGGGTATGTTGTGTGGTCCGGAGGGTCTGCTCCCCCTCTGCAGCTCCAGTGCGTCCTTGCTGTCATCCCCATAGCGCTGCGGATAACAGGAGCTGGAAGTCACCATTTCAAAGCCAGTTTTCAGCTACAATCCCCAGCACTCTTCTGTGGCTTTTGGAAGGTCAAACCATATCCTGCCTCAGAGGAAACAGGAGGGAGACACAGGGAGGTCACATCAGCAGCAGACAGGGAGTCAGCACCAGGATCTCCCGGCCGCTCGCCCTGGCCCAGGGCCAGCTGCTCAGGGCCAGCAACTCCATGTTTCCCCTTGCTCTGCCACCGTGCACCATCCAGGGCAGGACTTACCAGGAGCGATCATGAGGGTGCAGCCCTGCCATGCCGCAAATAGGTCTCGTACAGGCTGGGGGTCATGTGAGGCAATGCAGAAAAGCCTATGCTGCTGCGTGGTACCCACATTGCCATGGTGGTTGCACCTGGGTGCAATACCTGGGCACAAGGAGCATTTTGGCAGCATACGCTGCCACTATCTGCTCTCCCAAATTGCTGGCAAGGTGACAAAGGGATTGTTATGGGCTTAGATAAAATACACAGGCCACCAAGATCATCGCCTTTGATTAGACCATACACTCTGCCAAAAACATCCTCATAGCACAGCTAGCCAAAAGACTGGAAAGCCATAGTTTCACCTGTGGAAAACCTTCAGAAACACCTGGGACTTGGTCCATCTTTGAGTTTTGCCAGCAGTGTGGAAAGTCTGCAGAGCAAACTGCTACAGCTCTGTTAGCTGATGCCCTGTGGCACTTTGCTAAGGGTAAAGTACTTTTGTTGATATGGTTCGTTTCATTTTGGGACTTGCAAGAGAGCTTTTTTGCTACGTGTCCATAGGTTAGACTGGGCAAAAAAGCCAGCATCCACCTTTCAAGGACAAAAATGATTCCATGAGACATTTTAATCCCAGTATAGGCCTGCTGGATTATTATCACTTATAATTAGTTCTCTACATGCTGCGACATTCCCTGCTGGCAACCTCTTTCTCATCTGTAAAAATACTAAAGAGTAAGAAGCAGGAGGGCTTGCCAAGACATCTGTATCAACGTTGCTAGTGTAGACAAGGAATATGTGTCCCACCTGGGAGGTTTGCTGTGTTTAAGCCAGACCCATTCTATCTGCATTATATCCTCTCCAGGGGCATGGCTATGGCAGTAGTATGGTGTTCTGTTTCAGCATGAGCTTTAACTCTTTATTTTTTGACAATAATATATATTTTGAACCCTAATGCATTTTTCACCGTGAGTTGGTGAAGCAATTAACTAACAGAGAAAAAGTGCTTTGAGTTCAGTCCTGTAAGTAATTTTCATTTTTAGTGGTTTGCCCTGCTTCTCTACACACATCTAAACACCCTCTGAGTCTGAACCAGTTTGTTGCTTCCCATGTCCTAACACCCAGTGCATCAGTTTTACTGAGCATTTTGTACTAGTTGAGCCTAACAGCACACATATGCAGCACGCTGAACCAGCTGAATTTAAATGTTATGATAAACAAGCTGACATATGAAAACCACCACTTGCCAAATACCCCACTAGCCTGGAGGAAAGCTTGCTGGGCTGCAAAAGGGGAGAGCAGAGTCTGAGAGCTGTTTAAATTCCTGCACAGCTCTTCACTCACACTACTGACTTACGCCACACACCTCACCAAGAGGAGAGCTTGAGAAGAACCATGGTCTTTACTTTAGCAAGGCTTTTGGTGGTAGTAAGGCCAATTGCTTCCCCAGAGGCACAGAAGCTGACAGGACCACGTGCTGACTTGCAGCTACGCACAAGCACATGATGGGGTCACTCTAAAGGCTTCACAATAGAAAACAGGTTTTTCTGAATTTGGGGGTGAGCTCTGATTTTTATTATCTGGCAGAGAGGAGTGCATGTCTTATGAAATACTGGAAGGTGGGGAGGACTTTGCCCTCCACTATTTCTTCCCAGCCTTTTACTGGTTTGGATGATCAGAGTATGTCCTGCCTCACACTTAGGTGCCATGAACTATTTGTTCTGTCGCCTAAGATAGAAATTAAACTAGACTAACATTAGCTACGTTTTCCTGTTACTTTAAATAGCAGCCCACCTCCTTCTAATGCAGAATATGTTTTCCTCCTTCTTTGCTGCTCCCTGAAGGCAGTGGTCACGTTCTGCCTACACAGTGGCTCTGCTGCTACCAGGATCAGCCTGGACCTGCTTAGATATCCTTACACATTTCTAATGGCATATGCATGAAACTTGCCCCCTTTTAATCAGACTTATGCAGAAAAGCACACTTTTCAATGGCAGAATGAACTCTCCAAGGCATTTAATGTCAAAGCAGGTCAATCAGACTAATATTAGCTCTAATTGCCACTCTAACTGTTCTTACATTCCTCACCTGCATCCCCTTTCTTACCTGAGACAGTATCAATAGTAAAAATGTTTTCTATCATCTCATGACATTGGTTCATTTAGTAGGATAAGGGGGTACATCCAGCAGCAGCAGTGATATACGGGTTTGGAATGCAGAGTTTGACCCAGGTATTGTTCACCGAGTCTGTGATTCAACATTCAATACCAGCTCTGTATCTACCAGATCATCTGGCAGTACAAGTTTAATCCAGATCAGAAACAAGCTCTCAACTGCATTTCTAGCAGGTTAGTAATTGTGTACTTTAGGGAGTCTGTGCCAGCTTGCGCCATGATCATGACCTGGCAGCCCTAGTGTTGCATTTGCCCTCTTTTTGGTTGCCTTTGTGTGACTGAGGAACGTTGTCCCCGTTGCATTGAGAGGATGTTTGGAGGTGGCACCCCAAGGGGCCAGCCTTCCAATTTTAAGGACAGTTTACATGTGTTTCCAATGGGGTCCTGCAAAAGGTGTTCAGGGGAAGCTCAGCACTATGGCCAGCAATATATTTCCAAAATCATATTAAGCAGCAGGATTAATTGACACCCAGCTGCATCCTTACACCTGGCAGAGCTGATTCACATAGATCCTGTTGTTTAAGTTAAATTTCCTGATCCCTTGCCTGTTGATGAATAGGGCCAGCCTACCTATTAAGGAATGAGTTATCCACCACACGCTGCCACTCTGCTTTGGTGTGGAAACTGGATATCCAGCAAGATAACTTTGGAGCTGATTTATGCTACCCAGAAGAGTCTCTGTTCACACTGTCTACAGGGGATGAGCACCAATGGACAGCGTGCCAGTCCTTGCTAGTATGACTGTATGTCTCCAGGGTTGGGACCCTTGAGAAGAGGCAGATGGCCGCCCTTTGTGTCTCTCTGTCCTTCTCCATTCTGTGCCAGGACCTTGTGGATCACCACGGATGGCGATTGCCAGTTTGTTCTGCTGGCCTGGCAGGCTGCACAACACCTGGGATTCCACAACTCTTGCCTGGCCAAAGTATGCAAAACCAGCAAGTGAGCTCCTGTTACAGCGAGCAGTGAGGTAAATGGAGACAGTATACTGCTGGTGGTCTTTCACGCTCTTGCCTCCCCTTCCTTTTCAGAAGAGATCAACTGCCTCCGAACAAACGGGTTAAGAGATGCTCCCCCAAAGCATCATTGTTCTATTCAAAAGCTGTGCTTATGTCCCAACTTGTAATGCAGTCCAACTCCTTTGCCCCAAGAGGAGCAAAACACTTAGTAGCCCACATTATTGTTGTTGGCTTTTTGTAGGGTCCTCTGAGCTAGTTAATCCAAAGAGGCCTAAACAAGGTGCTGAAATAATCATGTGGGATGGTATGACAGACTGTACTATTCCATAGGTTTCCACTGACAGCCAAGTGCATGGACACATCCATACCAGTACCTGTACTTGGGTCCAGTTAGGATCCAGCTAGGACCTGTGGAAGGTGGATAATGCCTCTGCAGGCATAGACAGAGCAGTGGAGCCACACTGCTAATGCTGTGCACGAGTGAGTCCAGGCACTAACAGGATTGGAAACTGAGGCACATTGGTAGCAGGCAAGGAGAAGTCTGAGCACAGTTCATGCCTGATGAGTGTGCAAATAGAAGAGGAAGTCCCTGGGTCCAAACCTGCTTACAGGGCAGTGCTGCAACAGCCAGAGACCATGTCCTTGGCGTGTAGGTGGCAAGAAAAGACTACGGGAGGTCCAGTCGAAGGCCTTGCAGATCTGCTGGGAAAATGTTATTAAACATTAGCATGTCAGAATCAGTAGATTCTCTTTAGATTGATAAATGGATTAATGTCATGCAGCTGTCATGTTTTTGACACAGTGCCAACTGCCCAAAATTTTATTTCTGGATTCATGGAACCATGGGGCAATCTAAAATAACCCATTTGGACCCTTTGCATGTAAGTAAACTTCTGTTTTACAAGGAGACCTCAGACACTCCACCCCCCAAAAGTCCAAAACATAAGCAAAATGCAGTAATATAAATGTTAACCATGAAACAGATAACTAATCTAAGTGCTAAGAGTAGGGGATTTAATATTAATATGGAAATTTAGAAAAGGCTAGGAGATAAAAAGTTGCTACAGCTGATTAGTAGGAAGAACCAAGTGCCTTCTCACCATCCTTTTTATTTTGGGTGTTTTTCAGAAATAACTCATCAGATCATGTATTTAAATGTCAGAAGGCGGCTTCACATCATTCCTCCCACCTCATAAAAATGAAGAAAATGGACAAGGAAGGGAGATGCTGGTAGGATTTGCAAGTTCGTCCCTGAGCTGCCGCACTGTAGTTTCGCCATTGTGCTGATTACTGAAGGCTGAATCACCGATAAGTAAATGGCCCTTGCCAAGAACTGCAAATGTTCCAGCCACCACGAGAACAAAAGTATGCAACAAAAGCTCACGTCCAACTTTTTGGGTAATGGCATGCCTTGAGTGGGAGAAAGGGGGCTTAAGAAGTGATTTTTCTTCCATGGATTTTCCACTGAGTACTATTAAATACAAATGCACCTCCTCTTTCTCACGGAAACAGGGAGTCAGAAATCACTGGAAGCTGGGGAAGTATTCCAAGAAAATATCACTGTATGCAAGCCCTGTTCCTGCTCTCTCCCTAGGCATCTGCCACTGACTGCTGTCCAAGGCAAGGCGTCGGGCTACGGTGACCCCTGATCTGATCCAGTGTGGCTGCTCTTCTCTTCTTGAAGCAAGGAAATCCAATTAATTTCAATTTGAGGCATTTTTCATTACCTTTATCCTATTAGGGAGTCTGGGTCTCATTTATTGTCTCTGAAAAATCGAGACACTTTGTACTTCAGTCTCCCATGCAGCTCAAAGCCTGGCAGAAATCAAGAACACTTGCGCTAGCCAGCACCATGTGGGGTTTTCCAACTCAGTCCAGAATAAATCAGCCTTTCACATTGACATTCGTCCATACCTTTCTGGGTATTTTTTGCTGGCTTGATTATCCTCAAAAATCTAGGTTATATTTACTTTGCTATGAACTTTTTGTCGATCATCGCCCTTCCATTTCATTCCACTCCTCGCACACTTGCACAAAAGATGGAATCAGGCTGCTGCTGCAAGGCTGCCATCTTCCCAGCTGCAGAAGGTTTTAGTAGCAGAAAATCAGCTGGCACACCTGGCACGAATGCATCAGAAACTTCTGCGGTATTTGATTAAACAGATGGACTAGAACTGTGCCCTTAAAAAAAACCAAAAATCCCCAAAAAACCCACCTAAGCAAACTTGGGAAGCTGGTACTGGATAACAAAACCAAGCCATCCTCCAGAAAAACAACTGTTCAGAAATCTAAGTGATTATTCCATTCAGGGAGCAAGGACATTGAAATGATGAAACCCGTCAACTTTCAAGCTAATAAGACAGAGGTAAGAAAGAATTCAAAAATAAAAAACAGAAAGGGAAAATAGGGACAGCTTGCCAGCATCCAGTTAGGCCAGCCTGTTTAACTGGCTACTGGAAAAAATTTAGCAGGGCATCTAGAGGTAAAAGGCTGGTATTTGCCATTTTGGGAAATGGGAGTTGGCAGTCTTATTCTACATACTTCAAATGGGCTTTTGTTGGAGATATAAATATACTTCTCCTCAGACCTTTCTCCAAGGTAGCTCTTCTCCAGCTACCTTTTACCTTCACTATCAATGCTCTAATCAGCACTTAGATAATTCTTGCCTTGCCTATTTTAGTATATTTAAGCTAGAAAGGTGTTAACACACCAGGTCTTTGTAATCATCTCCATTTTTTCTGACAATTGTAAAAGATAGGTCTCAGCCAAGTCAACAAAAAATGGCATCCTGTAGATCAAACCATGATCAAGACATAATATGCCAAGAACATTAGGGTTTTAAACCTGAAAAAGGGACATTTCAGAACTGACTCCCTCTCTTTAAAATGCCATAGATGGCTTGCTGCCTGGTGTCTTTCAAGATCACTCCTTGGGATGGGATGTGCCAGCTGGGATTTTTACTGGGAACAATTTTATTTCTGGAGAAGTTGTAAGATAGAAAATAGGCCTAAAAACTAACTTTAACTACAGAGTGGCTCCTGCTACTCCATAACACTTAGGCCATTTATCTTACAGCAAGCAATAAAGCAGCTGGTGGAAGCAAACAGCAAAGCAGGTCAATGAATCAAGTTATAGTCACTTTCTTTTGCAAACCGTTTCCTCCTTTTTTCTTCCATATCCATCTGTCCAAGAGTTAATTCTGAAATCCCTGGATTTTTTTTTAGTAAAGATTCCCACAGCTACCTAAGAAATACTCATTTCAGAAGACACCTTGGTGGCCAGCTCAACTGCAATATAATATCCCCTGGAATGTCTATCATGTTTCCATGCAAAGCTTGGTTTTGAATTAACTTTATATATATATATATATATATATATATACACACACATATACATAAAAAAAGAAATATAATTTTTATATATATAAAAATAAATATTATTTATAGTGTGTGTGTGTGTATGTATATGTATACATTCAAAAGAGTTTATATTTTAGCACCCTTTGGCCTGCTTACAAAACTTCATCACTGACAAATTTTGCAGCATGGTTCTGCCCTCTGGTTCTGCAAAGGCTGTGCCTGTTCAGAGAGAACAGGGGCTAAGAGAATTAAAAAATGTGGAATGTCCTCAGGGCCTCACTCCCGGCCATAATTCATGCAGTTTGCTGCAAGTAGAGATGTAAGTAACATTTCCCATCTTGGCTCCACCCCAAAGAGTAATGACTTTCAGTTTTCATTTTATCCTGACCTAGGTTTCAGACACTGGGAAAGCCGAGAGGAAGGATTCATTTAACTAGTTCCCAGATCATGGAATGATTTTGGAGAACAGTCTCTTCACCAAAAAATATGTTTTTTTTCTAAGCTGGCTAGCCCAAACTTGGATACAACCCTAAGTCTCAGTCATTTCACATCCTTTCTCAGAGCATGTATTTTCTGTCTTCTTTTAACAACTTACAAAGTTAATAAATACTCTGAGGAAGAGTAGATCACACTGCCACTGCCCTGTGCATTTACATGTGTGCATATACACATGCACATATATGTGCACTATGTATATATATGTGTGTGTGTGTGTGTGTGTGTGTGTGTGTGTATGTATATATACAAAAACCCCTACGGTAAGTAATAAGTGTGGGAGTAAACATGGGAGTATATAAAACCCTACCTCTTACCCTGGGAGCATAAAACATAACAAAGCCAAGTTTGCATAGTAATTTATATCAAAGAGTGCAATTAAAAATAATATTTGCTTCCCATCTATTATAAGAGACTTTTGCTAGCAAAAAGGATTAAAAAATAGCATTTCACTGCCCACACCAGAATCTTTACATATTTGTTAGCCATAAGGTAATATTGGCAAAACAAAACAAATCAAAAGGCATATCTTCTGAAGAAGACTCAAAGGTGAACACAATTCTGCAGTCAAGCAAAATTGCCAGCACAGGCTTCCCCGTTGTTCCCAAAATAAGTGAGGTGTCAGTAAAATTCCAGTTCATGCAAGGTCGTAATGATTTCTCCCTCCACAAATTACACTGCAATTTTAAAAGAGGGAAAATAATCCGAGCCCTCCTCTTGACGGTGCCTGCAGCAGTAAAAGGGCTCAGCGCGTGATGGTCTCCCAGAACACAGATCATCGCAGGCAGTAAGCAGGTTTTCCCTGGCTCATTCGAACAGTCAGAGTTCATACCACAGAAAGTCAAACTGAGGATTATGTGAAGACCTAAGGAAAATAACCAGCTAGCCCATCTAAACTGATCCTTCAGCCTGGAAAATTGTAGTGCTGTAATAAATAGGCTGCTTTGTTTTCTCATCCAGACTTTGTGCCCACTGCAAGCTTTGTTGAGCTTTCTCCTATTACAAGCTTACAAGATTTGTTATCCCACTGGCCCCTGTTTACTTTATTCCTTTATATGCAGCAAACTGCCTGTAAAATATTAATACACCGACTGTAGAAAATGTGCAAAATCCAAATAGGTGCAGGTGAGACCACCTTGATAATTGAATATCATAGTAAAGACCCAGTATAATTTAATTTACTGTGATAAGCATGTAAGTCCCAATTTTCCTGACAATTGCTTATCCGGTGTTTCAATTTTTCTTTTCTTCTTTTAATATTCTTTTAGGTAAAAAAGTTATTTCTATCAGATCCACAGTGGGTGGATAAGATCAATAAAATATACATAGCATTCACAGAAGTGCCAGGCTTTATTTTTATTGAAAAATGTAGTAGTGATGTGTAATAAAAAGCATTCTCCCTTTGTGGAGGTGGAGAGCAGCTAGTAACATTCCAGAAGGCCTCTTTTTTCTGTACTCCTCCTGCATTTTAAGAAGAGATCACATCCATTCTCACTTGCTTTTCAGTTTTGATTGAAGCCAACAGACACAGACAAGAATTTAAACCTGCATAAATCTGACTCTGCATTGCAAGGTTTGCGTACATCCTCAGCTTCTCACTAAGGTACGGGAGCTGCCCCTGAATACAAAGTTGGTCTCCTAAGTAGTCACTGGCAATACAGCTGCTTTGCACATATTAATTATGTTTTATTTACTGGATCCTCTTTATTGTGATTGTTCAAGGATTTTTTTAATCCTATAAAATATGCTAGTCATATAGCATTGTCACATAAACATTCCCAAAATGATCTTGCCTTTTGGAAGCTCCTAATTCTGCAGTGCTGGCCCCGTTACCTTAGCACTATTTTTCACCAATCTTTTCCATTTTAACTAAACCATCAGTGGCTCTATCTGGTCCTGGAACCAGCCTCTCTGAGGTCTCTCCACACCAGGCGGCACATGGAGGCACAGATTTCCATACCCAATAACCTGCCACTATATATGATCCTCCTTCACATGCTAACGAGAACTCGTCCCTATCTGCCCCTGCGGCACAGGAGCATGTCGGGGTGATGGGGGGATGTTTGACTTCGAGCGCATCCCATCTGGCTGAGCTCTGCTTGCACTCGCTGAGCTCAGGGCCCCTCTCCCTGCACCTCCGGGGGCTCCCTGCAACTGTTCCCGACCAAATATCTCTTATTTGGCAGACGACTTAAAGGCGTGTCCAGGAAACATTATCTTTAAGCCAAAAAGCACTGATGAAACAAAGAAATTGAGAAGAGCACGAAATGAACGGCCTGTCAGTACAACCACTCTTGGCCCCTGCCCTTTCCTAGCCTCAGCACAGGCAGGCCTGCCCATTTTATTTGCATAGATGGTGAAAAGTGCTTCTGCGCCAGGGGTCAGCACAAAGCCTATAGATCATTTAAGACCTTGGGCTGGCCTTCTGGGCAGGGATGAATTTTGCTCAGCCAACATCTTTATTATCTTGAAGTAATCTCCAACCTCTTGGGTTTGGTGTCATGTGGAAAAATACCTCTGCTGGGAGAAAAAACCCTCCCTGTTTATTAGAAAGGTCTAGACTGGATGGAATTTTCTTTTTCCCTTAAAATTATCCATATGATATATGTTGCATTGTAATTTTGATCTATGTCTGTTAAGGTTATACTTCTGCTCCCACCAGAGTCTGTGGCTAACACTCCCCTGATTGTAAGGAAAGCAAGCCCTCGAGCTGGAGGGAGTTAGACCTCCGTGGAAAGAATAGCAATTATAAGAAAATTCTAACTTCATATCTATGGTAATAAAAGAGAACAGCTCAGATAAAAATGAATTAAAGGAACATGAAGGTTTCAGGTCTGTAGGCAGTTTATGGAGAATGAATATGTTGTGTTTTTAACACTCTCTGGTTGAAATGTTAGACTAGGAAATCAAAGTTTGATCCAATAATAAATCAGCTGGTTAGCACAAAATCTGATGCATTTAAAATCCGGCTTCATAAAAATGTCATTCATTGATGCTGTATTGAGAGACTGCCTAGTCTGTCAAACACCTTCAAGTAGGTCATCTTTTAGGGATTAGTCTAAGTTGCGATCTGTTGACTTTTCACATGCGACATCATAAGCTTCTTAAAATGAATGAAATTCTGTTTCTTTTTTTTTTTTTAAGGCAAATGATAGCTGAAATCTTGCAAGGCACAAAGATTTGCAAAACTGTCTAGTGATTTTGCTGCCTTGTATTTGGAGTTTAACAGAATTGAAAGAGCCTGTTTGTCAGGAAGTGAGTGCTTATTTTTTTCTGAAAATCGGACTTCCTCTCTCAAACTGGAACTTGAAACATGAAACACTGTAGAAATGAATAGCGTCCTCTGAAAATCCCTACCCGTCATCTTCTAATTAATGATGTATTGCTCTATTATTTGTCAGAAGACGACCAGTTAGGAAGATGGATGTGAGTTTGATCCTCTAACTCTCAGATCAGTTCTGCTACCGATTTCTTGTGTGCCCTTGAGCAAGTCACCTGTGTTAGGCTTCTCAGAGGTGCTCATTGCTGGCCTCATCCCTTGGGCATTACAGTCCGCTTTGAAACGGTCCGTGAAGCTTTCTGTGCCTCAGCATTACTGTCTGCACAACTGAGGCTCCTAGTGCAGGGGATCACTGTGAGCACGACTGCGAGTACGGCACCATCCATATGTAAAATAGACCAGCGAGACCTACACAGCAGGACTACAGGGCATTACAATACACAGATGTTTCTTTTCCAGCTTATATTTCGATAACCGGATAAAATAACAGGAACGTCTCTGAGCGGGGCTTCCTAATGGAGCGGCAGAAAACCATGGAGGGGCTGCAGCTTCTTTGGGTTGCTCCTTTCCTATTTGCCCCCCGCAGTAGCCCTGGGCTCTGGTGTTGAGGACAGTGAGAGAAGCAGAACTGCACTGGGAACTGAGGTTGCTCCCTGCTATTAGTAAGAGGGAAACAGGACAAATAATTGATTTAACATGAATGAGACTAGTAACTCATCTGAATGCATTAAATTAAAAAGAGGGACATTATACGAGAATGTTTATTTTTACTGTAGTGAAGCAGCATCATTTTATTGTGTGTTCTAACTACTTAAAGCCATTGTGCTGGCCATCTTGAATACACTTAAGGAAAATACCTTTATGGAATGGTTCTCTTTTAAACATTAACTGGAGAAGAAAGCTAGTATGAATAACGGTACACTAAGTACACTATTTATAAATGTCATTTATTTATACATCCTTTGTATATTTGTGTATTCATTGAGACCTTAGTTTCTCAAGAAACTTATCTTATTTACTTGTCTGGAGTGGCTTCCCCTTTCGTACCAGTAAACTAAACATATAATTGTTTAGAAACACTGAGGACTTGCCAAAATATGAACTCATGCGCATGGAAGGGGGCAGAAGTTCAGATTTCAATCTGGCCATGTAGGGCGGCACGTGCTGTCCTAAGCTGCTCTAGTGAAGTTGTTCATCTTAGTTGCTCTCCAGAGGCTCTTTTATTGGGAGAGAAAAAAGATCTGACTGCCAAGAAGGAGGATGATGCTGTCTGCGGAGATGTATCAAGGCTCTAATAGGGAAAACAGAATATTTCTTTTTTCTTCTTTCTCCCCCTGTTCTGAGGGACTCTGGAAGAGAGTATGATCCAAAAATGATAACTCTCTGCAGGGCCATATTCTCCACGCAGGGCTGTGCTCTGGCCTTTCAACTCACTGTGCTGGGCCACTGACTGCCCCTTTCTGTTTTCTCTCTTTGCCACTGTAAAGGAGCCCCTAATTCCTGGTTCACGGCCTTCTCCTTTTCTTCTGTGCTCCTGCAGTGTCTCATCCACCAAGCAGCTGTAACCAGGATCACAGTCTGCTTTACTGACACATATGTATTTTCTTGCACCTTAGGCATAACTCATGAGCAATATGCCATCATACAGCTCCACAGGGGAACAGGACACAAAACCCCACTTCTTTTTCCTTGGGCACACATTCAAAGGGCTAGTCACCAGCAGAACAAACTGTGGATTCAAGGAGAAATAATTTTTTTACCAAAAGCAAGAAAAATGTTTGTTATCATCTGTACGGAGCAGAAAAAAAAAGAATTTGCTCCTTTGGGTTGTAAATACTCACAACCTGCGTGAAATCCAAATGACTAGAGAGTACCATATAGCTCTCCTGTGCCATTCAGTGCTTGGGAGGACCTGGCTTTCGGCAGCCTGGGAGCACCCAGAGGTGGAGCCCACCTTTTCTCCCTTGCTGTCACAGCTTCTAGGTTATTCTCTTAGGGTGCTGAAGGGTACCAGTACTGGGAGCTTCCAGGTCTGCCATGTGACATGGGACCAATGTCCCTTCAGGTGCACTTAACCCTGTGGTGTAGCAGCAAATAAAAAGGTGGCTGCGCTTTTCCTGTCAGGTACGCCTTCTATTGCCCCAGCTGGCACTTGTGGTTAGCAGCAGCTACGCTGCCGACTCGTGCAGCATCGTTTCAGGCTTTCTGTTTTGATCGAGTTGCTCAGAGTAAAATGCCAAAGCACGCTGCTGACCCAGAGTCAGCCAGAGCAGGTGGTGAGGCAGAAACGCCGTGACTCCTGTGAGCCAGGGTCTTGAGAAGCTGTTCAGCAGCAGCTGTTTTGTGCAGCTTCAAGGGCACGTCACAATAAAGAGCATTACAGCATCTTAGAGCCTGACAGCGCAGCTTCTTTGCCACAGAGAGCTCAGCACTCAGGCAGCATTTCTCAGCACTTCAGAAGGCAACAATCCACAGACCAGCACTCCTGTGAGCATGCACAAGATGCAAAGGAGCCATGCAATGTGAATGGCACACAAGAAAAGCTCAAGCTAGCTTCACTCACCCCGTCATCTGGATGAGCTGGAATACGTCGTTGCATGGAAAGCACGCTGTGAGAAGACTGCTGCTGCTCCCTTCTGCAGAGGTTTGCTCTTCCCCACGACATGGCCATGTGTTATGGCTCATATGGCAAATTGCTCATCAGATTGAGTTTTCTTCCTCTTCTTGAATAACATATCCCATCCCTTCTTCATTCGTTATGGGGCATGGTACATCTGGCAAGGCTCGGTGCACAGAGGGGTGGGAGGAGGTGGGTGCACTGTGCTCAGGTGCCTGCCTGTGGACCGGCACGCTCATGAAGGCAGCAGGCAAACCCTGCGGCACGAAAGCACTGGCTGGGAGGACAAGGTGGCATAGGATGAAGGGTTGCTATTGGCATGTTCTATAAAATGTGTGTCTTTCTGACACATTTTGGAAGATAACGCAACAGACATGCATATGCCACCTAGCACACTTCTGGGAGCATGGCAGGAATCCAGCGGAGTTACAGATTAAAGCTAAAATGGGATAGAATGTCATCGCTCATTTCAAAGATGTGTATCAGGCACTCAGGTCAGGCCCTCTGGGTAAAATTTGTGACTAAAAAAATTTTCTGCAGATGATTTTGTAATTTTTCTTGTATTAATGATGATCTTGATCAGCAGATATTTCATCTCACACTAGTTATGTCCTCCCTGTGTGCTGTGAGGGACTCCTAGATCCAAACTCAGAAAGTGTCCTGGAGAATGCACTTCTAGGGAAGAGGTGGGGGGGTAATGCAGTTACAAGGAAATCTAGGCTACGCTTTCTTGGTTGGTGTCAGTTTGATTGATTTTATATGGAAGATCTGAACATCTTTTTGTGGGCAAGAGTAGTAAAAAAGGTAGTTGCAATTCTCTATAGATGTGTTGGGAGGGTGAAGGAGAGTCTCTATATTCCAGCCACAATCCAGCCATTTATCAGAGCTACCCCTTTGCCACAAAGCACTCCAGTCTCTTACCTGCCAATATCTTCCAGAGGGAGAAAACCGTATGGGCAGCTCTCTGTCTTCCTCCTCAAGGCGTGGCACGAATTCAAAGCGCATCTGAAATCTGATAGAGAATCTCTATGAGGATCCTGACAGCCAGGATCTGTTTTTACACTCCTTTGATATGCAGAAGTACTCCATCAGCATGCTTCCTCTCCTGCGTCTGCGACTTCCAGACACATGCAGGTCTATGGTTCTTGTAGGAGCATCCCACCAGGAGGGCAATGCATGTGTTATCTGTCTGCTATCAGTATTATTCCCCATCTTCCAATTCTGCATTGCTATTGATTGATTGTGTGCTGGCTGGCTGACTCTAATAGATAGCTCATTCACTGCCTTTAATTGATTGCAAGTTCATCATCCTTTGCCCAATACCCTGAGCAGATTGCTATTAATTGCCATTTACTTATTCCACATTACTATTTATTGCTATCTTCCTTCTCATCAGCTTCTCTCTTTCTCTCTCCTGTCCTTTTTGCCTCCCCTTTGCCCCCTCCATCTGCCAGTGTCTCTCCTTTTCCCCCGTTACCTCCTTGCTCTCCTACATCATGAACCTGTTTTTCACCATGGTCTTGGTGAAACTTGTGCCTGCCACAACCTCCTATCTTGCTGCCACTGGTGTTTGCCTTCTCTGTCCTCTGTTCTGGGAGGGCCTCTCCTCACACCTTCCCCTCCTGCCCTCAGCAGCTCCCAAGAGGAGGAACAGACAGGCTGGCACCGAGCACAGCCCAGGGGACCGCAAGGACCTGAGCCTGTGCCCGAGAGATGTGCAGTCCTGAGCCCTTCCTTGGGGGCTGCTCAGGAGATGTGCAAGTCCTGGTGCTCCAGATGAAGGAGGCGAAAGTGAGAAGAGGCAAGTGTTAAAAGCAGGCTTTCCTACAGTATAAGGAATAAGACAGCCAGTGTCTGTGCTTTGGAGTGGGAGTGTTTACAACAACCCTTTGAAGGTCTGCGCTGTGGCTACCAGCATAGGGACACAAGCCCCAGTGAAAGTTTCTGGTAGGGAAAACTGCAAATGAGCAGACGTCTTGTCTGTTGGGTAGTGACCCTCTTGCTGGTGTGTGTGAACAGTCTTCTACGTGGCGATGGTGCATGTGTGTAACCTCAGCGGGTGGGACTGTGGGCAGCAGCATGCTGGTGGACACCTATTACACCTGCTGAGAGTGGTAAGTCTTCAGTATGTCCTGCCACACCTGACATGAGTCCAGGCAGAGTGCAGCGTGAAAACAGGCACATCTGCCTTCAGCACTGCTCATCAGCATGCGGAAAGAGGAACCTCCGCACAGCAGGGTATGGCTATTGAGAGCCAAAGCCTGGGAGGGACGCTGGGATCAGCGTGTTCAAACACGACCCAGAACTTTATGCATTTCATGGATCAGCACCAGGGAGGTTTGTGCGCCTCCCTGCCTGCCTTTCCCCTCCCAGGAGTGCTCCGTAGCCAGAGCGCGTCCCCTTCCCAGGCTGTGGCCGGCACCACAGCAATGTGCTGCGTGGATGTTATTTCACAGGCAGGAGGAAAGGGCGCAGGCAACTGGCTGAGATATACCTTCAGTGCTCCCCTTTGGCTCCTGCCCAGGCCCAGTCACATTACAAACCTCACAGGAAGGCTACCAGGGACACTCAGAATGCTCGACCAAAATCATTAAAAACAGGCTCATTTTAATAATTCCAAGCCTTGCACTCTCATATGTCTTAGAAGGAGCTCTATTGCTCTCCAATCTGAACCTTTAAAAATAGTCTGTGTTTTGAAATCATCATAGTGCAGATCATCCTTCACTGGCGGGTTGATAGGAAGGTGTGAAAAAAAAGAGCAGACAAGGATCTGGAATCAAAGGCAGGGAAGCACTTTGAGACATGTCGATAAGAAGTGCTATAAGAATGCCACATTAAAAGGACTGGCAGATTTCTATCTAAGCTGTTCCTCCTCCTGGGTGCATTCATCTTTCAGCGGAGCGCTTCTTCATCCATACCATCCCTGTGACTGTGATGGCGCCTTTCCAGAAGACCGTGTTCTGACCAGAGGTACGCAGATCTAGCCACCTTCCCTGGTCATATGCCCTTATCTGAAGCCAGCGAGGTCAGGTCTTTGGTCCCTGACCTGCGCAGTGTGGCAATGGTGCAGACGGTATGTGGAGTGCCCCTAGCTCAAGCCCATGCACATTTTACTCCTCCTTTTGACCCATGATGTAAGTAGACCAGATCGAGTCACTTCTCTTGCAGAAGCTTAAAGATGTCAGTTCCAGGCGAGGCAAAAAATTCACAGGCCTCAAGCAAATATCCGCCAGTGACCAAGACAGCCGAGAGCTTTCCGCTGGCTGCGGGTGCTGCACGTGCTACCACGCAGCTGCAAGACAATGCTTCAGTCATATTTTGAGATGAAAAAATCAAAGATGTTCCTCTCCGCCTAGCACATGCCAGAAAAAACACAAATGGACAGCGCTACTTTCAGTTCATTTGCCGGACAAATTACGTCTAATGAAGAAACGGCACGGGGGGGCTGTTGAAATGAAGGGCGTGCAAAAGAGAAAACTGTGAGAGTCGCCAGGGCAGGTGCGGAGGCGATCTGTGAGCAGCCGGGGAAGAGCAAAGCCTCCCTGCACTAATCCCCACGTCTCCCTGGTGCACAGGGGTTCCCGGCACAGGAAGGGATGGCGTGGTGCCCGGAGGGCTGCTCACAGGTCCTGCTGCTTCGAGTGGAGGGGCCGATGCGGGTGGCTGCTGGCTGGGGACCGCTGCGGCTCACTGCCACTGCCGGGTGGACCCAGCGGGCACAAGTGTGTTGCTGATGAATTTGGCCATCATCCCTCTGTGAGCGGCAGGCAAAGGGCGATAAGGGAACCGAAAATGCATCTTTGAAACGCAGCTCAGAAGATACCATGACACAAATTTCAATTTCAGACTCTCAGGTCTGACAAATTAGACTTGATCAAAACATGATTCATCATTCCTATTATTTAACATTAGGGGCGAGATGCAAAATTCTCCAGAGAGCAAAGACACATGGCCGAGTTCAGGTGTGATACAAAGGTGCTTTAAAATAACCCTTCCTTTACCTTCATTTTTATCTTGCTTTAACTGAAAAAGATCATTACTTTTTTTTTTTTTAACCAAACTGGCAGAATTTAGGCTTTGAACAGGAGAGAATACACGTCCACCATAAACAAGAGATGGTTTGTGGATGTTTGTATTTGACAGCTGTCTTCCAACAGGTAATCAGATGAAATAAATGGTGTGTCAGCTACCCACTATAAGAGAGCTAACAATTACATACAGGAAGATGTGACACAGTTGGTTTTGATGGTTTCCCCTGTGGTCTTCACTTCTCCTTTTGGTGAAAGTGATGCAACTGTGATTTCTCTCATTTCCACCCTCTTCAGAATTTGCGAAAGTGTCCTGTCTGTGTTTCTTTTTATATCAGCATCTTCATTTTGCTGTCAATTCAGAAGCAAATCCAGTTGTTCAAATGGATTAAGGCTAAAATGAAACATAGCTGGGAAACCGCATTTCTCTCAGCCAGTGTTTTGTGCATAAAATCACTGAGTCACAGAATCACAGAACAGTCGAGGCTGGAAGGAACCTCTGGGAACCTTCTAGTCCCCCACTGCTGCTCAAAGCAGCTGACATATGGGGACCAAAAAACAGGAGTGTGCTCTGCCTGTCACTTCACTGAAATGCATGCAACAATTTCTGTAGAATACTAACACTTTCTTAGTGCATCTAATGAACAGCCCATGTTTAGATATCTTGGAATACAGATGGTATTCAGAATTCATGAAGCGGGCCAGAAGCACTCCCTTAGTCTTCATCCCAGAAATTAGCAACAAAGATATAAAATCACATGAATACTTGTATACTCACACCCTAAATTACAAGTTTTTGACATAATAGCATGCCAATGCAAAAGTACTGAGCAATTTTCCTTTAAGCAGAATGCAGTGCATTGCTTTTGTGCTTGCAAGCCCTTGGCTGTGTGAAGGCTTCTGTCTTTTCATAGCTTCCTTAACTGCTAATTTATTACACACATAGGAGATGCACACTCTCCATCAACGTCTAGATACAAGGAGCAAGCAGTGATGTTTTTGAAAGAATGTGCAAAGGCAGCTGCATCCAGTGTTTCTCTATGGGGACATGTGGCAGCAGCACACTGACGTTGGGCACCATCTCATTCAGCGTGAGTCTGTTTGCGTCCGATTCTGAGTCGCTGACTCTTTTCCATGCTCTGTCTAGGCAGCCAAGCCCCTAAACTTTGGTTTATATCCAAGGAAACCTGCAACACCCTGGTTTTAGCCACTTGAACTCTGTTGGATCTAGCTCTTCATGTCCAGTCCTGTACTACATCACACTGTAGGAGCTGAGGCCACCAAACACACGTGTGCTTGTGCTCCCACACGGCTCTGCCTGAACAAGCAAGGGGAAGCTGTCCAAGCTCATTCACTTCAGGGGACAGGCGGTCTGCAGCAAGGCTCCCCCTCCATAGAGGGTTTTTCTCGTTTAATCCAGCAGCTGCAGACTTACCTGCAGACTTTCTTCAGGTTAAGATTCATTGAGGTCTTTGGTTCATGTTCACCTCACAATTCGCTGGGAGAGTTTCTTGCCCTCTGTTTCCTGCCACCTCTCTGCCAGTTGTCACCATTCCCACAGCAGAGTCAGGACAATAAGCCTCAGCCTCTGGTTTATGGGTGGACCGCCCTGGGGAATGATGGCTGAAACAATGATGCTCTAGATGTCTTCCTCGTGCCCACCGTACCTGGCCCTGTGCTACTCATGAATCAGGTCTCAGCTTCTGTGATTTCCAGTTGAGCAGTGGAAAGCAAACCCTCGCCGATTTTGGTTTGCTCATTGTGGGTGGCAGCAGCGGAGGGACTGCTGCATGAGCAGCTCAGGCATTTGTATGGCAAACAGGACAGCAGAAGCAGAGAGGAAGAAACTGTGTGAGTCACGCCAAAGCGTGCTAAGCCAACCACATCCATCCATGCTGGTCCCCAGTGATTTCACTGCCATGTCAATAGACACATAAACGGGCAGCTTGGGTGCTACCTTCAACCACTGGTGGGTTTGGTATGTCTTGTCTGTCCACAGCTTAGGTTCAGTTTCAGTCTGTTCCTGAGCACTTTGGGCAGACTTCAGCTTAATGCAGAACATTTTAAATTTAAATATTTTAAATCAGAGCTTTTTGCTGTTATTAATCAGCTTTAAAACAACAACTAAGTTCAGCCAGCACAACTCAGTAGGTGGAAAAGTCCTAGGAAACTGGATGGGGATCAGGAAAGCTGGTCAGGTGTTCAGGCTGACCGGCTGGCAGCCTCATAGGTCCCGAGTGTTGCAAGAAATGAAACTCAGTGTTTACTCTATTCATTAATTCAAACACTTAAACAAATTAGAAAATTAAATATTGTTATAATCCGACTAATATAATTAATTTGGAATTAATTACAACCGTCATATCAAAGTCAGATGAGCCTCAATATTATACAGGAATTTAGTCAAATTACTTCAAAAATAATCAGTCTTTATGCATTTTAAAAATAATCTAAGAAGAAGGATGTCCTCTGTTTAGAAAGTACAGCTGAAGAATTTTATCAAAACCTGTCAAGTTGCGACTCTAAATGTTAACCTTCTTTGTGCTGAAATAAAACTACTGGCTGACAATCTGATTGTCTAAGGGATGATTACTAAAGCTTTCTTCTTAGAATTATGTTGCTGAATAGTTGAGTACTTAGACAGCCTGCTCTGGTGCCTTTGAAAATCATACTGGCAACCTCGAAAATCTAGTTGTTACCTTTCCCTGCCTCCACCCTCAGAGATGTTTATCAATTTGATAAGAAGTTTGAAACCTTTATTTATGAAGGATTGTAGATAATTGATTCTTTTCAGACTTTTAAACATACAATACACTCTAAAAAACAATTTTATAAAATAATATTTGAACACTAAAGCCTTCTCTAGATTGACTCTACATGTGCTCATATGCATGCATTTGGTATGCCTGCTTTCACGCATAAGATTAAGGAACATAAAAAGACCACGGCATTTCACAGCACAGAAGAACAGAGAAAAAAAAAGAATAATAAATTTCTGAAGATGGATGGAGTCTGAAAACATATCAGCTCTTTCAGGCTTCTGGATTTGTACAAAGTAAAACCTAGGATTGCAGCCAATAAGCCAGATGGTGATCTGCTGGACATCACATCTCTTGAACAGACTTTTGCTCCGTTCAAGATGACTAGTCACATGTTGGTAGGGGGTACTTTTTAGTGCTGTGACTTTTCTCTGCTCAAGGTGGACAGTCACAGAGCTTTTAGAATATTAATTTTCCTTATCTTTTTTAGGGCTGTTCTTTTTGCCTTCCAGAGCATCCGTCCAAAGTCTTTGGACAAATGTGGTACAAAGCCTATCTCGATGTTATGCAAGTTACTAAAAACTTTCAGGTCAACTCCCTAACTAACATCAACTTTTAAGAATTCTACTTTAAAAAGTAATTTAAATACAGTCAGTGTTTTGCTTCCCACAGTGCCTCCCTACCCCAAATATATACAAAATCCATAGACAGAAGACCATTTTTGAGGAAACTGGCATGGCCTTATCTGGCTGAAAGGTCTTGAGATAACATTGTGTCACCAATTTAGAGAAAGTTCAGCATAAAAATAGAAGTCACTACTTAAAAAGGAACCATGATAAACACTAATCACCAAGCATTTGCCCATCAGTGATATTTTGCATGGTTATTCTAAAAGATAAGTTTCACTATGGTGATTTTTTCTCAGAAACAGCTGATATGCAATATTTTCTTAGCACACAAATGGGCTCCATGTCAAGCTGTTTGTCAACTGGAAATTTCATCTTGCAAGGGAAAAGCTATTTTAAAGCCATTCAGGAGTGAAATTCATGTAAAGCACTAAACTGTATATATGAAATTTGCATTCCTTAAACTGCTCTTCCCATGCAGGAAGTCTGGGCTTCACAGCTCCCTGTGTTGATAGCAGAGAATGGCTGAAATACATAGCAAAAGCTGTTGAAGTTTCCTCCATTGTGCTGTTTCCACTGGGAACTGCATTCATGAGAATGTTACCATCTCCCAATACCATCGTCAGTAGAAGGTATCATTATTTACATGAATTCACGTAGACATTTACATCATTCTGTCCTAGAGATACTGCCTTTGCATGCCACAGCAAGGCACATTTTGTCCGAAGTCAGAGCAAACAGAAGAAAATAAACATTGTGTTGGTGAAGGTGATTAACAAGACATAAAACATTACACCTGTGACGACTCCTGGAAGGGAATAGAAGCATAAATGCCAACTAATTCTTTGTATGTCCTGAAAAACAGAGCTAATCTGTGCAGCTGGCAGCACTGCTGTGCCACGGGTACTCTTATAGGGAAACTGTTCCCGTGACTGACTCTCTACAGGGCACATTTTGTCCTTTATCCACAATAAGAAGAGAAGAGCAAACAGAAAAACCCATTCACAAACTGCCAAAATTGAGAAGAACCAACTCTGCAGGCTGCAGAGGTAGATTATCAGAGAGGCACCGTTGAGAGCTACAACTCAGAGATGGTTTCAAAGCTGTGATACCTGGATTCGAGTGGAAACCTTCCCCTAGGATTTCTCAGAAACCATTCTTATTTCTTTGGTCTCTGCCCTGGCACAGTTTTACCATCACCTCTGTGTCTCTCCATACCTCTCTGGTTTGTTTTCATTACATGCTTTTCCTTGCATCATCTCTTGCCTGCGCTAATGCTTGTCCTTCTGTACCACACTTTTAATTCTTTGTTCTTTTCATTTATGTTTCTTTTTCCTCTCATCTTTTGTGGCTCCAGTCACCTTGCCCATTCTCCTGCATATCAGAAAGCCTGGGGATGGGGTATTTGATACTCCAGGGGTCCGGTACCCCAGGAGGCTCCGCCAAGGGCTGTTGCCATGGTCATAACGGAGGCTGATGGACAACTGCTAGAACTGGTGGTCACATCTATGTGAGCTTCCACACCTGGCTGAGCTACAATTACCGTAACAATACAGAGGGAACATGAGTATTGTATAAGGACCCACCTTTACCTACAGATGCAGTGACATCAGGAGTGGCACTCATAAGGGATGAGTGGACTTTGGGTCACTCAGCTGTATTCCCTTACATTAACCCCATGACAAACACTGGGGAGTAAAATGTGTATTCGTACATTTTTAGTTACATAGCCACATACATATGCATTACAGCCAAATACTAAAATTCTTAGCATTCATGATTTCACACTGACTTTGCACTGTATTTATATCACTACAAAAGAGGCTTTAAAAAAAACACCAGATTTTCAGCAAGTGTAAATCAGTGTAGCTCCACTGAAGTGCATTGCCTTGACTTTAGTGTGAATGTAATTCAGACCTGAAACACTGAAGGTGCACTGACTTGTGCCAGCGAAAAATCTGAATGAAAAAAAACTCATAAAACAACTAATGTATTTATCTCCTTGTATCAAAACAAGCTTGGGTGAAAGCAAGCCAATGAGTCTATGTGTATATATACTACTTTCCATGGGACTGCCAACATTTTTTTGTTTAGGAAATGTGACTGACATATGAAATTCTCCATGGGAGTCAAACACAGAACTGTTAAAATTGCCCCTCTGCTGCTAATGACTTCTTCCAGTTCGCATCCATATGACTAAAGTTTTGCTTATTCAATAGCTAGAGTCAGGGTACTATTATGTATTGGTAAAGCAATTATTTTTATTAAACTTAGTAACAAGATAACGGGCTGATTTCCTCCTGACTAAAGGACAATTTGTATCGAGTGTGCGTTGTTTCTCTTTAAAGTTCTTTAAGAAAATGCATTCTCTTTGTAGGGAGCTATATAGTGCATTTAAGCTGATACCCACTGCCACTATGTAGAAGGCAAATTGCCAGCACTGCTAACACACATGGGTGTATAATCTGAGTAACCATTAAAACTCTCTGTGAGCCCTGCAATCTATTCTTGCTGGCACGCTGGCATTGTGGACGTTGCTACTAGCTCTTCTTCCAAACATCTTTCAGCACTCATCCCACAGGCATAGCCTGAATTTGTAGGATCTCATCTCTACTTGGTGCCTAAATCAGAGCTTTTTTTCTTTGATTGTAACACAACATTTACTGAGTAAGTCACAACAGAGTGGCGGAGTCCTGCTTTCGAACGGCTGATCTGAAAAGGGTGCAAGCGGAGCCTCTGCTGCTAAGATTCAAACACACTCTTGTTGACCTCCCTCTATAACAAAACTCTTCACCTGTGAGTAGTACGCCTCAGGAACAGATTGTGAGTGGGGAAGTCCTCCTGCACAGTCCTTTTTGGGAGAACCTGACGACAGACAGGCAGGTGGCATGCTGAGGCTGCTGCTGAGTATGGAAAATCCACTTGCACCTCCCCTCCGCCCTCTCCACAGTGCCTAAAGCATGGGAGCCATTTGGACCAGCACTTGCTGAGGTCCCTGGAAGTATCTGGGGTACTTGACAGGTGTTCAGCCTGGGGTAGTGTCCGTGGGCTCTGCCCAGGGACAGCTAAGAATAGGTGACTTTACTAACACCTCTCACAAATGACAGCCAAGAGCAGCATGACAGGTACCTACGCAAGGCGTAATGGGTGAGCGGGCAGGGAGGAGAAGGAGGAGTCAGGAGCCTGCCTCCTCTTTCTGCTTCATCGATTCACTCGGCACCTGCTTCCTCCTCTGTAAAATGGGAGTTTCTACGTTTACTCCCAGTTTTGATAGCTGGATGAAAAGAGACGATGCACATTAATTTTCATACTCTAATTTTCATAAGCAGGTATTAGGCTTGCTCATGATTTTGAAAAGCTCTGTCAAAGAGAAAGTCAGACTGAGATCATGATCTGACTCCTTCCCCAGCTCCGGAAAGACTCAGTAGTCAGTGGATACCAAACCTTCTCATGCAGCAGGTTTATACCCTGCTCTTTGAGGTATGGCAGTTTCAAAAACTTAGGCAAACTCACCGGTTGGGCATGTCAGAGGAGAGGAGCATTCCCACAAGGGAACTTGTCTGCCTGACTCGGATATTCAAATTTTGTCAGACAGGATCTCCCTCTGCGGTAGGCAAATTTCCTTCTGCCCTGGCTAAGGAGCAGCGGCAGCATTTTTTCAGGAAAACGGTGTCATTAGGTACTTAAGCATAGAACAAGGTGGGTGCCAAAGCAAGGGTAGACTGGAGCACAACCATGAAAACACCAAGTCATGGAAGATCCGCCACAGCACGACACAAGTCTCTGGTACACAAGGCTGTGTCTTCTCCTTTTTCTCACTGCTCACATATGTGTGTGCCATGCTTACCCTAAAAGAAAACATAGTATGATAAAAGTGATGGACTTGTCAGCCTTGGCTTTTACCCAGCACTGTCTCCTCAGGAAAGGCCAGTGAAGGAGTATTCGCTGTGGCTGACATTAGTCTGGTGGAGCGTGCCTGAGGCACGTCGCCTGCCCCCCCTGCCCTGCGCCGGGCTCCTCTGCCCTCTCCTGCCCCGCAGCCCCGTGGAGCCCAGAGACAGGCACCGCGCGAGCAGCAGAAATGATGAACGAAGCCCCTTGCTCCGGGGCTGGCATGGGAGTTTCCATGCACGGGGCGCAGGGTCTGGCACGTGATGAGACATGAGGCACGTGGTATGGAAAAGATTTCCTATTATTTCTCCAAAATTAAGGAAGAGAAGCATTTCCAGGGGTTGATTCAGAACAGCGAGGTGAGGATCCTGCCCTGAGGTGCCCTCCGCAAGAGCCTCTCTTTTTAACGGCAGAGAAGCCGCAGCGAGCGTGGCTTTCCCGTGGTAAAGGCAGCCTCTGTGAGCATCTTTTTATCACCTGGAGAAATCCTTGAAGATCCTAATTAAGGCCTGACTTCACCTAAATATCTGTAGCCAGGAAAGATAAACAAGCATATGCATAACTTAGCATGAGCCGAGTTATATTCTTTGTGAAGAGGAACTCAGCAAATATATTTGCTTCTGCCTTCTAGAATGGGCAAGGCAAGGCAAAGAAAGGCAAGGAAAAGAAAGGAAAGGAAAGAAAAGGAAAGGAAGAAGAAAGGAAGGAGGAAAACAGAACAGGAAAAATGGAAAAGGCAGAGTGGGAAGGGGGACTTTCTTCTAAAATGGACCTTTTATTTTATTCTACTCTTGTCCCTTCTCTGTCTATCTACCACACGTTCAGTGTTGCTTTTGTTTTACCACTGTGCATTAAGTGTGCCAAATCCCTTTGCAAAAAGTCTTGAACCATAAATGAGCCTCAATTTTGTTTTTGCTACAGTCAATAGCAAATCCATTTACATCAGTGGCTAAGGATCATGGCTTTGCTTGAAAAACATTAAATCGGTAGCAAGAAGGTCATTTTAATGTGTTAGGCTGGGTTCTTAACTACTTAATTCAGTTTGGGTCTGGTGTAATTTTACTTTTCCAGCACTGGTGTGAAACCTGGAATAACCCTTTTAAATCTTCTGTACAGTTAATCCAGCAGGCTGCTGTACAGATATCACAGCAAGGCTGGGTAGCTGCAGTCTCTTTAAGATGTTCCTTAAAGGAAATAATTATATTTAAAAGGAATAATAATTTCTGAAGACTTTTTTTTTCTCTGCTCAGTCTAATGGAGCCCTTTGAGCTCAAGACTTTATTTGTATATGACAGTATTAAATTACTATTTTCTTAAAACTGTTTCAATTTCTTACCCTTGCTGAAAGGCTGAGGGCTGTAACAGTGGTATATCTGCTTTCCAGGGACAAATGCAAGTAACTAGGACTTTGGAAGGTCTTGTAAATATTTCTGAAAGCACATTTCATATCCCTGAATATTTTTTCTCCATCTTGAAGTGTATGTATGTGCTGTAGCTTGTTCTGAGACAGAAATCCCCAAACTGGCTGTTGAGCAAAACTATGGATCACAGGAATTTTTACCAATGACAGTCCTCTCTGACCTGCAGTAACACTCCTACTGGGTTTAACAAGTAACAGAACAGTCTATAATCCTTAACAAAAGAAGAGTTATCATATGTATACACAGTCTTCAGAGCCATTGCAAGCAATCTGTGATTCACTGAAAACAACCACCACTGCTTTCCTTAAAGATGTCTTAGCATTTTCTCTCTAAGCAACCCATCGGATCATTAGGGCTGAGCTTTAGACCACCCCTGATGTAACTTAACACAGCACTTCTTGGCCTAAAAGCATAACATGGGAAAAAAAAGAAGCAGTGACTATATATATTTATTTCCATTTAGAGAGATTTGTGTTTAGAAGCTCCTTTGCACTTCCAGACATCAAAAAGCCTGGTTTTAAGGAATGAAATTAGTTGCATTGCTGCAGATGGAATTTAAATAGTTCCCCCTTAAAATATTTTACGTTTGTTAGAAAGGTGTATGGCTAGAAAGAATGCTACTGTGCACATGAAGGAATGTTGTCTTAATATGTACTTTTTTTTTTTTTATTAATCTGGTAATGCTCTGTACTCTCAATTGAAACAATACAATACAGCCCAAAGATTCAGGAAGAACTTGATATGAGAAGTACGGCCTGATTTATGCAGAGCTAACCGTCATGCCAGAAGGCCCCAAAGGACTTGGTGAGCGCTCCAACTCCTACAGCCAGAAATACGAATTGTTGTTTTGCTGGATGCTAGTATCCCCTTTCAGAAAAGTCAAGATACGCTTGCAAGCACAATGAACAGCCTTAGTGCTTACTTCCAAGCTAGAAAAAGTGTGTTACAGTGAGAGAGAGGGCTATCTGTTTAGCTAGTTAAAAAGAAGAAGATAAAGTGCTATCTTTATACATCAGCAGGTAAGATATGAGTGTCTTAAAAGGGAGAAAATATGAAGTACCAAAGGGCTATCGAACAATACAGAGAAGTGTGACAAGAGCTAGTGCCTGCAAGTCGGATTTGGACAGATAGATTGAATAAAACACACCTGTTAGCAGTGAGGATGATTAACGGCTGGGACAAACCCCATGAGGTTCTTTATCCTCTCTCTCTTGCCATCTTCAGTTCAAGTCTTTGTGAAAGATAGGACTTCACCAAATGTAAGTCACTGAATTAATCCAAAGACCAGCTGAATGAAATTCTGAAGTTTGTATTAAACAAGCCAGAACAGATCTGCTGCTCATTCTGCCTCATAATCTACTGGAATATAGATGAGTCTTTCCATTGCTGCCTCTGCATTGGGGCACTCGTGTCACAGCTCCTGCCTGCAGCAGGGCATTTTATATTATGTCTCCTTAGCGGACGATGTTTTCTTAGCCCACTGTCAATCGAGAGTTACAGTGAGAAGGAGCTGTAATCTCACCACGCCACCTTCTCACATGATGGTAATTCTGGTGGTCAGATTAGGGTCAATAACTGCAAGGAAATCCAGCATAGGCTGGGGATTTCAAAACATCCTACTCAAGCTGAAGTGCCTGTGTCTTGGGCTGATGACCGTGCCCTAGCTTTAAAATGCTGCTAGCCGTATAACCCTGACAGCAGAGAGGCCCACCAGGCTGACCCCTTGACTCAGCAGCGTGCTTGGTGAGGCTTGCCGAGCTACCTGCTGCCACAGCGCCCTTGCGAGCGATACCCAAAGCGGCCAGTGCGGCCCCACGTAAATACATTGCAGCGAGTGCAACATAGACAGGCGCGGAGTGGCTGATCTCCGCCATGCGCCGGGGCCAGGGCTGAGCAGGCAGAGCCCCTGGCAGCCTGGCAGCACGTCCCAGCTTCAGAGCAGTGCCTCCAGACTCTGGTGATTGGTTGCATTAAGCAGTTTACATCCATCTGCCATAACCATGTTGGGTGAAGGTTTTTTGCAGAGCCTTTCTGTTGAATTCCCATATTCGGATAGGTGTTATTGGGAGGCAAAGGACACGTTTTTCATGCCTCGTGGTCTAAATTTGCAAGTGAAGATTCAGAGGTGCCTTTGATGGCTGGGAATTTACAGCATTTTAAAAAACAGGTCATTAATCTAGGTGCCTATTTCTGTGCATGTGTTTCTAACTTTAGTCCAAAAGAATGAAAGCAGTGATCTTCTAGTTTTGAAATGTAGAAATAATGTGATTCAGGAGATCCTTCACCGAGAGCGCTGTACTCCTCCATAATCTTTCTCTACAACAATCTTTTAATTCTTGGTTTCTCATTTGATTCGCCTGCCGTGCTGGATCTGAAGAACCTTCCTTGGGATATATGCCTTGGAAACCGTACTTTGTTTATGTCAGATCTACTCCCAAACTGTTAATAGTTTGGTTTTTTTTTTTTTTTTTTTTTTTTTGTTTGGTAACATCTAAATGCACTTTTACAATGTGAAAACAACGTAAGGACAAATTTTTCACTTAGAAAAACTGCACACGGGGAAGTTTGTCTGGGAGGTGTTGACTCTGAAGGTGCTTACGAGGTAGAGTACGCTGTCTTTAGGATTTGCGTAAATAGACCCCACAGTGCCTTCCTGGGTAACATTAAGTAAGGACACTCTTACACATTTCTTAAATTACCTACGAAGCTGTGTGTTGTGCATGACAGGCACATTAACAACAAGCTCTAGCTGCCATTGTGTCAGCATGCCCGTACTGCCAGGAGATGGTCTGGTTTTTCCATTCCCTGTTGTTGTACAAAATTGCACTCATGGGAGAAGGAGCCAAGGATACAAAATGCTGACGATTATTGTACCAGGGTCTGGTAGTCACACTTGCTTTCCTGCAAGCTTTAATATTTATCACGTGGTGATGCATCTTGCCCCTACTGTTTTGAGCTGTGCTAACTGCTGCACACGTGCACGAGAAGATGGTGCCTGCCTCAAAGTAATACGCAAATCCCAGCACATATTGAAACACAGTAAGGAGGAAAGGAATATAATGAACAGACAGAAAGGGGAAAGATGCGGAAAACATGGTAAAAACGTGAGGCTTGTGGTTAGCTAACAAGCAGAGGTCACAGCACACCAAGGGCCTTCTCCATAGGCCTGCAGTTCACAAGCTTCACGACTGTAGGGAATTTAGAAGGATCTGAAAGAAGTACCTTTGTGATTTTGGCTGGGTCTCTTCCCACAATCAAGGAGCAGCATGGGATGAAAGGTGAAGGTGTTTGAGGAAAAAATGCACAAGCTGGTATGAAAGGTTGGTCTCACAGAGAAGAGCCAGGGCTCAGTTATTTCAAAGTGTAATTATTGAGTATTCCTACGCTGGCAGATGCAGTGTTGAGCACAGACATCCCAGCTAGCTGTCTAGGAGGTGAGGCAGGAGAGAATTCACATGGACAAGTTCAGCCAGCTGAAAAGGACGCGCTTTTAAATGTAGCCCAAGTACCTCTATTTCACGTTCTGCAATGTAAATACACTGCCTAATATGCCCCCCCCCCCCCCCCCCCCCCAGCTATTCCCTTCTTTACCCAGTTGGGCAGGACTAAGCTGTGACATCCAAAAGGTGAAAAACAGGTCCTTCATTGAGCTGGATGCATTTGGTTTAACACAGGTGGAAGGACTCCTCGTCTTTGTATAAATGAGATGACCACTAGAGCTGTGTCACGCCTGACACAAAAATGGCATCATTGGCTAAAGCAATGCTGGGCTTGGAAGGGAAGCCTGTGCCACAATCAAAACATTGAAGCTTTGAAGAAGCTGAGGGATGGCAGCATCCCTCTCAAGGAGGGATTCACCTCACTTCTCTGTAGCCATTTAAAAGTTAGGGTTTAATCCTGTCACAAGATAGGTGTCAATGGCCTCCTGGAAATGGCTGCTTCTCTCCACTACCTATACAGGGAGTCTCCACTCACCCTCTCTGTCTAACTTTTAGACAATTCAGGTTAGATGATAACATAAACCCCACTGCAGGTTTCTGCAGAGGACTTTCCTGATGCTTTCTGTTGCTTTTCATTCCTACATACAAACCCCACTTCTGTTCCATACTTGTTCTGGACAAAGACCTCAAGAACGCAGAAGCATTACTAAGGAAAACTTGTCGAGGGAAGGATTGGCTTTTTTTGCTGAACAGGCACTTTCATTTCACAGGTTTACACCAATGTTTTCACTTATAAGCTTCCTGAGATATTTGTGTTCGAGGCTAAAGCTCTCCACATAGAGGACTTTCGCATTTTATATGATTTAAAAGAACAGCGATTGTTGGAGCAAATAATTGAATATCCATTACAGTCTTAGCTCAGTGGCAGGGTATTTTAAAGGAAAAATCCTTTTGGTGCTTTCAGATTGGTTCTGAAAAAGAAAATATTATTCTGAAATAAAAACAAAAAGCCAATGGCATCCTGACCCAGTTTGCTTCCAAATCAAACTTTTCTAACAAAAACTGCTCAGATGTGGCCAAACGACTTATGCTCATACATGAAATGTATGTACGAGTTATAATCATCGTGTGTGAAAACAGATTAAAATGAATGCTCTTTTAATTTTCTATACAATATATGCTTTGAATGGCGTTATTTTTTTAGTCAAGTAATTACAGGGTGGGGAGAATGCGTGGCCAATGGCAGCAGGTTAATTACAAGACCAAACACCCACCACATCTTGCTCAAAGAGCCTTGAAATGATTACACATTGTTGTGACTAACAGCCTAGTTTGGACCACTGATTAGAGAGCCACCCTCAACTTAAAAGAAATGCATAACTTCCACCTAAGCATCTTTACCATTTTTACAAGTAACGCTGTATACCACAGAGAGATTAGCTACATTTCTGGAGAAAGGGGATGTCAGTTTATTTACACTGTCCACTTGATAATTTTACATAGACTCCGTTTCTTCCTTTCCCTTCTTATGGTCAGCCAATTTCGCATCTTCTTTCACAACACAGCAGTTTGGGAGAAAATACTTTAGAGATCTGTGATTAAAAATGAAAACTATCAGAAAGCTTTTGTGGTACCTGCAGCAGCTCTGAACTTTGTTTTAACTGATTGCATTTTAAATTATATGGGATAAGGCCAGGAGGGATCAGCTGATAATCTAATGTGTATACCAGCCATTAAATTTCTCCTCAATACCTCTACATTGAGAACAGCACTCCCTGGATAAAACCTGTTTTCCAGGAAAGCATTCAGTATTCATCTGAGGATGAATCCAGGAGGATTCCAGTATTTGACTGACATCGACCACAGACCTCTGACTGGGACCTGACCCTCCTCCCATGTGCTTCCGCTTCCCAGGAGCTGCTCACCTGAAGACAAACATACATCTTGCTGCAGCCAACACGAATGCTCGCGTGCCGCAAGACAGTCAAACTCTCATCCACCTCGCTGAACGTGCATCAAAGAACGCACTTCAGCGAAGACAGGACGGCGGCTGTGCGTGCTCTGAACCTGCAAACACAGGTATGCCTGAGCACCCCGTCCGGGCAGAGGACCCTGCCTTGAGGCCAGCTGCGCAAGAACAACTTCAGGCTCTCTCCCCACTGCTGAACGGCCCACCCGACCGTTTCAGCATCCAGACCCACTCCTCTGTGCCCGACCATCCCTACGTTAAATCGTTAGCGTGGTCCGGCTATGAACCGGGTCGCTCACGAAACAACTCCTGGGCGCGGACTAGGAGCCAGCACGTGCCAGGGACCACTCCGGCAGGCAATTTGCACGCAGCCACCCTGTTTTAGAGCTAAACCAATTTAAGCCCACGGAGGTGGCCAGGCTAGGTCTGTTGGCTGTAGGGCTAGAGAAAGGCCCTTACACTGTTTAGTTTATTAATACAAAAATATAGCTGGAGGGAGCTTAACTCAAGAAGCGTTTACCAATAAATTACTTTGGAAGATCTTCTATACATAACAAAAATTAAGCCTCTTCCTTAAGTGGATTTTCTTGACAGTTTTTATAATTCATCCATATATAAACCAAAAGTCAGATACATTTATTTATTATACAGTTCTGTGCTTCCCTCTCCTTAAAAATAGAGCGAGGATAATTGAACTGAAAACCTAAAGATTTCCAAAAACCAATTACATAACTTGCCACACTTGCCCTGTTTTCCCCTCTACTCCCCCCCCTTACTTATTTTTTAAAGAGGCCAAGGTTATTAAATATAAGCTCCTACATTCATACAGTAAGAAAAATGGGATCTGAACATACAATAAAGATTTTTCATGCAGCATGAATTTGCCCACGTAGCCTACATGTACTATGTTTGTTTACCAATTAGGATACAAAATTGATACTTTGATGTACACAGTGTGTGCAATTCATGCGGGTGAGATAATGGTGCAATGAAATACTTCTTTTCCCTCCCTGACTCATGTGTGTTTGTAGTGTCCAAAGCTGCAATCCTTATTCCGGCTAATTTATTTACCTCAGTGGGTGTGTCGTCTATGTAAGGACAGCAGTTTAATGACCCAGGTTTGCAACGCTGATGTTGCTCTAACATAAGCTTTTGCATTGCGTTATGCAAAATTACAGCCCCGATACTTCTGCTCTAGAAATGCAGGCACACTTGGGAAGCCATGAGAAGGGTTACTTTAATCTATAGTCTTACCTATGAATTTATAACTTCCAATAGTGAGCTGATTTATACAGCATGGCACCATACATCAGATGTATGCTGCCTCAGAAAATTAATGCTGCATTCTGGCAACCATATGGCCAGCTGGCGAGCGGCCAGGAGACCAGCAGAGCATGACCCTACCTTCACGCAAACCTTCCCTACGCAGAAGAACCGTTTGCACGAACTGCACTGGCCGAGGAGCAGAAATAAAGAGATCCTGTACGTTGTTGTTGCTTATAACCGTCAGATCCCCCAGGGACAGACGTGCGCCAATATGATTCATGAGAGAAGCTGCACAGACACGACCCCCTTGCGGCAGGTAACCACATGGGCACCGCACCTCTGGATGTCTCGGGGAATGGAGAGGATTGCAAAGGCCTCCTTGTATATCTGTGTTGCTTCTTTTTGGATTGCTCTTCTAGTTGTTGCTCTCACCTGTGACAAAATTTAGCTTGCAAGCTCTACAGAGAAGGGCATTAATCTTATTTGCTCTGTAAAATGCATATTATACTTCAAGTGCTGAACAAACAATCACAATAATGGTTTACGGTAGCTTAGTTATCTTAAGCACCTTTAAAAAGAAAAGAACATTGTTCAGTAAGGAAAGAAGTAAAAAACATTTTTCTTTATCACTTGCAAGTAAAGCAGTTTTTGTTCCCTGTTCTTTTGCTTCTCTCACACTATTATTTCCTATCAAGTATTCGATCATTTATAGAGTTAAATCTAATTCTGCCACCAGCTTCAGTGGGACTACCTACAGCAATGCTGGGCTGAACTGGAAACTCCTCAAATAGCAATCTGTCCTCTCACTGTGTAAATAATAAAAGACTCAGAAAGAATACAGAGGAAATTTTCTTTTAATGGTTTCAAATAACTTTATGCAATAACTTAAATGGAAGATGCCTTGATGATAGCTCAAACACACAATCCTGTTTATCATGTATTTTATGTGTATAGTGCTTTCCATTCATAAGTATCTCTGAATTTTTGTTTACAACGCTTCACAGGAATCATGTCACTTGCTAGGCTTTACAGCAGCTGTTTTACTTCCCATTGCAATAGCCCTATGAAAAAAATAGGGATTGAAAGTGAAGCAGCACACATTTTCCACTGTAAACGAGCTGGTACGCTATAATTTCATGCTTTAGCTCTCTGCACACTAGCTCTTCCATGGAGGTCAGGGCTTATGCTTTATCTCCCACAGTACAATCTCCATACGCATACTGTCCTGCTGGTTCACTCAGGCAGCTAAATTCTTGTCTACATTATGGTTTTCCTTAAACCCTGATGCTGTACTAAAGCTGCTGCCGTTTGACTGTTGATGGCAAGAACTTGCTCTGCAGGTACAAGCGGGCCTGGTTTCTTTTAGTACTGCTTCAGCCCTGTCCAGCTCAGGGCAGAGCTAACCAGCAGCGTGGTCGCTGCTGGTATCTGACCATCAGCAGCATTTCCATTGCTCCTGCCACTACAGAAACAGATTGTAGTGACTCGGGATTTCTGAGAAATTACATCCAAACATTATTAGCCTGCTCCAATTCTGCTCAGTTTGAGGGATCTGTTTGTATCCAGACTGGAGTCTAGCTACTGTTTAGAAATGCTGACTAGCTGCAGTTAAAATAGAAATAAATAAATTCACAGCTGATTATATACACCACGTGGGTCCAGCAGAGTGATAATTTTATTCCTGGTGCTCCTCGGCATTTGAAAACCCAGGCATGCCAGCAACGCTAAATCAATCACTTTGGGGAGCCAGTTTTCCCAGAGCAACTGCCTCTTTTCCCCAGGAAAAACAATTCTATCTATGTAGCTCGTAAAAGCAAAATGGCGAGCTATGCACACCCTGTACCTAAAAGTCTCCTTCCTAATCTTGAAGTAATACAGCCACTCTTTCTCATCCCGTGTCCTGAACAATCCCATTTCACCAATATCCAGACAGAGCCAAGCATCCAAATCAGCACACCACTCCGCAAATGCCATCTGTGACAGAGCACGCAGCTATCTGCCTGGGTTGTGGACTATCGCATCACAGATTTCACATGGTTTCCTGATCTTTGCAGGCACTGCCAGAACATCCAAAGTTATCTGGCAGCACACTCTTTTCTGGATATGGAAAAAAAATCCAGCATAATTTTTTTTCCCCTTTTATGTAAGAAGAGTTATGTTTAGGTTTTTCTTTCTCTTCTCTCTACACTTTACTTCTAAAAGGAATAAAGTATAGTCTTAGGATTATGATGTTACAGGAACTTGAGGTTGCATCCCCACCTCCAAGTTCTGCAAGGGCTTTCAGGTGGCCTTTCAACCCCTCCCAGAGTCTGGGACCCGAGAAATAGGATCTCCTCCGTCCTTGGAGCTGTAAAGCTCTAATATGGCACAGTTACAGATGTAGGGCAAAAGTATAACTGACCTTCGCCTGTAAAACCAGAACTGCTAGTACTTATACAGGAGCTATACTGCTGGATAAAAACAATAATTTAATTGCTTAATGTAGACAAGGCCTCTGAGGAATCTCCTTCTTCAAATAACCCAGCCAATCAAAACTTCATCAGCAAAATCCACTCATCTGAACTCCCTCAGCAAAGAGGAACTTGGAATACTTTGCCAGGTACACTAAAAAGAAACAGTATTTCCCCTTTTTTAACCACCTGAAGAAACCAAAAAAACCCACACACTCGGATAACCGAGTTCAAATTATGACTGTTCAAGGACCAAGTTTCAGAGGGTGCCGAACGCAAAACAAACAACGATCGTCGAATTATCAGGACGCATTACTTATTTCAGCGAGTAAAAAACAAAGCCAAACCCCCAGAGCTGTACTGGATTCCAGAGCCTGTACAATGGGCGATGCCTCCTACAGCTAACAGACACGTTTTGTGAGAAACCACACATAAATTACGGATCTAAAAACGATTAAAACGTATCTGATGCTTTAATTCCACCTCGGGTTCATCTCAAGCTGCGGGAATTTCTGTCAATACAGTCTTTTCAGACAATTCCTTTCACGCAGCGCTCCGAAAACACGCCGTAAACATCGTTAAACAGAGCAGCACCCGGGGAAGCAGCGCAGCGCTGCTCTCCTGGCTCTGCAGAGAACCGCCGAGGCGCGGAAGGGCGAGGTGAGGGGCCGGGGCGCTCCGCTGCGCAGCGGCCTTGACCTGCTCGCCCCCCCCCGGCCGTGCGCCCTGACCTCTGCCCGCAGGCAGGGCGGGTTTCGGCACGGAGGGAGGGAGGGCTGGGAAGCGGGGACATTCCCGCCCGCCCGCCCAGGCGCGGAGAGGCCACGGCGGGGCCGCGCCAGCCTCCGCCCGCGGGGTCTTTGTTCCCGCGGCCGCGGCGGCCCAGGCCCTTTGTTGCTGCGACCGCCCGACCGCCGGCCCGGCGCGGCAGCCGGGGCTCCCGCTGCCGGCGAGGGCCCTCCTGCCGCCCGCGCCCCCCGCCGCGCCAACGGCCGCGCCAACGGCCGCCGCGTGTCCCCGGCCGCCGCCCCTCCCCCCGCGCGGCGGCCCCCGCCGCACCTGGCCGCGCCCCGCCCCGCCCCGGCCCCGCGCCGGGGGCAGCGGGAGGGGAGGGGGCGCCCTCCTGAGGCGCGCGGCCGCCGCGGGGAGGTGACGGGTGGCGGGAGCGCGCGCAGACGCGCGCCCCGGGAAAAGGCGGGCGGGCGACCGGGCGGGGGCGCGCACGGGACGGTGTGTGAGGGAGCGAGCGAGCGAGGGGAGGGCGATACCGGGGCGGAGAAAGGCGGCAGCTTCGCTCGGCTCAGGGCAGGCGAGCGGGGACAGACGCTGCCGAGCCGGGAGAGACGCCGGGCGCCGCCGCCGCCGGCTCGGGGCATCCTTCCTCCTCCTCCCCGCCCCCTCCCCGCCCTTCCCCCTTTCTCTTTCTCTCCTTCCCCGCTGTCCTCCGGGGCCGATCGCTATCGCCGGCGCGATCCCGGGGCGTTTCCGCGGCGCCCGTGCCGGCAGCGGCCGAGGGGAGAGCCGGCCCCTCCCCTCCCCAGCCGGGACTGAGGGACCCCCCGCTCCCTGCGCGCCTCCGCCCCTCGCCGGAGCTCGGCGGAGAGGGCCCGGCCCCGGCTCGGCTCCCCGGCGGCGGGCTCGGCGAGGATGTCGGGCGGCGGCGGCGGCAGCCGGGAGGAGGAGCGGCGCAAACTCGCCGACATCATCAACCACTGGAACGCGAACCGGCTGGACCTGTTCGAGATCAGCGACCCCACCGAGGTGAGCGACCCCGCCGCGGCCCCCCCCGGCCCGGCCGGCCCGCCGCGGCCCGGCCCGCCTCGCCACCCGCTCCGGGCCGCCCGGGAGGTGAGACACCGCGCCCGGGCCAGGCCGCGCCCGCCTCCGCTCCGCGGCCCGTGGTCAGCCCGGCCCCCCGCGCCGCGCCCCCCCACCCCGGCAGGCCGGGGGCTCGGGCACAGGCCTCCCCCCGCTCCCCGCTAACGCGCGGCCCGCTCCGGCCGGGGAGGAGGCTCCGCGCCTGGGCGGGGAGGGCCGGGGAGCGAGCGCCGGGCCCCTTGCCGTGCCCGGAGCGGCTCGGGCGAAGGCAGGTTGCAGCGGCCGGGGGGAGAACGGGAGCGCAGCGCTGGGGCCCTCCTCCCCTCTCCCCCCCTGCCGCGGGCACATGCCGGCCGGCCCGGCCCCGCGGGACAGACGGCTTCCAGGCAGGAAACCCTCTGGGGGCTGGAGGTGGCGAAAGGGGGCGGGCAAGGGCGGTAATACAGCAGCTACCCCCCCCCCCGCCCCCCCGACCCCGAAAGGGGTTACCGCTGTGGGCTTTTTTTTGTCTGTGGCTTAAACAGAGCCGAAAGGCGGCGGGGGGAAGAGGAGGGCTGAGAAGCCTGCCGGTGGGCTTTTTTTGTTGCTGCTTGTTTGCTTATTTACATACTCCGCTTTGTGCAGAAGGCGCCTCTTGGAGAGCAACCTGCTCCACTTGGGCGGCTCGCCGGGCCGCTGGTGCAGTCTGCGGGGCAGCCTTCCCAGGGCGTGACGGCCGGAGCGCCTTGGCTCCCCGCGCCTGCAGGCTGCCAGCCTCCCCTGCAAAGTAAATACCAGGCGCAGGTTCCTAGTCCTGAGTTCACATGTTGTACCGGAAAAACACAGCGGGTAATTTCTTCCTAATGAAGTGGGTGTTTCTGATGGCTGAGAGAGGCTGGGGTTTACTTTTTTTTTAAACAGTAATAGTCAAACCACACCCTATCGCTACCCCTTGTCATGTTCCCTTTGGCTGGTTCGTGCTGTGCGTCTGGTTTGAAAGCGGCGGCGGGGGGGGGGCAGGTTCCAGCCCTGTTTGTGTGTGACAGCGGGCTGCCTGCTCGGAGGGTGGAGGCTGATCATGTGCGTGTTCCCGGGGAAAAGGAGGAAATTCACACTTGCTCTTGGCCTGGCCCCGTTCCTGGTTGTTTATTAACAGAAACCTCTGAGAAATCACGTTGGCTTGGTCTTGGAGCTCGCTCCTCTTTCTGCATCCAGGTGCTGACTGCTAGGGTAGCCACGAAAAAGCCTTGAAAGGAATTCTAAGACTATTCAGTCTGTGATAGCTTGAAAAGAATTGCTTTGGGTATTTCCAGTTCTGCTCGTTGCAAACCGTTTCTTGAACGCCAAGATGAGGGGTTTCAGTGATTATTTCCTACGTCTTGCAATATTTATCATAATTAGAGCTCCTTGCTTGTATTGCTTAGGTTTTAACAATATCACTGTTGGCTGATGGGCGCTTGTTCAAAAAAGCAGGCTGATGCTAGCGTGAAGGAGCCTTCGTGATTGTGTTTGAGAGCATAGCACAGTCCTTCTGGAATTGCAGGTTGACTGCTGACTGTCCGTGGCTTATTTCTTATCTGATGAATGCATTTGTCCATTCCCAATACATTCTACCTTCAACCTGTTTTCTTTGTGTTGATGGCAGATTGTGCTTCTGTAGTTTTTGTTACTAAGTAGTTCAACAAATCTTACCATTTTTTGGGTCAGCCTTACATGTTTATCATAATTAACTAGACTTTGCACAAAACCTACCGGCTTTGTTATAGTTACTATGAAAAAAAAAAAAATTTACTTGCGTTAGCTCCACAATTCTGCAGTTTAAGCCTCTGAACCTATATAGGAGCATGCTTACTGCTGTCAACGATGACATTTATTTCAGTTGAACTACTGATAGTAAAAATTAAGTGCATGCATATCTCTGAACGTCTGAGCTTTTTAGACTGCTAGTTCTAAAAGTGTTTCATAAGACTGCAGGTGCGTGTACTATACACTAGCAGTGGGTAACTGTTTTGTAGATAAAGTGTATTTTCCTTCCGGATAATTACAAATACAAACGTTCACATTTTTTTCACTGTTACCCTGAGCTGACCCAAGTTTGGCAATATTTTCAACCCAGATGATGGTGTGATTCACATGTGTACTATTTATCAGCTTAAATGAAAGCTCTTTCACTAGACTGCTTGAGAGCTGACAATCCTCTGTTGTTTTCCCTGCTTTTCCAGGCTCAGCTTGACCATAATGCACGTCTTGCTTATTGTAGGGGCTGCAGCAAGCGTGGCATCTGTGAAGATGCAGTAACCTGGATATGACTTCTGGTTGGGTGTGCCTGAGCTGGGCCAAACCGGATCATTTTAAACTTCAGACATGATCATTGGCCTGCTGGGTTAACTTTGCAGCTAGCACGTGCCCATACTGCAAACTGTCACCCAGGAGCTTCTGGTTGTATATATCTTGTTCAGAATATCGAGACTTGATGCCTTACAGTGATTCTTCAGGCATTCCTTCAGTGTAAACGATCTGGTTTAAGTGGCTTGTCTTTTAGGTTTCTGGTATAGCGAGAGTAGGATTTTCCAGAGGAGCTAATCACTTCCTTAATAGTAGGGTTTCAGGGAGATTTACTTATTCAGAAAAGAAGAGTGAAATCTAATGTAAATTGACTAGAGTTCTGACAGTATAGCATAGGCTATGACAGTGAAAGGTACTCGCATGTGACCTACTGATGTACCTCCGTGCGTTTGAAAGGTCTAATTCTTTGGTCAGACACAATTGCTCTAAGTCCATTGGGTCCTCTTAGGTCCTCATCACTTCAGTTGGAGAGTGTAAACTGTGACTTGGTTTTGAATGTATTTTGAAAGTAGCTTAAATGTGTGGGGTTTTTTTGGAGAAGTGCTTCGTGAAATGAGTCGGTTTGAATTCCTGTTAAAATTTTATTGTATCGACTAGTCCTAAGGGATTAGAGATCTACTTGTCTACTTGCCTCTTCTGAGAGTCAGGCACAAATTATTTCTTAAAAGTATATTGCCTGTAAGATATTGAAAAGCAAGAGCCTTGGGTAGGGCATATTGTAGAGTTCTGTTACTTTTTCCTAACTTGCTGTGTGATATGAACAGTTAACTAAGTCATTCAGTGCTACTTTTCCCCAGCAAAACAGAGGTGAAGGGAACTTTCTGTTCCATGCTCAAAGTTGAGCATTCCTCTGTCTGTATCCCATGTGAGGAAGACTGAAGACTTCTTGGGAGTGAGGGTTTCATACCTTCGCTTATGCTTTCAATGAAGTCACTTGTGGACTCATGCTCGAGAGCAAGGTGGTAATTTTAACTTCGTTAGGTATTTACCTATTCTAACGCTTGCTGCTGTTCTGAGAAATCTGTTAATAATTTGCATTATTTTCATTCTAAAGATTTATTTTTTGTATTCAGAAAGTAGCTGAGAAGCTCTGTGGCTCGAGAAGCTTATAAATGAACAAAACCAAAACTCTGTTTTTAAAGTTCTAGCAGCCAATACTATGTAAACTCTAAAATTGTCAGGAGTGATGCTAGGTAAAGACCTTTGCTCTGTAATACTGGTACTAATTTAAACTTGATTAAGCTTTCCTGTCTCTACTTTAAATGATGAGACTTTTGCAAGTCTAAAAAAGATACAGCAGGTTTTGGGGAAATGTGGGGTAAATGATGTTTTTGTTTGTAGGTAAATCAACAGCTAGACTCAAAATGAAATAGTATGTTAACCCTTTTCTTTAAATCTGGTTCCACTTTCCCCTTGCCTTTGTTCCAAGTATTACCAAGTTTTTGGATGCTTTTAATATTTGGCTTGCTTTTTTTCTCTCCCCCCCCCGCCCCCCCCGCCCCGCCCTTTTTTGGGCCAAGAATAGAAATGCAGTAAAAAGACTTTTTGCAGTACGAGATAAATTGATGTTTTGATCTTGATTTAAGTCTTGGGTGATTATAGTACCCAAACTTTTCAAAAAGGAATAAGTTTGAATTAATGACTTGGTAGCAAGTGCATAGAGTTGTTCAGAAGCTTGTAGATAAGAAATGATTTGCACTTATACACTTTTACACCACCCCACCCTCCCGCCCCCCCCCCATGAAACTGCTTACTAGAATTAAGTGATTGATTATATAAAATAACTGCGTATGGATGTTTTTGGGGGAGAGCAGGGAATGCAAAGGCACTGTAGACTAGTGTGTTTATCACTATTGGATAGAATAAATATAAATCCTGAAAGCATTTAAGACTTGTTGGTTTAAGATGCCATACGTGAACTAAGTGTTAAAATTATTGTTCATCTTGATGGCAAAATAAAGTTTAATCTTTAATGTATGCTTTGATAACTGTGTATGAGAGGAATAGAAGTGCTGTGTTTTTTCTGATCGTGGTTTGTGGGTTAGGAATGTGAATTGCATTTAATTTTTGGAGACAGACACTTTTTAGAACAGGTGGGATTTTTTTTTTGCCCAAGGGCTTGGGGATTGTTCTCAGAAACACTGATCTGTTGTTTTGTTTTCTGATGGAGAAAACTGTTCTAAACTGATCTAATATACCTACGTATTAACAAAAGTGGAAAGGTCTAATCAAAAAGCTTAGAGAAATAACATGCTTTGCATTAAGAATAACTCCTAATAGAGTATTCAACTTTTAAATGGCTGTAGTTTAAAAAAGAAAAACCAACAAAAAACCCCCCGAGAAATTTGGAAGGTCTTTATGACTATTTGATGATTTTTTTTTTTTTTTTTCTTTTTTGTCTGAAATAACTTGTGTAGTCTTCGTAACAAGGTATTAGGAATAACTTTTTGGAATTAGAGGGTTTTTTGTTTGTTTGGTGTGTGTTTTGTTTTGTTTTGTTGCTTTTTTTTAATATTGATTTCCCCCGTGTTCTTGTGTTGTATATGTTTGGTATAGTCAGTATGTTTTAAAGTCTTTGCATTGGCTTTAAATACAAATAAGCAATCTATGGAGAATGTTGCACAGTACACTGGATGACAGGATATTTTAGGGTTGATGTCATTTTTGTCTTTATTCTTTGGGTTCAGATCTAATTCTGGTTCATTAAGTGTCATAGGGAAGACTAAGATGTGATGCAAGTTTGTAGTCTTTTCAAAGTAGTTGTGCAAGCTCTTTATTTAAATCTAGTTAAAGCAACAGGAGTTAGGCATCTTCTAGGTTTTAAACCCCCTGCAGATTCCTATCTGCATGGTTATTCACTTGTAGGCTTTTAAAAATCTGGCTCCGAGACTTCTAAAAGGACTGATGTTTTAAGATTGGGATTATCAGTGACTATGGCTGTTGCATTACGGGTGATACAAGTAGTGGAAGTGCAAGTCTGGAGGTAGGGAAACATCATCTAGATGGTGGAAATGCTTGTGCCTTCTCCACCATGTTGGATTCCACAGCTTTCAGTAGTTTTAACTATTGCAACTCTGCAAACTGTATAGATCTCAAGAAGCTGATAATATATCTGCAAACGCTGTCTTTTTAAGTTTGCCAAACCTATAGTATGGAAAACAAATTCTCTTTGCAACAAATGTTTAAGCTAATATTTAGAGAGTCTGGAAAGGTGTCTTGGAATCTTAAGGACTGGTGCCTGTACTTTTTAGCGAGTAGAGTATTTTTCAATAATTACTATCACTAAACAGACACAGTTCAAGAGGACGTAAAAACACTGAAGAGTTAGTTAGAGGTTAGCAATTTCTAATTGCAGCTTACTGAGTCCGTTGAGTTCTAGTTCTGCATTGAAATGGCTGGAGAAAAGAAGTCAGGGACACAGGTCTGCTCATTTGCATCAAAAGGACTATTTGGAGACCAGTTTTCCTTTAACTGAGTATAGTGAATAGTCTGTCTTTACAAATGAAATACAATCGCTACTATCTAGAGAGCAATAAGATGTCTGAATTAAGATCTTGACCACAATCTACAGACAGTGTCATGAAAATATTTCTAGGAAGAAGCTTTATGCTGTGCTTTTAATATTCCTTATGTAAGTTATTTTTTGAGTTAGTGGCTAATTAGGTCCATACAATTCAGACATACTACCTTTAAGAATTCCCTCCTGATGTGTGAATCTGTTCCCTGCCTAAAATGCCATTGGCAAGCATTATTTATCAGTTGAAAAAAACCCTAGTCCTCTGGACATGTTAGGGATTTATTTTGTTTGCACAAGTGTAGTTTTTTTTTTTTTTCTGGCAAAAGTATTTCCCTTTCAAAAAAGTTAAAACAAAATGAATGGAACACACTTCTATGATTTTTGAGGAAAACCTTGCTTTATAATTCATAAAATTTTGCTTTTGTCCATAAATGCTTTTGTCATCGAAATGGGGTAAGAAAAACTAAAACTTAGCTGGAAGATGTTAAAAGTTGAAATGAACTGGGGTTTGTGATAAGTATGTAGATCATAAGAAATCACTCTAAATTTATCTTTGTGTCAAAATTTGTTTGAAAAGTTGCTCTGTTACAAATGAAGGGAAATAGATTCTGGCTATGCAAAATTCAGAGCGCTGCATGAAGAATAACTTCTGGTTTTGACCAGTGGTTCTGATGAAGGTGGAATTGAAAATCACCATGTAAAGTAATAAACTGAATGTTATCATAAACTTAAGTGAAGTCAAATTTAGCAGATATTCCAGAGAAGTAATGGAGTATTTGCTCTGTCTTTCAAAATTAACTTCACACTAATGGAAGCCTCTTCTCAAGTGTATTTGAGTGAAGCACTACTTAGGTAATTCTTGATTTTTGGAGATTTTTGGCTAGGAAAAATATTTATGTATAAAATATCTATTGAGGGATGCTCATTTCAGTGAATAGCAATGTATGGGATTTTGCTTTTAGCTTGTGGAAAGGCTAGAGCCAGTTAATTTCTGCTGTTAAGGTTGTAACGTTGATTTTGGAGATCTTTTCTCCTCACAACATAATTTTACTTTAAAAAATCAGCTGCTAGCAGTTAAATACAATAATATTTTAGTAGGGTAGGTTTTTTTAAACTGGATATAAAATCCCAACATATGAATGATTTCAGTAACTGTTAAGCAATGTTTTCATGTTAATTATGTTTGTTAAGTAGCTGAGATGAAGGTAAGTGGGCAACATGTTGCATGTCTAGCTCATAGTGGAGTTCAGAATTGCCATATAAACAACTGTCTTCTGTCTAGTTTTGTACATCAGGAAATGGGAAATAATGTTGAACGCACATCTCCCTGGAAATTTTTTGAGATTTGTGTAAAAAATATAGCACAATACATTTCTCTTTCTGGATGGAATCAAGATCATTAAAAGTGAAAATGCTCAAGGACCATTGCTTTTTCTGATTTGTTGGGTTTCCTTTGTTCTCTTTTCTCTCCACTTGTTCATTTCCTTACCTCCTTCCATGCTCCTCTCTTGTTTTCAAGGAAGGAAATGTAAACTTTACTGATTTGCATCGAGATGCTCCTTTCATTTTTGTTATTTGCTAAGCAATGAAGAATGTGGAAATTGAACGTAAATTTACAGTAAGAACACTAATTTTTAGCATTGTCATTCAGTTCAGTGGCCTCTGTAAAGGAAATGTTCATATCTCTTGTTTCCCAAGTTGTTGCTCAGTGTTTTCTGTGGTCAAGGTGTGTATCAGAGCCAGCTTTTTCATGGTCTTGGTTTATTTTTATAACTAAGGGGCTTAAAAATATTCTTTAGCTAACTTTTTTTTTCTTTCAGTGAATGTTATAAGGATAAACCAAACTAGGTATTGGGTAGTTCTTCTGGATGCATGCATGACTTAGCTCATAATTGTAGGTAAACACTCTGCAGAGTGCCCCCCTCCGGTCTTTAATTGCAGGTAAAAACTGCTTACTGCTTTTCTGTAACTGTCCCTGTCTAGAATCCACGATGGAAACGGGAGAGAAGAGAGAAAATTCTGTAGTAGTAGTTCAGGTCTAGCAGTAACGTTCAAGCTGTCTTCCTGGACTGTATTGTGCCTTGTGATCTTCTGCATAATGAACAAATGTATACGGTCGTAACGTAACTTTTTGCAGTGGGAGGATAAGTTTTCCATGTGATTGGTTGCCCTCAAACATCAAATTGCAATTCTGCCTTTCATTGCTGTCTAGTTTGGTTCTCTAGTAAGACCAAAAAATCTGCTTTGACATGAAGTCCAATGTTCATTGCTTCTTTTTTTTCAGTACTCGCCTGTTTTGCTGATAGCTTCTTATTCTAGGTGACTTTTACTTTTTCTCTGTTGGGTATGTATAACTTGATAAAACCATTTCGTGTAATACTTCAGGATTATGGCCATCTACTCCTGTTACAGGCTTTAGCCTCAAGGTTATCGACTGATTAGTATTATCATATGTTACATTTCATTGCATTTGCTAGAGCTGCTTTCTTTCCTTGTGTGTTTCCCTGTAGGTTAGGCCCTTTGCTCAGCTCCTCTTCAGATCACGTTCTATCCCAGATATTCTTACCAGGGAGCCATTCCTCTGATACCACCTTCATTTTTGTCTACTTATGAAGAAGCCATCTGTCTAGATACTGCTTTCTTCATTTCTCTCCACACTGAGCAGGACAGGGCTCTTTATTGCCCTGTTTTGTCTTGGTCAATTTTGGTGTAGATTACTGATTACTTCTGGAAATGTCTGTAGAGTTTGAATCCTGAAAGAACTGGAAAAAAGTCCTAGGGCTAGAGTTGTCATCTAGAAGATCAATATATGATGTTAGTTGTAAACGCAAATGGGACACTAGGAAATGTAAATAATACCCCAATACACGTATTTCTAATCTGTGTTTGAATTTCGTCCAATAAATAGGAGAGTCTGTTAATAGAGTTTATGATTGTACTGATGAAATTGTATATACTCCTCTTCTGTAAGTTTGTCCATGGAATCTGTTCCAGTCGAGCAGAAATTACACATAGTCAACTTTGCAAGTTTTAAGCTTTTTTATATGGTGCTTGGTATATCTTAAGAATAATTATAAATGGATTTCTAATTTTACTCATGTATTCCAAGAGTATAAGATACACTATACTTGGGAAAAAAAAAAAGTCAAGAGTTACTCTAGTGATTCTTTTCAAGGACATTAGAAAACCTGCTGATTTGCAATGTAATTGGAAATTGAGTATCTGTTTGAATATATGACTCCTAACGTCAGGTCAACTCTTAGATAAATATTCTAGACTAGGTTTCATGTAATACATCACTAGTTGCTATAGAGCAGTGGCAGACTGAAACAAAAGTGGTGATGTGTGTTAATGGCTCCAGGGTGGTCTTTTGTTTGTTTGTTTTATTTGTTCATTGTTTTTGTTGCTACTTTGATATGTTGTACTCTGCTGTAGCTAGAACTAAGGAATATGAAAGCTCTCATGATAGCTTACCACCTAATACTAGATTTACAGTTTCTTGATGAACTGTTTTAAGTCTTGCCCTTGATGAATTGTGTCCCAGGGCATGCCTGCATTTCTGGTCTACTTTGTAGTGAAAGCCCCTTCATAGTGGGAAAAAGTGAAAGGATGAGTTCTCTGGCAACAATATTTATTTGGCCAACAAAGTATGTTGCCCATAGCGGTGTCTGTGAACTAGAGTTTTAGTACCTAGATTTTTCAAGCACCCCATGAGCTCTTTAGTAGAACTTTTTCTTTGTCACACGAGTCTTGGCAGTCCACACATGAGTATTTTCTTACAGGCAGATAACAACTTAATTGCAGTGTCATGCTTTTAAATACATGTTGTATTGCTCCCCAAACCCAGTGGAAGATCAGAATCCCCTTTCTTAATGAAGATTAGTACCTGTTGCATAGCCTATGGTTGGGCAAAAGAGTTCAAACAAAGAAACCCTCCCCCAATGACTACAACAACAAAAGGTCTCCTTCCCTCTGCCCTCCCAGAAGGTGCTCTACTTTGAGCAATACATCAATTAACAAAGGGCCCTTTAACTATTTTGTTGTTGTTCTCAATTTTAGTAAAAACAATTATTCCATGTTCTCCATTTAAAAAAACAGCAGGACAGTGCTGTCTGTGGTGCAGTGTCCTCCTGGACAGGAGGATGTTTATGTGGAAACAGACCAAATTGTACCAGGTTGTGTTTTAGAAAGCTTTGCATTGATAAAATGATCTTTATATTATGATTTCTTTTATGTTAAGAAATCTGCAGAAATCCATCTTGTATTCACCTTTCATATATAGTTTGATAATATTTACTGTGTTCGGATCATATCCAGGCATTGCATACTTGTAGAATGCTAGGCATTTTATTAGGAAACACGTAAGTTGTTTCCATTTAAAGTGATAGCCTTACTGAACATGCATACTACTTATTTTCAATGTAAATAGAATGGAAGTTTTAAAAGAGTTCTTTAACACTTTCTGTATTTATTCTGGCTATTGAAAGACTGGGGTAGATTGTTTTCATATCTGGAAAAGGAAAAAAAATTGAAAATTGTGATGGAAAGACAATATTTACTAATGAAAACGTTGCTCAACCTGTTAATTGGTTTATGTCTAGTGTTTGCTGTATAGTGAGGAAACCCAAAAGTGGAATTACTTAAGATTATTGCATTTTGCGATCTAATTCTTTTGCTTTGTTGAAGCCTTTTAAAAAAAAAAAGCGAAACAACTGTTTCCTTCTTCAAAAATTGGTGCAATGCTCTAACAAAGCCCTTCTTTGTTTTGTGTAAGACATGTATTGGAATACTTTCGATAAAGTCTCCAGAAATACTGAAATCGTATCTAGTATTACAAGAGTGTTTTAGTTGTTGCCATAGCGCAACAAGGACTGTTTCAATAAATTCAGCTGCTATGCCTATAACAAACTGTTTTCAGGCAGATAAAGATTGATATGTAGACTGGGAAAAAAAAATGAAGTAATTTTATGCACTGACTTTTGGCACATTCACTGAAGCCACCTAGAAGCATCTAAAGACCTAACCCTCCCAAAGTGATGAAATTATTACAGTCCCAGGAAGTGCTCAAGACATGAGCTGGGTTTGCAGTCTGTCTCAGGTGTTGTAGTCATTTAATAGGAAAAAAAATGTGGAAGAGGAGAGATACTGTCTCTATCCTAGAGCCTTTGTCAGGATTTGCAGTGAAAGATCTGGTTTTCTGTTACCTTCTGATTTCTATCTGTCTGTATATAGCTTTTGACTGAAGCTGGCCTGTAAAGTAGGATCTGTGATGACCTTACAGTGTTTGAATTTTACGGTGTTCAAAATCTTAGTAGAATTTTCCAAAGTAGTAATCAAGAAAATCTCTTTAACAATCTGATACTGACTCAGTATCTTGAGTATTAGTAGTTCTGAAGGAGTTACTAATTCTTCTTGTTGGAAGTAAATTGCAGTCTATTACAAATTCCAGAATACTTTTATTTTTGCGCTTTCTCACCTGCATTAAGTTTAAGTGTGAACTCAGAAAAGCAGTGCATCAAATTTCTGAGAGATTAGCCAAATTTGAAAACTTTGCCTTCTCAAAGTAATCTTCGTTCATTTTGAGTGATAACTATCAGGTGGCAGCACAAAACTTGGGCAGCATTGTACCAATGTGAGACAGTCATGTCTCATGCAGAGTATTGTACAACACTGTGATAGTGGTAGTTTGAAGTTCATAAAAACCTATTGAAACTCAGCACTTACTTTAAGCATCCGTCTTATCTTCAGTGGTCTGCATTCGTCTCCAGGTCTTTAAGCATCCTTGTGTGCATGGATACTCATAAATATCCATGTATTTCCTTATAAATGCACTGATCTAGCTCTCAATAAACCTGCCTATGTAGAACCCTTCTCCTCCATATTTCTGCCCCCAAAATCTCAAATCCACAACCCTAAACCGGACACCCCAGTCTTCTACTTAGGGTGAAAAATGCCAGTCCCAACAGTCTTCAGATGTGCGTATCCTGCGCCACAGGCTTCAGAAAGACCCTGGGAGCATGACTTCATGATTATGCAGCTTTGTCAGTAGCTTCCCGTGAGGTTACTGATCAGCCAGTCCTCTAGCACATGCCATGTGGACTTCTGGGTTTGGAGTGGCTGACCAGTTGCAATCAGGCCACTTTATAACCAGCTAGTCCCTGTGCTGATGCTGGCTGTGACAGTGGGGTTTTCTTCTAAGGGAGTGGGGAGAAAAGGTCTTTATTTCTTGCTTGCTGCACTATTATAACCATAGATAGGTCTTCCTTATTTTGGAGAGGATTCCTTCTTCTAATATGCTTTCAGTTTGAGTGTTATCTATTCTGGGTACCTGCCAGGTAGGGACAGAATGAGTTTTCTGGATTAACCTTGCTCTGAATTCCTCAGCTGCTGAGAAGGGAATCTTGCATCAAGGGGAAAAATTGCTTCCTAATTGCCTCAAAGGTAATTTGGATGATACTCACAGCAGGTAGAGTAGCTAAATTTAGCCAAATCCTGAGGATAAACAGGGTATTTCTTTATGGTGCAAAACAGCCAAGGAATTGATCTGATCCTTGATACACATGCCTTTTTCCTAGCTCCAACTCCCTTCCTTCCAAGGTAATACCATGACATTATCAGTAGAAGTATGCAAGCAGATTGAGATACCAGGATATTTCTGATACGTTTATACCCTTAATTTCTGAAGTAAAATATTGAAGAGCACTGTTCTTTGGCATGGTGTGTAGATGCTTAAGTAATCTGAAGCCTTTTCCACCTCAGCAGCTGTAAAAGGGGATGAACAGTTTTGCATATACGTACATACTGTTCTGCAGCCACTTCTTCACCCACCTCTTAGCACTTCTGAGGCACAGAAAGAAAGGTGGCAGTGTTGACCCTCTTCCTCCTGTCACTGCCATCTGATTGCCATCATGAGGGTTGTCTTCTGCAGCGTGGAACTGTCCATCTTTGATTCTCTTCCAGCTCTATGGTGTTGATGATAGCAAAAGGCAGCGATGGGTTTTTCTGCTGCTGATGTTTAGTAGTTGCTTTGAGCTGATCCTTATACTTCTACAGCATCCACAAGTACTGAATAGTAGCAGTTAAATTTGTATGTTGATATTTACTGTGGCTTTCCAGAGCTTTGGCCAGCCCTTCCTCTGCCATATCCTCCACCCCCAATGTCCATCTGACTTAAATGTCGTTAAATGTTGACAACATTTTAATTGGTGCTTAGTTTATTTTCAAAAATTTCTTTCCATATTTACATATGTGAAATCTATGTGAAAGGAAAACAAATTTGGACAAGTTTAGGTTTTACTAAAGGTTACTGCATTTGTTGGGAAAAGCTGCTTACTTGCTATACACAAGTAGAATTTTTTTTGTATTACTGAGCTTTCCTGTTTATATATGCCAGTACAAAATAGCATCGTAGCCTGACTTTTTCCTTACATTGATGATTGATCTAGAACAGTTTTGTAGGTAGAACATATATGATATGTTTTTTATGTAATGAGCAATTTTGAGTCTGATTCTTGAAAGTAGGCAATGGTCAATCAAAAATGTTTGGAAACCAATTATATTACTTGATTTTTTTTTAATTTTTTTTTTTAAATTTAGAGTGCTTCTGCAAGATGATATTAAACAAGATGAGATTATTTAGATCATACTTAACTTCTACTTTTGTGTAGCTGTTGCCTTTTCTTAAACCGTCTTGTCTTTGTTTAAAAGACATCTAGCATTCTCACTTTGTTATAATGTCCGCAGGACAGTGGGATGGGGAAACAGCGATGCAGATACATGAAGTAATGTTTTGAAAACTGTATTGTAAATCTGGTTACTACAGAGCCAGAAAGACAATCCAGATTTTTACGCATGTATGCAGTTTGCTATTTTCTGGGTCATGCCAATTTGAGATTTCACCCTATAAAATATAGGGCGGGGGGGGGATGGGAGTTAAACACACTTAGGATGTCATCCACCACAACCACCACACCATCCCCGGTTTAAATCTTAAGCTGTCTTGTATGGTATAGCAAAGAATGCCCCTTTTCTCTATTTGGTACCTGCATACAGTGAGAAGTAGGTTATGTATCTTCATAGAAAACTTGAATCATTTTAATCTTTGGTCTTATTTTTTTTGTTTCAAAAATACTTAAATACTAAGTCTACATGAGACTGCCTCATTTCAATAAATAGGTAACTTAAGTTTTGAACTTGATGAATACTTTCTCTTTTCCATGTGTGTAACTTTCTGGTATTCAAACTGCTAAGAAGCTTATAAACTTTTAATTAAGACAAGTATATATGTTTTATTAACATTATTAAAGTGAATACTGAAGACAGAAGAAACTAAAAATCCCCAAATGCTTTGCAATAATAATTAAAAAAAAAAAACAAAACAACAACAACAACAAACAAAAAAAAACCCAAAAAACAACAACAACAACAAAAAACCAAAACCAAAACCGTCTTGAATGAGTTACCCGAAGTACCTAATCCTAAAGAAAGCTTGCTTCTTATTCTGAGCTTGCTTCTTATTCTGGATAATAACAAAAAATACACAGCACAGATAATATGGTATTAACTAAGAATACATGAAATGTGCATGGTTTTTTGTTTGTTTGGATTGGATTTTTTGTTTTGTTTGTTTTTATTTCTGTACAAATAAAATATTTTTGTACAAATGAGCCTGGAAAAGTTTGCTGTCCTCAGCAGTAGAGAAACAAAACAGTAGCCAGCACACACATCACACTGGGAGGGATTATTGGTTGTTAATTAAATAAGAGGAAAAGAAGCTGGAGACTCCTCATATTTTTAAATCCTACTTAAAATTCCACTTCTGTATACTGCAATCTTTGCTTCTTGACAGTTTTTTTTTTTTTTTTTTTTCGGGTCATCTTTTCATATTCCTGTGACATGCTCCCTTACTAATGAGAGGATAGACCTGTCTTTTGGTGTAACTTTTCATCTGATTTGCTGCAAAGATTCTCTGGGTAATATCACCAGTTAAAGCCTAAATTGTTTCACGGTGAGTCAGAATGTACTTGAAATCTTGCTTGGTAGTATCACTTATGCCTTCATTAACTATGTTTTAATATCTGAGTAAGCCAAACCAAGTTACTAAACGCTTTTGTAATCTGAGCCTGTTTAAACTCGAAATACCCTGTTAATCATCTGCATTAATGTTTGTATTGTAACTTGTCCTTGGTCCATATGCCACTGAAATGACAGCCCCTTGATAAGAATAAAATTAAGGTTTTGATAGAATTGTATTTTAGAGCAACAAAATGCTGGAAAGTAAGCAACTGATTCATTTTCTGATAGTTTTTTGCAATGTAGTGATGATAAATGAAAGGTGGGAATTTTTTAGGTGGAGCTAACTAAGCATACAAGCCATGTCACTGGCTGCAAAACTACCTACTGGGCAGAAGTGCATGACTTGCTAAGAATAAGAATTCATGCACAGTACACTGGCAAACTCTTTCTTCTGGCGACTCCTGATTAACACAGCTGCAGAGACCAGTTTCGTTAACCAGTGCTATATGATAAAAACAGTAATTTGCTGTCTTCTAGAAGAAATCCTTAAAATAGAGCTAGTAGCGCTTTTTAAAACATAGCTCCTTTGGTAATCAAATGTGCCATTTGAAGGATGAAATGAGCACGTTCATGGGTGGATTCCCCAGTGCAAAGTTACTTTCCTGACTGGGGAGGTGCTTTTCGCTTTGTTATTCTACATTTTTTTAAAAAAAAGTATATCTTTTCTGTATATCTGAGACAGGTTATAGAAAACTTAAATGCTGTGAATTGCAAAATAAAATTTACTTAAATATATTGAAAGGCTTAGATTGTATTTTCAGACTGAAAAGCATTTCGAGTATTTTTTTTCCTAAAACTGAAGTGTATTCAGAGGGTTGGAATTTTTTAAGTAGTGAACAAATTTTAGTAAAAAAACCTTGTTTTTTCTTGTTTTAATAAAAATATATCTGTTCTGGGCTTGATTATTGTCAAAATCTGCTCCTTGAGATCACTTTCTTCTTGAAACAACCATGAAAATTTTCATTGTTTAGTTGTGTAAACCTTACTGATGATGAAGAGTGGGTAGCCTGTGGCACAGGGAGGAGTTGCATGTCTAAGCTCAGTAGTTCTTGATCACAGCTTAAAAATGAATGGATGCTGGCATTACCATTTCTGACTCTGATGTTGCAAATTAGTCCATTTCACTTTATTAGTATGGGTCTGTCCAAACAGAAGAGCTTGCAAAATGGAGACCTGTGTCTTTATAGAGAAAGTTAGACTTGCTCCTTTTTGTTGTTCAGCAGAACCTCTGAAAAATTTGGCTTTGGGGAAAAGATGTTCTATGTTTGTTTATTTGTTTACCTTTAGCAATTTGAGACATTATATAGCTTAATATTTTAGGCTGAAGACCTTGTGGAGGTGACATCATTGGAAATTAACAGCTTGAGAGGGAACAATATTTATAGTTGGTCAAGACTTCTGTATAGTTTGGTCATGTATCTCAATTTGTAAAGGTCCAAATATGTTTTTTACTGTATGGCAGTTTGATTTCAGGACAGAAGACTAAAAATGTGGTTCCTGTGTTCTACAATTAGTCAAACTATTTAGTCAATTTCATTATTCCTAAGTCCTGCTGTATATCACTTTAATTTTGAAAAAAATAATTTGCTGGACTGTAACTTTTGGGGGCTAAAACACATGCTCTCTTGGATATGCATTTGAAAGGTATGAATCAAAAAGATGAACAAAACCAACTGTTCTCTGCTTGGCATCAGAAAAGTCAGAGCTAGTTTTCCTAGTTCTTCAGTGCCCAGGCAGCCCACTTAGCATTAAGAAAAAGCTTATTTCATTATTAAATTATTTAATTATTAAATAATTTGAAAAGAAATTGATACAGATTGCCTTGATAGTTGCCCATATGCCTTCTGTGTTGAGAATTCCCAAACTTCTGACAATGAGGACCATGTTTTTATAGTGCTGAATTGGAGAGAGTCGTCCGTGTGATTTTGTGGACATACATATCTTTCAGATATTTAGTGATTCCCTGCCAACAAGTACTAAATATCAAGTTGCTCTTAAAAGATGATAAGGTGATCCACACGTTAAAAGTAGTGTCAGTGATGTGATTTACTCTGCTCTCTGTGGAGGAGCAGCCCTCTCGACTGCTCTGGGTATTCAGATTACAGTGTAGAAACAACTCATTACTGGCAGATATAGGCCATGTAGGTTTTACAATTAATTACTGCTATTCTAGTACTCTCAGCAGGGGTGAATATTTACTTGAGAATTTTTGATCATGAAATTATTGACAATGATTAGGAAAATCTTCATTTTTAGTGTAGTTAGTTTCTAGAACCAGCGCTGTGACAAATTCACACAATGCAGATCCTAGACCTGTGTCATATAAACAATATCTCCATTGTCATACAGCTATAATTCTACAGTGGCATATATAAAATAAGACCGTGATATTTTTCTATTGTTACATACAACTTATTAGCTACATACTGGTGGTGCCAGCTAAATTAAGTTCACAAAATAAGATCTCTTATCTGCAAATTGAAATTAAGGAGAGATTTAAAGGTGAATTGAGCGCCTAGTGTTTGAGATTGATAAATTGAACCACAAGTGTATTTTTCTTCTTAGAATAAGATTGTTGTCTTCTTTCCTAATTTATTTTTTTCAAGTGTGCAGGAGGAAGGCTGATCCTGTAACTGTTTTGTGGATTTGGGGCTTTTTATTTCATTTTGGGTTTTTTTTGTTCACGAGAACACTGAAGCGAAGAGGCTTCTCTTAGTGTCTGAAGTTCAGTTACTGTTTGGGCCTCGTTCCCTCCTTGTGGCCCCTATGTATACTTGTATGAAGTGAACAACTAAGCAGCTTGAAACTAGACTGTTAGTGTAATGAGAGCAGTGTTTCTTCATTCTTCTCTTGATCTCTCTTTTGTCTTGGTCTACCCCGCTTTCCTTTCATTCCCACTTCCTGAGTTTGTTTACTTCTGATGTTCTGTTGCTTTGTGGTATTCTCCTCAAAATCAAGTTGTACTGCTGTGGTTAGCATGTGATTATTATTAATATTTTCACCCTCCTGTGCCCCACATGCCCTGTAGCAACTAGAGGATAGCAACAAATTGGTATTGATGGTGGTGAATCACTTTCCCTGTTGCACTCAGATGCTTGTCTGGAACTTCAGAACAGAACTGTGAAAGTAACGTATACAACCTAAGGAAATCTCACCACTTTGAGGATGTAGGAAGGGCGGGGAATATTTAATTTTTTTTTTTTTTTTAAAGCCTCTTCTTCCGAGTCCTTGCCTTACATTTCTGTGTTTGTCTTGCTTTTTCTGATCTTCCGTTGCTTTTTGGTTGTATAATCTTTCTTGAAGGATGAACAAGACTTAGATGTTAAAAGAATCATCCTGAAAATTCTTGATGATCTATTTACGTTATAAAATATCACTTTGTATTCTTAAAGGAAAAATGAGTTAGAGGCTAGTCTTAATATTTTGCACTGGTGAATAGAGTAAGCAAGCTTATTACACTTAACTACAAATGTGTTCTGCAAAATAAAACTTTTCACATGCCAGTGAATAGTCAAGTAGTAGAACAGGTTGCACAGGGAGGTTGTGCAGTTTCTGTCCATGAAGGTTTTTAAGACCAGACTGGCTAAAGCTGCAAAGAGCCTGATCTGACCTCAGAGATGACCTTTCTTTCAGCAGGAGGTTGGATTGGAACCTCCTGAGGTTCCTTCCTCCCTGAATTATCCTGTGATCCTAGATGGATCAGTGGTGTGTGTGCCCAGTCCAGTTTATTTCCATCTGGGATCGATTGCATTGCATTAGTTGGAGAAATAACTTGTGATATGTGTAGCAGAACCACTTATATAGGTTTTACTGTCTATAATCTCTACCAGCTGGACTCATACCTGAAAAGAAATTTGCAAATGTTGTGCTGCTACTTAAACTACTTTATTTATTTAGCTTTATTCATCCCTCCTTTTGTCACGGCCCTTCTTGTGACATACATGTTGGGACATCTCAGCATCGGTTCTCTCCTGTTGGTCTCATCCTCTATTACTCTGTGCTTGGAGGTTAACTTGTGTAAACTAAGGGTATCTGCCTGCCTGACTGGTGTAATAATTAGTGTTTTCTGTAGCAGAACAGTCTTGGAAAATCAATTATCCTGTCCCCCATAGTTGTTGAAATAAGATCATAGGACACTTTGGTTTGGAAGAGATCTCGGGAGGTTTCTAGTCCAACCTCCCGCTCAAAGCAAGGTCAGCCCTGAGGCCTCTCAGGGCTTTACCCGGTAAGGTCTTGAAAATCCCTAAGGACCATGTACCAACCTCTCTGGGTACCCTCCTCCACTGCTTGACTCTCCTAATGGTGAAGAAGCTTTTTCTTATGTCCAGTTTAAAGGCCTCTACTGTTTCAACTCATGTCCGTTGTCTCTCGTCCTCCCACCATGCACTACTGTGAAGATCCTTCCTGCATCTTCTTGATGGCCTCCTTGTAGATAGTGAGGGCTGCTTTGTAGGTGTCCCCAAAGCCATCTCTTTTCCAGGAGGAACAAATCCAGTTCCTTCTATCTCTCCTCCTAAGACAGTTCTCCAGCCTCCTGACTGTCTTGTGGCCCTCTGCTGAACTTCAGTTTATCTCTGTCCTTCCTGTATTGGTGGCCCAAAACTGGACTGATGGATAGAGGAGGATAGTCATTTTACTTGATCTAAAGCCTATATTCCTCCTATTAATACAGAATTAAAAAACCCAAACAAAAACCAAAGCAAAAAAAAAACCAAAACCCAAAACAAAACCAAAACCCAAACCCCACCTTGTAGAAATTCCTCTGGCACAACATTTAGGCATGTGCTTGAGTGCTTTGAATATTGAAATGCTTAGATCCTTTTTGAAGTTGAGCCCAGCATTCTTCTACCCCTGTCCTACACAACTTTTATGACTGAAAGTACCTTAGTGTTTCAGGATCACTTCATGTATCCTTTGACTTAGGCATACATTGAAGTAACATACTTTGCTTATATGATAGATTGCGGGGGGGGAGATTGGATGAGGTCCTAATACTGCAGGACAAGAAGTGACTGTATGTTGTTTAAATTCCACTCTGTTTTGTTCCTGTTTTCTGTTCCTGTGTTTCCTCCTTCTCTGGATCACACGCCTGTATCAGTTACTGGAATAGATACTTGCAGTGGATGAGTTACGCTGGATTATTTTTGTTGGTATGTGTTTATTGTGAATAATATTTGCTTTCACTCCTGATTATTATTAGCTTTATAATACTGTATTTTGTGCAGTACAGTGTGTTGACTAGTTACATTGTTCATACTGAACCTCATGTTCTCTGTGTTTTGAATTCTGCCATTGTGATGTGTGTCTCTGTGATGTCTAAAAAAAAAAAAGTCTTAAAAAACAGCACACATTGCTTGGGGCAAGTATTAGCTGCTGAATGTATCTTGCATTTGAGATGTTTAGAAACAAAAAGTTTTATCTACAAAACGTTAATTTTAACCACAGAGAGGTCTTTTTTCATGGTATCAGAACTTCAAAACATCTGGTATAGTTGGTTAGATATGGAGATTATGTCAATTGCATGGAAATATAGCTATGCTGATAGTGTAACATTTTTGGTGGAAGAAATGCTGAAGTACTAGTTTGAAAGTAGACTATTATCTCATCTGGCCACAGATGTTTAATATTACTATTTGTCGCTTCAATGGAGCGCTTTTACCATTAAAATTTAAATTACTATTTTGAAACTTGGGTAGTATTAATCTGTTAATTCTGTAAATGTTCCAAAGCCAGTATTAACATAGCAGGAATTTAAAACTGGAATAAGCCAAGCAAGCAAAACCCCAAAACCTCAACATTATATTAATATTGATATTAATATTATATTTATATTGATATTGATATTAAATTTAAACAAAGCTTTAAATCACCTTTCCTGCATGTTATGTTGGAATCTATTTTGACGCAAACTTGCTACCCATTCTTAATTAGCTAAGTTATCACTTCAGCTGATAATCCCCCAGGTCCAGATGCTTGTTCTTGGGTTTCCACCTAAAAAATATGGTTAAAAAGGTTTATTGCACACTCTGGGATGTCAGTAGGTCAGGATTGGTTTGTCCCAGAAGTTCAGAGATCACAATCTGGAGTTCCTCAAGAAAAATATCCTTCCAGAAGTCTCTTTTCATAAATGGAAGCTGTTCAGCTGAAGACAGCCACAGCAGTGTGCGGTGGAAAGAGACTGCCTATGTTATGACAATATGAAGCTTTAACGTTGAATGAACAGACTCTTGAAGGAGCTATTGAGTTGTATTCTGCAAGATCTGTAACCATCTGCTCTCTCAATTCTAGGAATAAAGCTGCCGCCTAGTCTAAGCAATGTACAAATACAGAACTGTATTGTTTATTTTTAAGTGCATTATTCCAGACGAGGGGTGGATAGGAAGGGTGAGGAAGAAAGCAGTAGTGAAGGATGCTTATGTGATGATTAAGCGTTCAGCTTTTCAGTCGCCTGTATGTTGTGCCTATCTCCTCCCAGCTCCACACACCCAGTAACTGGTGCTCTGACGGGCCTGCCCTCTGAAACTTCCTCCCTCTTCTCTAAGCAGCTGGTGGCAACCCTTTGTGAAATAAGGAGCAAGCCCCTATGAAGTGATGGGGCAGTATTGGTTTAGTTGCTGGTCTGTTGGAGTAGATTTGTTTTGATGCTTAAATGAGAAGTGAGCAAGTGACTGGCTACTTAAAATTTTGAGCACTTAATCAATTGAATCAATCCTATACTTATCTTTCAACCCCTCATCACAACTAAAAGTGAAGCCAGGTTCTTAGCTTACCTGGTATTGCAACAAAATGCTAATTCAAGATGCTTTGTATCATTTTAAAGAAGTAATGGAATATCAGTGTTTATTAGTGGGAAAAGAGCTGCCTTGCTACTGTTTGGAAATAGAAATTTTTCATAAAACTTGAATAGTCTTGGACAGAACACTTATTCTAATTAGAGATTCAACCCCAAAAAGGTTGAGAGGGTAAGATCAACAATTATAAAATAGTAACTGAAAACTTTTTTTTTTTTTTTAATTTGGGCATATATCTCAGCTCCGTTGTTTGAAAAATTAATGGTCATTTCTGACCAAATTCCTTTTGACAAAAAGTCTCTAAAATTGGTCTTTATGCTTGTACCACATGATACCTTCTTCTAGATTATCTATGCTATTATGAAGAGAACTGCAAAGGAAATGAGGAGCTTCCTATGTAATCAAGTGGTCAACTGCTGTTTCCTCTATCGGGAATAGCATTGGCGATTACTCACGGTCGCTGCATTTGCATTGTTGTCCTGAGAGTGCAATAAGAGACTCTGAAGCAGTAGGAGGGAAGGAGAAAATACAGCGGCCATGGCTGAAATACTGCAATTATAGAAAAAGAGTAGCTTTTTACTCCCATAGTTATGAGGTGCTTTTGAGTGCTTCTTTGTTTTAATGACTGTTTGGTGGCACAATTAAATGTTACTTTCAGCAGGTTTAATTGAGCTTTTTAAAATATGTTTAACCCACCCTATGTCTGGACTGACTTTCTTAATTATGACCACTTCCTCAAATCTCATTTTATCTTAATAATTTTTCTTACTTTCCTCTTCTGGTGTGTTTTGTTGAAATGATGCTACTGTGATCTCTGCAGGACATTGGAGACTCTCAGGACTGTAAAGCTGTGTCAGTGTTTGTGTGTGGACAACATCTGATCTAGTGTTTTGCAGAAGGTCTCTTGGCACCACTGAGCAATTCCTCCACCATTTGTGTCATTCCTATTTCCTGAACCCTTGTCAATATTGTCTTTTTATGCCCAGGAAAAGAAAAATATTTCAGAGGCTAGTGTTGGTAGCCGGTGATTGTAGCTCTAATGTACTCTCTACTCAGTAGCTCCTGACAGTTTGGGGAAAAAGTTATTTCCAGTAGAAAATAACATCACCTTGGTATTTGGTAACTATAGTTATTATTTAGTTATTTTTAGTTGGAATAATAGAAAGCTATATTTATTTTTATGCAATGCTACTCTTAGACATTAGATGCTACGTCCTCTAGTATTATAAACAAAAATATGACTTCTATTCTCCTCCAGTTTCAAATACTGTATTACTTTCATAGTGTTCTGTTTGTTGGGCCTTAGACAAGGAAATAAATGTTTAGATAGGAATGATGAAATATCGGAATTCCCATAGATAACCAAGTTATCACCGCTAGATGCTGTTAAAGCTAGCCTCTAGCATACTCCCGGTTGGTTGGGTTTCTGGATCCTCAGGGGCGTTCCTTGCTTCTGTAAATTATTGTTCTTGGTTTTATTTTGAGTGCCAATAGCTACACAAGGGAAAAGTATGAGGATGAGATTTTATATTTACAGCTTAAGCTAGTAAAATGGCTTTCTAGCAGCAGAAGAGTGCTCCCCTCACCCCTTCTTCAATTGAGTGGTTTTTTTAATCCCTCCTTTATGCTGGCACTGGGTTTTACGTGACTCCGTGGTGAAGTTCTTAAGAAAGCTGGGGGACTAGGATTAATTCTCTTCGGGCTTTTTTCTCTGAAGTAGCTCATTAGAGTTCACCGAAATGCTTGTGTTGAAGAAATTGAAATGACATGTAGCTGTGGGGGGGTGGGTAGGTATGGAGAAGGAAAGCCCCCTCAAATGTAACTGCTAGTTGCCATTGGATTAGTTTAACGTCATACTCTCCCTCACTGCCACGTACAAACAGGACATGTGGAGTAATTTTTCTCCTGACGTAACCTTCCAGTAATCGGCAATTAGGGCCTCTCGGGGAATTTATTTCTAGGTCTGTGTGAATAGTACGTTGCATGTTCTATTCTAATAATAGTAATGTAGACGATACTTAAAAGAAGAAAGCGTTCAAGTATAGAGATTTTCTTGTTAAAGGAACCTGTTTGCAGAGCGAGACCTTTCAGCCAATGAACTTGCTTCCAGTCTGCCAAAACAGACAGTGTTGTAGATGGCAGCCGTGTGGAACCCCTGGGAGAAAAGGAAGCTGGTAGGTGATTGAAAGGTAAAACACTTCTTCACAAGAAGAAGGGTGCCAGCTCAAGTACAAAGCATTAAAGTGTATTGTTATGCTGATACCTACACTGTATCTTCTGTTTCAAATCTAAAAGTAAATAGAGTAGTGAGGGAATAAAAGCAGAACCAAGGCAATATTTTGGTTGTGCAAGTACCTTAGTAAGAAATGTGTTTATGTGTTTAGGACTACTTTGAACTAGCTTTTGTGTTAGAATGGAGGAATTTGTTTGTAGTATGAGAATAGTCAAAAGAAAGCTTCACAAAGCAGTGAGTGCAAAATCTCTATCAGTCTGAAGATATTGTAGATGGTGTTAATGCAGAGAAAGCCCTTTTTTAACTTGTCCGCAGTTGTTTTTAAGTGCAACTAACTGAAGATGAATGTCATTCACCAAGCACAGTGCTTGGTGAAATTGTTGCCAAAGATTATACAACAGTATTAAGTAGGATTTACAGAGAGAAGGCTATCAACAGATAAATTTTACCGAAGTATTACAACTACTGTAAAGATTTTTTTCCGAGCTATCTGTGCCCTTGGTAGTCCTGTCAACCAACATGCAGATAACTAATGGCATTAATTAGCTGCTTCTCAGGTTTTAAGAAATGACCTGACTCCTTTAAATAAAAAAATAAACAAGTAATTCAAAGTGATAATTCCTGGAGTGGTTTTTGACTGACAGAATTTAAAAAAAAAAAACAAACCCCCCAAAAAACCCAAAAAATACTTTCTGGGACTCTGTCTCCTATTTGGAAGTTGCAATGTGGACCCAGTATTTCTTTTAAATGTTCAGAAAGGTTACAGTTAATGCTTCTAATCGTGTCTAAAATTGTGTGGTGTTTTCATGTGTAAATTTGGCTACCTGTTTTGATTGTATCTGTAGTGAATTAATATCCTTTTTTCTGGCTGTATGGTAGAAGTAACTAGAAGGATATCTTAGCTTTGTGTGTGTGTGTGCGCGCGCGCTCAAGATGAAGCTGCATATAAGCACTGTGGTTGTGCATCTTTGGCTATGACACAGCTGATGTCACTAAATTTCATTCAACAGTGCAGATTTTGGGTTTGGGGTTTTCTGCAGAACTAATACTGTAGGTGTTGATGATTATATAGCCTGAAGTATGGTCCTTTTGTTCTTAAAAAGGAAAGGGGAAGGCCAGTATTTCAGGTAGAGAGGTAAAATAATAATAGCTCAAAAAGAGGTCCTTCCTCCTGTTTCCATAGTACTTGTTGCAACAAAATTGCGTTTTAGGCTATGTTTTGCAATGGTATTATTCCTTCAAACCTGCTTGACTAACCTAATTTACTTGGAAAATAACTTTTTGAAGTCCAGTCAAGCGTTGGATTTGAATCAATACGATCTGGAATGTATGAATTTAGTGATTGTAGACAGAATTCCAAGACAGTGCGACAGTACAACTGGAACGAATTTAAATGTTGCACATTAGTGTCTCTTGAGGTAGTAAAACGTGTAATAAGGTTAATGAAGCTGGCAACGGTCTGGTGCAATTCCTGTGCTATCACATTGCTTTTTGGCAAGATCTTGACCTGCTATAAAACCTTGAGCAATGTCAGTTTGGCAGTGAGCTCTTAACAGTGCTGTAAACAAGAGAACACAGATTGAGAGGTTTTTCTTACGTTTGGGACCCCTTTCTTTCCAAATTCAGGTGCACAATAATCATAGGCCTGCCTACGGCATTTCACCAGATAGCATCCTCTTACATTTTGTTTGGCTGTATAATTCTTCATATCCATAGCTACCCTAAGGTCTCCCAGAAAAGAAGTAAATACTTTGCTCCTTTTAAAATGTTTTTGAAGTGGTTCCGCCCCATCTCAGAGGATAGAGCAGAACATTTGGGTCCAATCAAGAATAGATTTTGTTAAGGTAAGGGTCTAAGTGCATTTTGGCGTTGTGTGGGTTTTTGAGTTTTCTTTTTTGTTGTTTGGTTTTAGTTTTGTTTTTGTTTGGTGGGTTTTTTTTTGTTTTTTGTTTTTTTTTTTTAAAGTCTTCAGTTTTTTTCCCAAGTAGATTCTGTGCTGCAGTTTGCTCCAGGAGAATCAGGTGCTTGTTTCCTACTAGGCTTGTTAGCATTCCTACTTGAAACTCCTGACTAATTAGCCGGGTTGCCAGAGCACTTGCATGCAGAATATCAGATAGCACCCGGGTTTTTCTAGTTCAATCAGTGTAGCTGGGTGTCTTAACCCTGTATGGTGCAGATTCCAGCTCATCCCACGGGAGTGAGAAACTAATGTAACACTATCAAGTTTATCATTGCAGAGTAGAAGTTGGGTCGGGTTTTCCTGGCTGTGTCAGCAGAACAAAAAATATGATATGACCCCTCATTGCATTATGTAAAAATTACCCTATTTTTATGATTTCTTTTGATACTGTGTTGCATCGTACTAAAGCCTGATACTAAAATAGTAAAAATGCAGTGCTGGTTACAAGAAATTAATCCTGTTACATTTTTTGCGATGCAATGAGAGTTTATTTCCTATATTTCCAGTGTATAGGTTATACTGAGAGCAAATAAAAATGAATACTTTGTCAGCTGAATATCAGGTGGTTGAAGTGAGGGTGTTTCTGAGCTGCTCTGTGTATTGGTTGGTGTTAGCCTGTGGGTGGGTACCAGCTTGTCAAATTTGGTTTTTGATTGATCTATTGGTTGTTAGATTGAACCTTCAGCCCATGTTAGGAATGTGAAGTTGCCGCAGTAAGTGGTCAGAGAGAGACAAGACATCAGATTTAGTTTCCACTATGTAGTGTGTGTAGTTCCAGACACTAGAGAATCCACATAGGAGGGAAATGTTAGGAATAATTTCATTTGTGCCACCTGTAATAAAACTGTGATCAGCTTTGGGAAGGACAGCCACAAGAAACTAGGCTTCATGAGTTTGATTGCCAGTGGAAATGCTTGTTTCAATATTGCAGCTTTCTGTCATAAGTAGATTAGCATTTCTGTTATAGATATCTGTTGCTTCTTGAGTGAAAATTACCTTTTCAATTTTTAGTAGTTTCACTGATTAATTTGAAAACTACTTGTACTGTCTTTTTTTTTTTTACTGATTTAAGATTATTCCTAATAAGTACCTCTACCAAGGTTTTATTATACAGGAAACAATTTGATCTTTTTAAATTGTAGAGAAATTATTGTGTGACTCCAGTATCCAACAACTCTTGCAGTATGCCTGTTATGGAAATGCCCTTAAGACTACAGTATTCTAAACTTTAGTTTGTGACTTTAAAAAAGTTGTTTCTTTTTCTAAATGTCATGCGTTTGTGGAATGAATCTGAAATGTTTGAGAGATTCGCCGTTCCTGTAGCAGGCCACAATTTCCACTTAGCTCATCAGGACTGTCAGTCTCTGCCAGGACGCAGTTCCACCCTATCAGTGTCAGCATCCCCAAGAGAACTTTTTCTGGTGATGATGCCACTGTATAGATGAGGTAGAACTACTTTTCCCTTGAAAAGTGTCCATTCAGATCTTCATTTTTTACATGTAACATTCAAAATGTACCTTTGAAAACCTGCTTGCCTCTAGCTTTAAAATTCCACTTTGAAAGCGGGATTGTCACTGTACGTAGAAACAGCTTATTGCTGTGCTGTTATACTCTTAACTGTTCCTTCAGAAAGTATAAACACCGCGTGAGAGAACAGAAATACAATTAAGTGTTGCCTGGGTGCTATCAAGTCAACCAGACACGGTGATGATGATGATACCATATGCTGCTGAGCAGGTGTGAAAGTGAGAGCAGTCTGATTAGGTTGGATAGGTGAGCCGCTGGCTGCTCGCTTCTTTGGTCTGGTGCTTGTCTGACCTGTGCAAAGACTTCAGGCACGCCAAGCCAGCATAGCCTGAAGCAAAAAACCAGAAGTACCTGCTGGCTTATAAAGCTGTGAAGTCTCTGTGCAGGGTCCGGTATGTAGTGATGCTAGTGCAAAAGTGGGAATAGTGTCTAGCTCGGCAGAGGTTGCTGTTTCATGGTTCCTTCAAGGTAATACAAGGTGCCAGCAAAAGGACAGTTTCATCCAGCTGCTGGCTCTGACAGCTTCCTCCACATTGGGGAGGGAGATACCTTCTGAGTGAGTTAGCCTGATTCATGTCGCTGTACGGCTGCAGGATGCTGGTGCCTGGCATGAGGGAGGAGGTGGGAATAAGTGTCTCGGTATGAGGAAGGGCTTTCTGCGGCAGCTTAGAGTTTCTGTTGCTGTAAAGTGACTGTGCCTACACTTTTAATGTTAAAGTGAGTAAGGCCAGTCTTTTATGTGATCCAATTGATGCCTGAAAATGCTTAAATACAGGGGTTGCGGCTCTGCATGTTGTTGGCAAGTAGCAATGCCAATGAAAAATTGGACTTCCAGTGCCTGAACTTTCGTTCTCCCCCTTACAATTTTTCTGTTGTGATTTGGTTTGAGGTAGATGTAATTATGTGTTCCCCTTCCTCCAAATCAGACCGTTTGTTTAAAAGAAACAGTCTTTAACATAATAAATAATACGAAGAATTCAGTTTAAATAAATCTCTTTTAAAGACATATCTGAAAGAAGCTATAGTGGATTGTGTGTACTTCTAATTTTTCTCCTCTGTTTTCTCAAGTTGTTTATAAGCATTCAGTTCTTAGTTCTGCAACAGTGACAGGTTGTAGGTAAATAGTAGAAAGCTAAGCAATGTATTCTTGAGGGCCATCACTATTTGTTAGTTTTACTCTTGCCTTTAAATATGTCATGACTAACTCGAAGTAGGCTTTGTTTTGGTTTTGACTGGCTTTTTACCTGGTTTCAAATATGATTGTACTCTGCCTGTATCTCTGTTTCGTTGTTAGAGACTTTCAGGGTATTTTGATGGACCAAACGTGTGTCAATTACTTTTCCTTTTTTTTTTTTTCTTTTCTTTTCTTTTCTTCCCCCCTGTCATGTCACCTCCTTCAAACATGGGGGGCATGTTTTCAAAGTATCTGTTGGCAGTGACTACCAGATCCTCAGTGTTGTGGTACTGGGAGAGTCACCGAATGGCTGTTGCATCAGCATTAATATGGTTTGGGGGGGGGGGGGGGGCTGATTTAATCAGAGTGTATGATTTAATCTCCTGTAGCTTAATTTGTTGCATTTAGAATTTAGGCAGTCTAGTGTAATGAATGATTACATCGTTACAGAACTGTTGGTAGTGCTCATCGTTGAAAATATTCTTGTTTTTCAGTTAACTGTTGTAGATTTTATTTTGTAAGAACAATCTACATTTTCTCTGGTTCATTGTGAAAGGTTAAATAATGCTGTCCACTGCAGCTTAACAAAAAATATCCTGCAGGTGGCAGACAGTTCCTGTGTGTTTCAAGTGCTGTCAAGATTTTCCCAATCATTTCCTGTAGGTTTGAAAATGAGAGTTAGAAGGTTAAGCCCATAATGCTTTTGGGGAGCACCCTTGGCAGATTTTTGTTTATTTTTAATGGTAGCTGCTTCTGGAATCGTAAATCTTGCTTGAAGACACTTCATGTTGCTTGTACAACAATGTCTTTTGTAGAAGGTTATGAAAACTTAAGTGTTTTCAGCGGGAACCATGGTTGATGGCTGCATACCAAGTCTGATGGCTTTGGCAAAATACAAATCTGAAATCAACTCTTTGTTTTGAAGTAGGTAGGAAATATTCTGGTTCATCTGCCTCATGTAGATGGGTCTGTTCTGAAGTTTAATTTTTTGAACTGTGAGGTATAACTCGCCAGGAAAATATTCAAAATTATAGTAATATTTGTTTCATTCCAGGAGTTATTATATTAATTGGTCTTGCTATCTGGGCAGATAGGTAACGGGAAGTAGGGAGAATGCATATAGGGTATACAGTAGAATATTTACATCAGTGATAATTCAAGGTTCACATGGGCATTCAAGCTGCATTTGTGAAAGTAAATCCTTTTTTAGGATATGTGTTAGTTACATTTATAGACATGAATTTTGGCCTTTAAATTAAGATTTTGTTTGTGTAGACTGTTATATACTGCAGTGGGTTTTGCATTGACTTTACTGCGTTACATTTATATCACAAAAATGTTTGTAGTACCTCTTGTTTTTTCATCTTGAGGCTTTGTTTTGTATTGTAGTGGGGCTGGTTCCTAAGACATCGTTTTCTTCAGGAAAATAAAAAGGGGATTTTGTTTAGTTACGCTCTTTGTGTTGTGGGTTATTGATAATTCTCTCTGACAGAAAGCTCTGCTGTTGGTCCTGCTTTTGTGAACATTACAGTGTGCGTGAATTGTTGTGGCAGAATGAGTCATTCTGTAGTGGAAAGTCTTTGTTGATGCAGGTGTCAAAGGTTTGGAAGAGGAAATAAAGCTGATAAAAATTATTTTTATAGGAGCTGTTTGTTCATCTGTATTGTTCTTCCTCTCTTCTCTTGGAACCGTTTAGGGTATTCTATCATTAGTCTTGAAGCCACACTTTTTGAAGGTATCTGAAAAACTGTAGTTTAGCAAGAATATTGCTTTTCTCCACTGCATGGAAACCAGTTTATAACAGTTAACAGGGTTGTGTTTTGTTGGTTTTTTTTTTTTTTTTTTTTTAAGACTATTTGGAGTTCCTTTTTAATAGTTGGCTCTAGAGTCTGTGTACAAAAGTATTGTCTATACTTTAGTTTCAAGTTGAGAATTCATTGCTGGGAATGTATGCTAGAAACCTGACCCTCATGTAATTTCAGTGCTTACTCCCTTAGTGATTTAATGTACTTGGATTTTAAAATCTTGTAGGAATTATTTTTTTAATATTCATTAGAATTGCAGGGATTTGTTGCATACTTATGGCTTTTGAAGAGGCAAAGGAAGCAATTCCATTTTACTCTGTAGCTGGCCCATTGTCAGTCTACAAAGGTGTTATGTGAATGTTTCAGAATATCCTGCAGTGATAATACTGTTGTTATGCTGACCTGTTATATCAATATTGTGACCTGAATTCGTTTGAAAGCAACTTGTATTTGCTTTAATTCTAATTGTTGCACTGTGGATTGGTTTTATTGTGATTTATATTCTATTAGCAAAACTCCCGAGCAACAAGTACGTGTACCTGAATAATAATCACAGCTTAGTTAGGAGTTAGTCTTCTGTAGGTTTTTGCCTGTAGAATTTGAATGGGGGAGGAAGAAAGATGTGACATTCTTAATGCTGGTTTTTGGTATTTTCTAGATGCAGTCATGCAGAATGCTGCTTGCGAGGCAAACAGTGTTATCAACGTAGCTAAAAGGGATCAAAGATAGGCTCTTGGAGGAGTTACAGATGAGGATTTCTGAAGGGAAATTTGTATATTCTCTACTGCTCAAGAGTTTGAATAGTTTCCAAAATGGATAGTGTGTAATATGCTTCAATATTGAAATATATATTGCTTTGTGGTTGATATTGGTGGGATAGTATTTTAAAAGCCCACGAGTATTCTTTGCTTGGCTTGTGGGAATAGTGATCCTGATCTTCTCGTTCATTGCTGCCTCCTACGTACTGGGATAATACTCCCTAGTTACCTCCTCTGACACTTTAAAGGAGGGGTTTCCTTTCTCCTGCGTGAGCATGGCTATGGATTACTGCTCCTGGATATTACTGCTTTGTTTGCAGAAGCCTCTCTGATTCTTCAGGAAGTCCAGGTTTCCCTGCTACAAATCCCACAGTGTCACGCTGCAGACTTTTTCCATAGCTCACTCACAGCACATTCTTTTTATCTCTTTCTACTTGTTTTTCATATTTCTTCTTGACTATGTTCTCCTTGTGTAAAAAGAATGGGATGGTTGGAAGAAAAAAGAGCTGTTTTTCTGTGGGGATTTTCAAATAGCTGAGGTATTAAATACCTTGATCTTCCATAACTGTTAACACTTTTCGTGTGTGTGTATGTAACCAGCCTCTATAATCAGAGACTGAAGCTTGAGACACTCTTCTCTGCCTCTCTTACTTATTTGCACTTCTGTATAACATAACTTCAAATGAGTGATTATCTCGATTATTACTGATTACTGCTTTAAAGCAGAAATACCTACTTGACAGTAAGTAACTGGGAGCTAGAGTTAAAGATCAGACAAACCATTTTGAGAAACAGGAATCACTTTGCTGAAGCTTTATGGAAAACTTTGACTGATTTGAAAACTTGTAGGTCACGTTCTCAGTTTTAAATGTGACTTAAGTGATCTGTGAGACTCTGTTATGTACTAAAGTCTGTTTGCTTCCTGCTTTTGTAGTGCTGTTTTTCAGTTGATGATGGTCTGAGGTCATTGAGGAGGATGTCAGAGGAGGGCAATAGCACTGAGAACGCAGATGTTTTCTAAGAATGTTTCATCAAAGCTTTTCACAAGATTTTGTAGAGTTTTGAAGTCTTTTGCTATTGTGAAAGTTGTTGTTTCAAGTGTGCCGTTCTGATGCTTTACTGTGTTTTTATTTTCTTTTTCTGAAGACACACTTTTGGAACATTTAACCTGTTGGTTTTCAAGCAGTTACTGCCTGTCATTGACTTAATCCAAAAAGTCATAATTAAGTAGTTGAAGCACATTTATAATTTCTTTTTTATGCCTCATGAAGAGGTGATACAACTTACTTTTGTTTGTAAAACCAACAAGCAATGGTTAACTGGCAATTTTTTATTATGTAAGTTGGAACCTTCTTTTGAGTAGGATATACTTTTGCAAACTACTGTAAGTTCTTCTGATAGTGATAAAAAAAGCATAATTAGGCTTTGTATTTAAAGAAAATGTTTTTTATGATTTGAAAGGCTTAAAAAGAGCTGATCTTTGCTAGGTGCTTTAAAAAATATATTTTGCAGTCTAGATGATCAGAAGTAAAATTTTGTAAAAATTGACTGTACTTGTATAGCCGAAGACTGTTCTGTATCCTCACATTCCTTCCTAAGGAGCCATGGACTTGCACCACAGATACATAAAATATCTAAAATGGGATTAGATGAGAGAGCTAACATTGCTTATGAGGCATACAAATTCCCGAGAGGAACTTAAAAGAGCTTTCATACACTTATGTAATTAGTCACTTTTGAAATCCAGAAAACATTTTTGGTAATTTATAAATGGCAGTTCTCATCTCTAGAGAAAGATGGTTTTGAGAGACTTGTAAATGTTTGGGGGAGATTTCTGCACTTGGAAGTGTATGTTAGGCAGTAACAGATATTTGCCATATCTTTTTGATTTAGGGCAAGTGATTTTTATTCCTTAGCCTCTTCTCTTGACACAAGTCCATGTTATAAACAGCAGTGAACCTACCTGGCAGACTTGACAAAGAAATTCAGAAGTGAGTAAGTTTGAGGATGAAGTGTACCTCTCAAAAATAAACGCTTTAATGCAGAGTTAGAGTGGAGAGTGGAAATATAAGCGATACCTATTTTGCTGTCTTGAGGTGGGTGGTGGCATCAGTCTCTGTGTATGTTTTGTAATTGATCTGCTAAGCACACGGCCAGAAAGTTAAATATGTCTTGAACTGGAGATAACACGCGCGCACACACACACACGTATGATGTATAAAAATGATGAAGATGGGGGGTGGGTGGGTGTTGTTTTTTGGTTTTATTTTTTTCCCTTTTTGTTGTCTCCTACTTTCCTAATTTTTTTGCAATGTGAAACCAATGACTTCCATATCACCAAATACTTTTTTTTAAAATCTGTAATACTCTAGCAATGCCCAAAGGAACAGTTTGGAACTTGTTGCAAAAGAAATACTAAACTAACTAGAGCTTTACACTGGGAAGCAGTAGAGCATTGTGATGCAGTTGTGCAGTCTTTTTTTTTTTTTTTTTTTTTTTTTTATGGAAAACTTTGGAAAATTGAGGTGAGGGGGCATGGACTGTGGGGACACAGCATGAGAAGCCACCATAGAAGATGATGGCGGGAAATGGACAGCCAGTGGTCGATGCATTCTGTTGTTTTCACATCCAGATTGTCAAAGCAATGAAACAAAACTTAAGTGACAGTTCTTCAGAGGAACACATTACTTTCTTTTCTAAAAGGAAAACTCACTTTATACTAACGTCATATCTTGAGTATTCACAATGCATTTTTGTCACCTCTCTGCTTTGTTAGTGTCTGGAAGTAGAAACAAGTTTTAGCAATAAAACTTCAACTGATAATAATAATAATAATAATAATAATAATAAACAACCCCTGGTAGTTTAGGGAGATTCTTGAACTGTTTTCTAGATCTTCTCTGAATGGATCTGTGTTGTGCTCCTTTGCTCTTGAATCTCTGCCAGTACTGCTGTGTTGTTGTACAGAATTAATAAAATCTATAGGATTAAAAGCATGGCTAGTGGTTTTCTCGGTAAAATAATCTCCTCTCCTTAAAAAGGGGGGAAAAAAAAAATCAACTGGAACCTTATCGTCCGTAGGATCTCACACAATAATTAACTCCTGAAAAAAGAGATTTATAGTGTGCTCATTATCTCTCTTAATTCTTGCCTTGTGTAAAGGCAAATAAACCTTGTATAAAGGGAAATAAATGTTATAAATGGGATATGATTATGCTTCATGACATTCCTGCAGAAAGCTCATGTGTCATCGTCTTTTGCAACCGCCAAACAAGTGGGTCAAAACCTTAAGTTGGTTATAAAAATAGTCATGGATGTTTTGTGAAGCATCATGGTTAAGGAGTATTTACAGAAGAGACAACCATTTAAATTGGCCCAAAAGAGTGTGTGGGATGTGGCTCACAATGTTACCTGTGAGAAGGCTCTTTGCACTAGAGATCGTAACGTGCTGAGATTCATTTTTCTTGCAGGAACTGCAGAATTTTGCAACTCTATTGGAAATACAGCATAGCTACACTAGGGAAGCTTGTTAAAGCTAAAAGAGGAAACTAGTAGCAAAGTACTTACCACCTGCCGAGAATTAAAGATGCCATGCTGGAGGTACAGACCAAAAACATGCCAGCTATCGAGGGAAGTGTGAAAGGAAGCTGGCATGGCTGAACATCAGGCAAAGATAGTTATTAGAAAGCTGAAGTAGTATCCAAATGAGGAAAATTGTAAGGATATAGAATGTGGCAAGTAGAATATAAAAGCATAAGATAGAACAAAAGAATTTGAGGAATAAATTTTGAAAAGTCTTTAATAACTGTCTTTCAGCAGACCTACTACAAGCCCTAGGGCCACGAGATGATCACTTTATAAAAGAAACTTTCAGAAGATGAGGCGATAGCAGACAACCTTTGCTTTGCATCTATCTGTGTTCATTGTTGAAAATCTTGGAAAGGTTGCCCTGCCGAGAACCTTTTATGGGTAACTCATCAGAGGAACTCTCTCTCAGATCAGCGTTTGTTAAGAGTTTAGAGAACAAATGGACAACATAAAAGCAAGTTGCTAGAACCAGACAATGTTCATCCAATAGCTCTATGGAAAGTGAGGGGTAAAGTAATTTTACTGACTGGTACATAATGACTGCTTTAGCTAGACACCTTTAGGTTGTTGGATATAAATGCAGTGTGAGGCCAGCATTAAAAGGACCTTTACTCAGAATGTTGTCTGTGTGGATTAGAAACTACAGTAACATACAGAGTTCATGAACACGTGGTAATTATAATGCTCTATGGACCTTTCTGCCATCTATTGTGAAAAGAAGTTGTGCCTTAAACCTTTTGGAGCTCACTGAAGGAGTTAGCAAGAGTACGTGTAAGGAAGTTCCAATTTGCTATGGTAGGTAGGATTTCCAGAAGTCATTTGGTAGGCGCCTGCATGAGAGGGGTAAGTCCTCGTATGGATAATTAGTTAATAATTAGAGATAGATAATTAGAGACAAGAAATGAACTGGATAGGATGCTTTTCAGAGGTAAGGAGTAGCTGTTAGAAAAATATTCAGGGTAGAAGAATTGAGACCCACTTCTGAATAATTGCAGTTAAGTCCAGAGTGGATGAGGAGGCAGCAGTTCAGCTGAAGCGAGGCGTGTGGAACCTGTAACTCCTTGCAGGAAGGAACGCTAGTTTGGGATTACAATAGAAAGTTCTGTAGGAATACCAGTTTAGGCTCAGAAAGATCAATTCTATAAATTGTTAGGATAACAACGGAAAATAAAACAAAATTGGCCATTGTCTAGGTCCATGGTGCATTTGCATTTGACTGCTGTATTGGCGCAGGCTTGGGAGTGCCCTGGGAAGAACAGTGCTTGCTTCTGTGTATATCTAGGTGGCTGAGATGTTTGTCTTGGTGTAGGTTATAACGCCTTTTTTTAGAGTGGCTTCAATAAATATCTCAGGTTCTTTGCTGTTCAAGGAAATGTTGTGATGTGTTTCATGTGATTAGATGTAGTACTGGAAAGAGCTGTGCTTAGCATGAAATCTACCACTCCACTCAACACCTGAGGGTATATCTATTTCAAAGCCTCTGGAAAGTGAAGACAAGAGCAATGGTTATTAAACTGTAGAGTAAACTTGGCAATGTCAACTAGGGCACTTGAATCTTCTTGATTCCCCCTGAGTGCAGGGCCCCATGAGTGCTGGGATTTATGCAAGGGGCAAGAGTCAGCCATGTGGAGACCGCTGGGGAACTAAAATTTGAGTTTGGAGTCGGTGTTCAGACCAGCAGTGATATTGCATGAGCAGCCAGTGTTTTCCTGCAGTTTGTTAGGCTGGAGTGGAGGATAGGACTCTGATGGCTAAGGAAGATATTTGAGGATGTGAATTTACAATAGTTTGAACAGACTGATGTTGCAGCTGTGGTATAGCCACCTGGTTAACAATTGCAGTCCCTTTCTTCCCTCCCTTTTGCCTTGTGTTGGCACCGGAGCTTTTCTTCCCTCCCAGAGTGTTTAGGGAGCTGTACCAAAGACTAACCTTTCATGGAATCATAGAATCGTCAAGGTCGGAAAAGACCCTTAAGATCATCGAGTCCAACTGTTAACCTAGCACTGCCAAGGCCACCACTAAACCATGTCCTCAAGCACCACGTCTACCCGTCTTTTCAATACCTCCAGGGATGGAGACTCAACCACTTCCCTGGGCAGCCTGTTCCAATGCCTGACTGCCCTTTCTGTGAAGAAGTTTTTCCTAATATCCAATGTAAACTTCCCCTGGCGCAGCTTGAGGCCGTTTCCTCTCGTCCTATCACTCATTACTAGGGAGAAGAGACTGACCCCCACCTGGCTACAACCTCCTATCAGGTAGTTGTAGAGAGCAAGAAGGTCTCCCCTCAGCCTCCTCTTCTCCAGGCTAAACAACCCCAGCTCCCTCAGCCGCTCCTCACGAGACTTGTGCTCCAGACCCTTCACCAACTTCGTTGCCCTTCTTTGGACACGCTCCAGCACCTCGATGTCCTTCTGGTAGTGAGGGGCCCAAAACTGAACGCAGTACTCGAGGTGCGGCCTCACCAGTGCCCAGTACAGGGGCACTGTCACCTCCCTGGTCCTGCTGGCCACACTATTCTTGATACAGGCCAGGATGCCATTGGCCCTCTTGGCTACCTGAGCACACTGCTCACACTTTCTGAAAATATGAAATAAAACAAACAAATTATTTAGCTTTCTGCACAGGCTGTTGCTGGGACAAACAGATGTTAACATGAGAGAGAGGAGTGCATGAAGCGGGGGAGAAGAGGAAAGAAAAGATGATGCTTAGGACTGCTGTGACAGAAAGCTGTTCTCTTTGAGACATGTTGCTGTTCCTTGAGCATATTTAGCCTGCAGTCTTACAGATGTAGGATACAGGGGCCTGCTCTGGGTAACAAAATATATTGAGATCAGTCTCAAAATGCATTTCTGGATTTAAAAAAAAAGTTCTTAGTAATTCTCCTTAGGTAAACCTGACAATGGCTGTAAATTTGAATACTTAAAGATTCAAGTTTTAAATATTTCCAGTAATATAGAGTACTTAATTTCTTTTTACAGGATATCCTTGTTTTTTCAAGTTTATGGTGTCCTAATTAGTAAATTCTACTGTCTTCAAAATTTTGAAAACCAGTGCGATATTTGAATGTTTTATATTTTCATCATATGTTTGTAACTAATAAATAAAAGAACTCTGAACCTTCTAACTGTTAGCCAGCACTCAGATTGTATTTTTATTTCTTTACAGGATCTGGAGTTTCATGGAGTAATGAGATTCTACTTTCAAGACAAAGCAGCTGGAAATTTTGCAACAAAATGTATCCGTGTCTCTAGTACTGCCACAACTCAAGATGTGATAGAAACTCTTGCAGAGAAGTTTCGACCAGACATGCGAATGTTATCGTCCCCTAAATACTCACTTTATGAGGTGCATGTCAGTGGAGGTTAGTATTTATTCACGAAGTCTTTCTTGCATCCACACCACCTTCCTATCCACCCTCAGCCAAAATATTTTTAGGTTTGCCCCCAGCTTCTGAAGCACGTAAAACTTGGGTTTTTTTGTTCCTAAGTACCTTGCTACTAATTGTTACGTGGTGGTGAAGTATTTCAAAATGTAAGTACGCACATCAGGCCTGCAGTTTATGTAAGTTTTGATTATGATCTCTTAAATTCTGTACTTGACATCCTGTTAATTTGTTGACATTTGTGAGAGAGTTGCTATTTTTAGGACTAGTAGGTAAAAACAAATTTTATAATGGGAGAATAAGAGTGTTAAATTGGAGCACTTAAGAGTACATCCTCAGTTCTTTGATGTTGTGGGCCTTTGATAGGTAGCCTTACAATGCTATGTTCCTTTACTGCTAAATTGGGGGAAGTTCAACATAGTCTTGTTGGAAGCCACTGTGTTTCTTAAATAGATCCTTTCATGTTAGCTGTGAAGAACTTGGATATCTAAATAGCCTTTTGATGCTGCTAGCATTTGTGTCTCCCTACCCCAGCAGAAAGCTTCCGGTTGGAAGGTGGTAGTGTGTGTGGTGGAGACAGGACTAGGAGAAACTAGGTTTTTGTCGTGCTTTTTCTTTTTTGTACTTCAGAAGTTTACACAAGTGGTTTAACTACCTTAAATTCTGCTTTTGAAAGACTGAAAATAATTTAACTTGAGAAAGAGAATGGAAATTTATTGGGATATGTGTCACTTTTCATGGTCTACGAATGATGACTTGATATGAATTATATGGGATTAGGGAAAAGTGCATGTGTCATCACTAATTTAAGCGATGAATAGTATGTGGGGTTTTTTCTGCTTTAGGTTTCTTTGAAAATCTGTTAGCACTTTACCTGTAGTCAAAATGAAATGGTTTCCTTTGCAGAGCAAGCTCCTGATGTTTGAGGCACCTCATTCAATAGGAGTGTTTCTCATGAAATAAAATGTAACTGCAAAGACATGATTGTCTTGCTGTGCATATGTATTGCCTCCCTCTTCTAGAAGGGAGATCAAATGGCATATCTTGTTTAATTTTTTTAACCACTCTCTCAGATTTTTTTCATATACTTAAAATAAATATAATACACTAAATACACTAAATGAAATTTTGTCACATATATATGCATAATAGATTTTTTTTTTTTTTTTTTAATTTCATAATCTAGTTTATTTTTTTGCAGTCTTTCCAGAATAGTAGTTCTTGGGCCACAATCAGACTGGTTAAATTTAAAATAAGGAAAATGAGTATTTGGAAGTCTCATGAAGTTATAAAGTTTGAAACATTATGACTGTAGCTGTTACTTCTCCTGAGTGATAATCTTGTGTTCTCAGACTTCAGTTTGGACAAAGGAGGTATGCAAGGCTACTTTATGTGGACCTTTAGGTTGTGTAGATAGAGGGAATACGCTTAGGCTGGTTGCTGGAAAGGGGATATATATTCCTACCTCCTCAGGCTTTCTGTCCCTATACTTAACAGGGAAACATCAACTGATGTGTACTGTTCAGCAAATCTTTTGGTTTTTTTAAGATGATAACTTGTTTCTAAGTATCTTTGCTCTTGAGGTGCCAAGTAACTGTTACTGCTTTTCATTTTTTTGAAGAAGAAAGAAGATTAGATGTAGATGAGAAGCCTCTTGTTGTACAGTTAAACTGGAATAAAGATGATCGAGAGGGAAGATTTGTTCTCAAGAATGAAAATGATACGCTTCCTCCAAAGGTGAGCCTTTAAGGACTATGCTTGTGCTAACAGCAGTTTTGAAATGTGTGGGACTTGTTTATATAGCAAAACATAATTTCTACTTTTCTAATTCCTGAAAACAACTGCTGCTGATCACCTTTGATATCTGGAGCAAGTCTTTTAAAAAAATGCATCTTTGCAACACAACATTCTTGTGATCTTTCAGATGGCTTGTGTTGCTTTGATCCATGAAGCTGTCTAGTACTAGAGCATGTAATACCCAGAGAACTTAGAGCTTGCTTTGTTCTAATATGATGAATTAAAAATTTCCTCAAATAATATATGATGCCAAACACCTAGGAAGTAACCTACCTCTTGCAGAGTCTTTAAAAGGGGATGCCAGAGGGAGTTAAATAAAAATTGTTACCTCCTGAGGTAGCATTCTGTTTCTTAACAAAACTGATGGGAGACTGTTTCCTTTTGGGGAGGGGTTTTTTGTTTTTTTCCTTCCAAATGCAAATGAGGGACGTGCAAACATCAGCCATACAAAAGCTTGCCTTTTTTTTTTTTTTTTTTTTTAATATTAGTCATTTAAACTTTAAATTAGATCAGACTTTGGCTCCTGAAGTCATATAATTATTTATTATATCTAACTTGGATGTTTATAGCTATGGAAAACATGCTGTTCAGTGTGGGTTATTTTTAGACAAGTTTTTTGTCTTGCATTGAGCACTAAATTTCTTTTGCTCTTGGAATTGGAGCTTGTTAATTTTAAAGATGCTTTGGGTATAGGTACATGAACTTTTCTTACACTACGCTTTTGACTACAGGATACATCCATGTTAGAGGTGGGGAGAGAAAATTAATGATGTCGTACACTACATCTACCAGACTTGCTATTCCTATTCATTGTATTAAGTAATCTTCAGTCTTCCTTCTCGGTGTTCTTCACTTCCTGATAGAAGCAAAAAACCCTGCATCTTCTTTTCCTCATCTTCTATTATTTTCTCTATAGAAGGCAAATGAGCCTAGGATTACAGGTATCTTGTGTATGCAAGGAGCAGGAATTGGAGAAGAGAACACTGGAAGGACAGCTCAGGAAAATACACCATAGAAGAAATGTCCTCTATAATGCTTTTCCTTCTGCGGTTTATTCTTATCTGATGCTCCAACAAAGTTGTCTTGAAAACAGATTAAATGCAGTGTTGTTTTGTGAAGTATTTTTACGGGGAGGCAGAAATTTGTTCTGCAGCCTTCAGTTAATCTTTGAGGCCAAGTAGCTAGTAGGCATTATTCAAGTAAAATTCTGCTGTTTCTTCACTTTCTTGAGTACAAGGTGCTTAATCAGTTCATACCTGCTTTGGAATATGAAACTATTTTTGCCTTCTATGTTATTCTGGAGAGTAGTAGTCCTATCTCTGTGTAATGGAGTATTGTTGCCTGGAGTATTGTTTTTGTGTTAGTGATACTATGTCTTAATCAGATTTATCTGGAAAGTTAAAACCAATACTAACTTTTCATTGGACTAAAAATGACAGAGGTTGTTTTAAACTCATTTATTTCAGAAGGCTCAGAGTAATGGCCCTGAAAAACAAGAAAAAGAGGGAGTAATTCAGAATTTCAAAAGAACTCTCTCAAAAAAAGAAAAAAAAGAAAAAAAGAGGCGTGAAAAAGAGGCATTGCGACAAGGATCAGATAAAGATGATAGACTTCTTCATGGGGATGATATGTAAGTGTGTTAAACTTTGATCATTTTTTTGATCATATAACCTACATCTTACTTTAAAGGATTCCCCCTCTCTACCAAATAAGCTGTTGTTTCTTTCAAAAGTAAATGGTTGACATGGGTGCAATATCATCATAAACCAAAATATGCCATGGCAATTTCTGTGGTTTGTATGTATGTTTTGCCTCAAGGTTTGTTTTTAAACCATGAAATAAGCTTTTTTCCACCTCTTTGACCTTGTACAGAAATTGACACATGCTTGGTGGCATGGACTTTCCCCACTATGTTTATTTTTGAGCATTTACTCTAGAGTGGCTTGATTCCTCTCCCTGTGTTTGATTGTTTTGTCTTTTGCCAGAAAAATTTGTATTTGTAGGTGCTTGCATTTGACTTACCACCTGACTATCAGTTTGTTTTTCTCTGAGATGTATTTTGGTAGCCAGTCTTCTAGGTTCTTCAACTCCTGCTCCCAAATCTGCTGTGCCTTATTCATTGAGACAGAGCAGGATGTACATTGGTCCTTGTGCAGAAAACTGGAGCACAGGAGTCAGGCATGAATAACTGTATGTAGAACTAGAAAGCTGAGAAGGGTCTACATTAAATTAAACGTTGTCTCTGTACCAGATTCTGTAGCTTTCATATATAATGCACCAGAAAAAAAATCACAAATGGTGGATTTTTAACATACCCAGAAAGAAAATGAATGATGGAAACTTATTAATTGATAACAGAATCTCAGAGATTAAAGAAATTAGTTGACTGGTTGACATATAAAACATATGATATATTGATATATAGGTTGATATATAATACATATCATGTTCTTTAGATGTCAGCATGATCTTTCCAGTATTCTGTGCTGTTACTTAGCTTGGTCTTAAGTTTTTTAAATTAAAATAGAATTGTATTTAAGTGCATTATCAAAAGAAAAAGCATGAGCTGCAAGCACATGCTAACTCTGCTTCCACCTGATTTGCAATATTGTAAATCAGAATGAAATTATATTGTAAATCAGAATGAAATTAGGCGTATAATGTAAAGCTTCTTTAATGCCTTTTTCTTTTCCCCCTAAGAGGTAGAGGGCCTTTTTTTTTTTTTTTTTTTGCCTTTGAAAACTAACCACCATCAATACTTAAATTGGTTGTTGTCTATTTCAGGTGAGCATGGGTACATGAACAGTGTTTAATCCTAGCAAAAATGAAGTTCATGTAGAAACCATCTTACAGTAACTTAATTGATCTCCTGTGTGTATGGATTTTACTTGCCTTTTATCCTTCGTGAAGTGATGAGTATATATATATTTTAAGCTATTAATGACAATTTTTTCTTTGTATTTAAACTAACTTGGCAGTGAGAATTCTCGCCTTGCAGCTGAGGTTTACAAAGATATGCCCGAGACCAGCTTCACTCGCACAATATCCAATCCTGAGGTGGTTATGAAACGGCGACGACAGCAAAAACTAGAGAAGAGAATGCAGGAATTTCGCAGTTCTGATGGCAGACCAGACTCAGGTACTTAAATTTCTTCTGGTTAAGTTGTAAACAGTAAGCTGTTTACTGAGAGAGTATTTTTAACACCAGCAACTCCTGTAAATTTGCTTTAACTTATGCTTTCTCCAACATTTTTTGTACTTTATGGCTAACTTATCTATGGTGTAACCGAATGAAGGATTTGTAGAAGAAAGATGCCACAGGAGTGTGTTCTGTGATGAGTGCGAGTCAAAGCTTTCAGTGACGGGCAAATTGATGGGAGAGAATATGCTCATTGATCTTGCTAACGCTGCTAAACTGGGAAAGAAGGAAGGACAAAATGAGACTTATTAAACTGACAAGCTGAGGAAGTCTTCTGAAATAAATGTCATTCATTTTACAAAGAACAAGCTGAATGACCTGAGTGTAAAAATGCAATCAGTAGCACAAATACAGGATGGCAAGGAGTAATTGTTCAGGTCTGCACAAAGGGTTCTGGTGTTCACACAAGATGTGAATATCAGTGATCAAGTATTTCACATTCTTAGGGGTGGGGATACAACAGTGGTTGTATGAACATCAGCATTAAATGAACGAATGAAGCAACGTTAGTTTAGTACTGATAAAACATCAAATGATGTATTCTGTCCGTGGAAGAGTAGTGAAGAAGGAGTTAAGAGGTGTAGAAAACATCACCTGAGGGAAATCTGAAATGGGCTTTTTAAAGAGCGGGGAGATTCTTGAAGGTCAGCACAAACTTGCTGTCAAGATGGGAAAGGTCAGTGCTTCATCCAGTCATTGTCACTAGTTCATTTTAACTTCAGGTAATATTAAAAATGGTGAAGCACTGGGGGAAAAACTTGCTTAGAGAAATTCGGAAAGCATCACTGGAGGTTTTTACCAATGGCAGAGACAAACTTATTTCGGGGATGTTATGTAACTTTTCATATATTAGTGGATTGACTAAATTATTTCTGAGGGGGTTTGTTCTTATATTCTGTTAGAAATGGCTGCATGTCTTTCTTTTTATTCTCTGGTAGCATTGTTAATTAAATTTTGTTTCCAAGGTGGGACACTGAGAATTTATGCAGACAGTTTGAAACCAAATATACCGTACAAGACAATCCTGCTGTCCACTACGGATACTGCAGACTTTGCAGTTATTGAAGCACTGGAAAAATACGGTCTAGAGAAGGAAAATCCCAAGGATTACTGTATTGCTCGTGTAAGTGAAGTTACTAAGTCATAATCTTCCCATGCTTCATGTTTGATTTTGTTCCTTGCAGTAGCTTTAAAACCAAATGGAAAGACTCTGGTAGTTCTGCGAGTAACTTTTTAAACTTAACAGCCTCAGGAATTCTGAAGTGATTTGTCAGATTTTTTTGTTTTTAAAATGTAAATCTTGCAATCTTACTAAGTTATTACTTGCTACATAGATAAACATTAATAATGAAAGTAATATATTTCTGTATTTGGTACTGTGGTTTTATACCACTAAGTATGCTTATGGTTCGCGGATATATAAACTAATAGTTAATCCTGTGGATACCTAAATTTGTGCTGTTTGTGCACAAAAGTGTTCCCCTGAACTAAGAGCGTCTGCTCAGAGGCAAAAGTACTGAGTCCAGACTCCATTACAAAAGGTATATGTTATATGCTGTTGCCTTATGCGTTTCAGTGGTAGCTTACCCTCATTACATGTCAGAAAAGATTAAACATTTAAGTGAAACCTACACTTCTTTTCAGAATTTGATTATTTTAGGAGTTCTAAATGAATTGTATAGAATTGCTGTTTAATCAAAAAGTCCCATGGGCCGTACCGATTAAAGGTTATGAACTTCTGTCCGTATCATCTTCTGAAGGAGAATAGTGAGACTTGAAAACATTTGATCCTTGTTTGAGTCCAATCTTTGATTACATTTCTGGCTGCTATTTGTCTAATAAACTTGGATTTATTGCTTCTTAAAATGATGAAAGAAAGGGAAAAATGTTTGTGTCTCATCATATTGTGCTCTCCTCCCCTGCCCCTTCTCCAGTGCTTAAAGTGCCACTGGAAAACAGTAAGGAAGCTTCTGTTAATTGCTATTGCCCATGCTGTCTAGCTGTTCTAAAGGATGTGGATGTATCTTGGTTTTAAAGTTGCTTTCCGATTTATTTTTTATGGTATCTTTTGAGTAACCTTAGTGTCTACTTTTGCTGTGCTTACAGCCTCTAGTTGTATTATTAGCTGGGAATTGGCATGTTGCTCCGATGTTGTTCTAGTTAGTAATAAGGAAACCATATGGTCGTACTGCTTTTGTAGATTCCTAACCGTGAACTAATCTTAGTTTTTATTGTTTCAACAGTTTTGTCTTAGGTCTAGACATATTTTTAATGAAGTTCTGGACATTTTATCCTTGTCTTCATTAACCTGTAGTTGGGGTCCCAACTCTGAAAATTAATTTTACTTAACTTCGGTAAAATTGTATGTAGGTTTTTATTATAGAGGGGAATAATTTTGTAAGCAATAGTTGTTTTTTGTTTTTTTTTTTTTTTTATGACGCAGCATATTAAAAATTGATTCTCCATTTTGGCTGCAAAGTATTTTATATGTGTAGTTTTAATTATGACAATATCTTTGTATTGTGGGTTCTGTAAATTAAATTCATGATTCTCAGTCATTGATCTTATTAAATAGGCTGCTGACTTGACACGTGTTTTTCGGCTGGTTTGAGAGAATTGTAGGCTACAGCAGAGACCTTGTGACTGAATTTGGAAGACAGTTTTGCATCAGTCTGCTTAGCTCAGAGTTGGAGGGTATTATGATGTACTAAGAAATATTTATATCTTAGGGAATTTATTGAATGGATTGCACACTTACCAGGGAAACTATCGCAAGTCACTGTTGTGGTGGTGGTGGTGGTGTTCTCTCTCACCTCCCCTTGTTCTCTCTTGTGTGAGATGTTTAATGTAGAAAATAATCTAAGGAATGTTGCTTTGATCTTGGGAGAGATTAACAAAGTCTTTGCTGTGAAACAAATTGATTTAAATTAGTTTTCTGGAAAGCACTCCTGGAAAATATTTTGTCTTTTCTGAGCAACACATCTTCTTGAAATAGTAAGTTTCTATACTGACATAAGTTGTATGCTTATGTTTACATTTGAAATATGCAAGTGGTCTTCATTGCCTAATAGCAGATCTTTTTTTATACATTTAAGTGTAGAATACCTTACTCTTTTGCTCACCGTAATTCATTGTAGTTGGCTGAAATCTACTTGGCCTTTCTCAGTGCCTCTGCTGATACAGTGCTTGGGTTTTAAATATGATAATCCTTCCTTTTTTAATAAAGTTGGGTATTTTTAACCTAACTTTAAAATCCCCTTTTGGCCAAATATTTTAAGAAGTTGCTTTTCCTTGTTGGAAACAGGAAGATAGCCTAGCTTTAGCTTGATGTGTCTTTCATGACTGTTTTCTTTTTTGGAAACTCAGAAGTACGGTGCTACACAGCTGCCATGGCCATTGGTACTCCTTTACACTGAAGTCTCACAGCTGTTCTTTACCCCTGGTGGGCTTTTGCCCCTGTTCTTCTGACACTTTACAGTGTTCTGTGGAAGACAAATCTACCTTGCACATGTTCCTATTCTTTACTTTTTGTTGGGTTTAAAACAGTGTACCGTGGAACGTATAACTTCAGTTTCTTATTGGTTGGGATTTTTAAATGTTCTCTTTGGATGGCAGGTGAAGTGTCTTCAAAGAAGGCATTTACTTAACTATTAAGATGGATTTTAAGTTATATGACAAGACCTTTATAAGGCTGCATAAGTACCTGTAATAAAGTTCACTGACTTCTGAAGTTTCAGTTGAAAGATTAATATTGTAAGAATTTTTCTTAACACTTACCATTGACAACTTTTATTGTAAATGGGAGTTTCCTGTTAGTTGCTTGCTTTCATACCCTGGTTCGTGGTGTATTGGGCTGTACCTTTATGCCCACTTCTGAAGTGCTTTTCTCTGTAATCAAGTAAACACGTTTGTTCCAATATACGTTTTGTTTGTTTCAGTTTGCTTGGCTTGAGTTTCCCTGAATAATACGGGATTCACTGCACATATCTCAAGATGTCAAATTAATTAGACAGTCTTCCAAGCTACCTCTGCATATTCACTTAGGGCGTAAGACTTGAGGCATGCAGCAGACCAGTTAAATCTTAAAAGTAGAATCTTGATTAGACTTTTGTTTTAGCATGCTCTTATTTTTTACTGGAGGATAAGGCATAAATAACTTTTTCTAATGTCAAGCAAAAACATGCAGTTCATGGTGATTAGTTTTTGGTGAGTGGGGTTTTTTTTTTTTTCGTTGGTTTGTTTGGGTGTTTTTTAAGAAATAGACATTACAGACATGAGGCATTAAATATTTTTTAGCAAGTTCCATTGTTTTTGAATGCAATGATGAGGAAGCAGAGTATATTCTTCCTAATTATCTGTTGTGAATTTGTTTCAGTTCGTAGGTGGTCAGCTGACAACCTGCTTCTAAGACTTGTGATCTTACGCTGGTTTTACCCATCTCCATTTTCTACGCTGTTGCAGAAATCAGGGAAATGTCTGTGCCTGATTTCAGCAGTCTGTATGGATTCAGATTCATGAGAGGATATTTAACTGCATCTTCTGTTTTTCAAAATGAAAGCAAATCTCTACCCACGAGCCAAAACCTAATCATAATATAAACTTGTTCCCATGTTTTTCCGTAATTCTAAAATGTAGGAATTTCAGCTTTGTGGGTGACACTGAGGCAGCATTTGCCTAAAATACAGAGATGTTTTATAAAATGGCTTCATCACGATTAGAAGCCTCCTGGCCTGCATAAGCTCAGATGTGGTGTTCTGTGACTTTCCGCAGGTTAGGTCACGCACTTTTTTTAAGTGAGGTATGTCTGAGTTACCGGCTCACGCTTCATGAGAGATGGGAGGAATGGTAACTGGCTGGGAGGAGGCAGGGATTAGTGCTTTTGTGACCCCTCTTCTCCAGCTTGTCTGGTTTACCATTGCTGCTGTTAAGCCCAACACCAAGTACAGATAGTCATCCAAGTTCCAAAGCAGAAGTAATATTGGAATAATTGGAATTTAAAAATTGTTGCTTGTTGAATAAGGCTTGAAACACAGTTTTACTTTAATTAGCTAATCAAAATTATCCTGTAGGTATAATTGATTTTCAAATCTGAGATGTGAAATAGAAAAGAGTGGTTTGGCAAGACAGGATTTGAGAGTAGATGTGTTTCTGTTTCCCTTTGGTTTATACATTTTAATGTTTTCCTGGTTTTATAATATCTTGTCTATTTGAAAATCTAATTAAAGATAATTTAATTAGTCTATGTTTAGCCAGGTTTTGCATAGAAAATGTTTTAGGGAAAGGCCAATGACTCGATTACATACTTTTGATCTTAAATGTACTTGTTTCCTGCTTGGAAGAAGATGAAAGGACGTTTGAGGTGGATCTGTGAGAACTTAGTTAACGCTGAAATGGGCGTGGAGAGGAGGCGACAAATGAGAGCAGAAAGCCTCTTGAGGGCTGCCCCATAGTGGGGTGCAGTAGCCAATAGCTGCATTACTTCAGAAGGTGTTACCTCGGTCATAGTTCAGAGATGGGAATAATTTTGAGTAGTTTGTTTAAAATAGAGCTGTCTATGAATTTAAATAACATTGTTAGGATGAGGGAGTAAAATGTATTTTATTTTATTTTTTTTATTCCGCTTTGAAAGATGTATCTTTAACTTAGAAGTTACTCACACACTGTAATAATGCCTGTCATTGTTTTTTATGCTTGATCGCTGTGGGAAGTAGTAATGCAAATGTGCATGAAATCACAGGCTGTGACTCCTTTAGAGTCAAAACTCATAAATCAAGGTTTCCCCCTTCCTCTACCTTGTAAGGATATAGCTGTAAAAGGTATGAACAGTCTGTGGTTCTGTTCCCAAAGTATACTTAGTTTTGGTTCTTCCTTAAAGCTAGACATCATGAAACAATTGTCTGAAATGCTCCTGTCGTGCCCTTAGTTTCTGTGTAGACCAGGTAAAGGTTGGGTAAGACAAGGATGCAGGAGGTATCACAACATTCTCTTTGCCAGCTTGTCTTGCCATTTCCAAAGATGGAATATATCTAGTATTCTGGGAAGTGTGATTTAACTGTAACAAGAGGCAAGAGAGAGAGTTAGAAAAAGTCTTGGAAAGCAAAATGCATTTCAAGTTACTGAATTCTTTTGCTTTATCCCTTGTTATAAACAAAAAAAAAAAAAAGTAATCAGAAGATATACCCCTGAATCCTTTGTTCTAATTGTCCACTAACAGCTCTGAAAACTGATAATGGTTCTTTTCTAGGTCATGCTGCCTCCTGGTGCTCAGCACTCTGATGATAAAGGTGCTAAAGAAACTATTCTTGATGATGATGAGTGTCCACTGCAGATATTCAGGGAGTGGCCTAGTGATAAAGGTATGTCTAAAAAACTTTGAGATTTTTGTGCCTTGGATGTTGTAAGCCATGGTGTGGACCACCTGTAAAGTAAGAAATCGGAACATATATTTTGAAGTGTTTTGTTTTCAGGCACTTTTAACACTATTTAGAGTTATTTACTGTTTCATTCAGCACTGTTTATAGTAATACATCTTTAGACAGTAGAAGGGTTTTACATTTTATCCTGAAGTTTCTAAATTAACCACTGTGGAAAAGTATGCAATTAATCTTTCAAATAGTTTTAACTTAAAAATAACTACATAAAGAAATCTCAGGAACCTAGTAAGCTGAAAGTGATTCTATGGAACACTTAGAAATTAATAGATGTTGTATGTGTGCTTGTTCAGTGATAGTGAGACTCAAAGGACGTGTAATATTGTGTTTTAGGAATACTAGTCTTTCAGTTGAAAAGGCGGCCTCCTGATTATGTCCCAAAGAAATCCAAGAAAATAACTGATGGAAAGCCATTAAAGGGGAAGGAAAGAGTTGACGGGTCTGGCTATGGCTCTTGCCTTCCTCCTGAGAAACTACCATACCTAGTAGAATTAAGCCCAGGTAAGAATTCTGGTTATCTAATAATCTAAATTACATTATTACATAGTCATTTAGTTTTTCCCAAAATAAGGCTTTCATTGGAAGCACAAGAAAGTCTGTTGGCAGTGTTAGTGAATACCACATCACTTGTTCTTCTGATGTCAAATTCTGAATTGGAGCTATCTAGAGGTAGAGCTGCATATTTCTTTAATACCAAAATTTTAGTAGCAAATGTTTGGAGTAAAAAAAGGGGAGAAATTATTGAAATTATTTGTCTCTATTAGCATGGTTTCATGTATGAAGTTTTAAGTGTTTCAAAAACAAAAACATCATTCAATCTTCAACTTCCTTTGGATTTTGGGGTTTAAAACTTAACAATAAGTAAAATAGTTTAACATATTGTCTTGTGATTCGTGGGGGGGAACCAGAAAGGCACTCCTTAAATCTGTTTTGTTTTACATTCAGAAGTATACTGTAGCATATCCAGTAAGATATATTTGACAGTGCCATCCACGAAATACACATTTTTAGAAGGACAAGAACATGAATTTTTAAATCAAACTTATTTGCTAAACAGTTTTCAGCCTATATGGAATCAAATCACTAGCAAGGCTGGGTTTTATTTTGGCATTGTTACAACCCTCTGGGCTGCATTGTAATTTACAATTAATTTTATGATATAGGAACAGCCAGGGGAGCTTGATTGTTTATAGCACAACAACTGATACATACACATACAACTTCTGCTCTTAATTTCTGTTGTTTTCATGTTTAAATATTTGGATACGGACTTTCATTTTTGGTGATTTAGTTATTTGCAGCTCTTTTTCATATTAAGTGTAACTTGGGTACACTCAGGTATCAAAACAAGTGATTTACAACTTGAAGTCTGGTTGTTTACCCTTCGGGAGGCAAGGTTGGAAATTGGTGCTGAAAACTTTGACCAGAACTGCAAACAGAAGGTTAAATTCCAATAGCGTGGTGGTTTGTTTTTTGTTTTTTGTTTTTTTTTTTTTTTTTTTTTTTAAAGGCCAGATGAAATTAGCAGTACACAGAATATATTAAGTGTATTTTAAATAGTGTTCTATATATGCTGAGGTTTGATTTGCATATTAATATTTTGAGTTCTTTTAATAGTACTTTTGATTTCTTTTCTTGTGCTCTAAACTCTTACTCTTCGTGGAGCCTAGTTGCTTTAGTATTAAAACGTCGTGCTTGGGCAGCAGAGCAAGACATCCGTTAATGGAGAGAGGAAAAACAATCTGAAATGCCACAGGTGGCAACGCTGTGTGCTAAGTCTTTGCACGTTGCCTGTGGGACTGACCTATTGTTCATGTTTTTCTTCTAACAGCTTGTCATCGCTTTTCTAAACAATAAGGATTCAGTAGCTTTGTAGTACTGGTGTCTTTATATTCTATGCAGTTTCTAAAGTTGAAAGAGTTTAATGCACTTCATCCTTATAAATTGAGTAAGTGTTGTCTGGCTACAGTTTCACCCTTTCCTGTCTTTTCTTTTCCTGCCCTCTTCCGCATGTTCTGCATGGTATCTGTCCTGCTGGTGCTGCCTTCACCTGGGTCCTCTGCATGTGTTTCTAACCCCAGGGAGAAGGAATCACTTTGCCTACTACAACTATCACGCTTATGAAGGTAACGCTATATTTAATACTGTTCTCTCATTAGTCACTAAAAACATCGCTGGCTGTAAATCTTATGTTTCTTTTTGACAAATGAAAGGCTATCTTGCTTATCTTACTTTTTTCCAAGGGACTGCTTCTGTGAAGTAGTCTTCTGTCTTGTTAGCTGCCATTTAATTACTCTATCTGTGAACAAACATCAAGTAGATCATGAATGTGCTAACATCCAAAGAGTTCAACCTTCCAGCTAAGGTTAACAACTAAATTTCGTAGGGTGGTTTACAAGCAGTGTTGCGGTAGAAAGAAAAACGTTCTTTGATCCATCTGCTTGCAGGATTCATAGTTAAAAAGTAAATTGGGTAAATGGCATGGAACTTAATTGTGCTTTTCAATGTTTGACTGCATTGATGCAGTGGATGAAATATGTGATGATGTTTTGTGTGAAATAGTGTTTGGACCACTGGTAAAGTGACCTCACTTTCTGCTCTGTGGTGTTCCATAGCATCCTTTGGTATTTCTACTGCCTGGTTTGTGGTGTTGTCTAACATTAACAGTGTCCGTCAAAGAGATTTAGCCACATTAGACAGTAGATCCTTGTTTAGTTTTATCTGTGGCATTTGAAATTGATAACATAACCTACAAATCATTATGGATCTTTGACTCTCCTTGAAGTAATGTGCAGATTTGTCCTGGTTTGGCCAAATAGACATGAATACAAAGCCACTTTCTTCTTCGTTGTGAAATGTCTACCAAAATACCTTTTCCTTTTCTTGGTTTTATAGCATCTGTTTCCTCATTTTATTTTCTAGACTGCTATAAAAAAAGTACTGTATGTCTGTCGGTGTTGCTCACCCTTTCATGGCTGTGGAGTTACAATACTGGGGTTTAAAGAACTCTGCTCAAACTTACGCCTCCAGTGCTCAACTCTTTGATGAATTCAGACTTCCATTTCATTAGCATCATTATTCCAGAGAGCAGAAAAGTTGCAGAGAGTGTGCTGAAGTAATAAACATAGATGAGCTCTGCAGGAACACCTGACTTTTGAGTAGAAGGCTTGAAATTTGGTTGCATCTCTCTGGGGAAAAAAACCTACAATTTCTTAAATCTTTTATCTCAGAGTGTGAAAAAGAGGTCTTAGTACTCTAGAGTCCAGTCTGTCTCTTTGGAACAATGCATTTCAGGACATTTGTGTTTATTATAGAAATAACTCCTGTCCTTCTGTCAAAACATTGGCTGTTTATATTCTTGCAGAAGAACCTGACAGACTTCAGTTTCATGCCCTGTGCAATTACACAAATTCAGTAAGTTTGCTACTAGAAGTGTGTCCCGTTTTTCCACTTCTCCACAGCTGCTGACGTTGATGGTTGTATGATCGTTTTATAGACTGAAGATCAGATTCTGCACAGTATGGTAGAGGGTGCACTTCAGTAGTTTGTGGCTGTAAATGTGACAGTCAGCAATTGTTTCTGTCTTCCAAGTCATGTAAATGAACCAATAAACTGAGATGAATCTCAGTAATAGAAATAGACTGGACAGACTGAAGTGAGATATGGCAGCACTTTGAATAACTGATATTGCCTGTGTTATCTGTGAATATGGCTGCTGATGAGTTCAGGGATGTTATTAGCTTTGGTTGTTCAGTCATGATATTTAAAGGCTGAGAAAAAAGACAAAAAGCCCTTTTTTAGGATGTGAGCCTCTGAGATTTATCCTGCAAGCCTGAAATGAAAATGACAAAGCATTTAAAAAAAAAAAAAAAAAAAAAAGCAAAACCTTGTGGCTTTTCTCCCTGCCTCATCACGAAAGAGCAACCACCAGCTGTAGACTTGACAGCAACGGGAGATGCTGAGAACATGCAGGTATAACAACTTGGAAAGAAGAATTAAGTACAGGAGGTTCGAGAAGCTTGAAAGCCTTGGCCAGGGTGGTTTCCTTGGCCAACCTTCTTTCTGAGAAAAGAACTGCAGTATGTGGTAACACTTCTACATGTTAGTTTGAAGGAGCATTGTTGTTTGTCACATTCCTCACTGAATTTTCCTTTACCAAAAATGTTTACTATTGGCTCTTTCTGCTGGAAGTGCACATCTTGTCTGAAATTTAGTAGCAGAATTATCTCCTGAATTTGACATGGTATTTCAAATCTGCCCAACCGATCTCTTAAACTTCTTACTATCTAAATGCTTAGCTCTCAGGAACTTGTGCAGGAAATCTGCTGCTTTTCAAATGTGGATTTAAATGATTTTTAAGTCAATAGGTGTAGTCCCTTGTGTGGATGCTTTTGTTCAACTTTGGGCTTACTTTTCTATGATCTGATCTTCATCATTTGGTTTAGTCTGGTTTTAAGTTGATACTATTTCCCAGCATTGTTTCAAGCACTGGATTAGTGAAATCAATTGAAATTATCATCTCCAAAGTGGTGTAGAGTTCACCTTTTAGTGGTGAAGTAATGCATTTAAAATATATATCCATGAAGGGAGGCCTGTCTTGTCTTTTTCTGTTGATCAAAAATGTACATTTGTATTATGAATCACCGAGTTGATGTGCTTACAGTGACTGTTCACTTCTGTTCACTGTGTTTTTTTTTTTTTAAATAACACTGCTATTTGAAGTGTGAATGTTGACTCGTAACTGCATAAACCCAGTCATGAAATGTATTTCTGTTGCATCCTTAGCATGGAAAGTGATACAAAACCACAGTTCTCACAGGTTTTACATAAACCATTTCATTGGTGACTATAGGTGAATAGTAATATACTGTGCATCCTTTTACACTGTGTGTTTTGTGACGATTTTTACTGTACGTTTACATGCTTAGTGTTTTTAAAAAACCCTTTTTTCTAAATCACTGTTTCCTGCCTGGTCTTTGGTGATAAGGTCTGCTTTCTGATTGAGGGTTACCTCTTGAAATACAAGTTTGCGATAGGCAGTATACACAGATGTATATGTATCTTTGCATGTGTACTTCTGTCATGGGGGAAAATAACTTGTGAAACGTATTTCAAATGCAAACCGTACTAAGTTTATTTGAACCCTCATATGATGTCACTGGGAAAAGCTTTGTCAGGTAGGTAATTAAGTTTAATGTATGCAATGCTGGCTAACTTCGTCTCGTGAATCATAGTTCTTGCTTCTTCAGCTTGTGGCTTGGACGCATGTCTGGGAGGCATGTTCCAATTCAATTTTCTAAGCTTAAAACCCCCCCAAAAACTAGATGTTTTCTGCACCTATTTAACTCTGCTAATGTTATTCAGTCATGGGTGCCATAAAAGAATACAGGACATCTTTCTTCCATGGCATGTGTTTACTTATGCATGCATATAAAATGAACGAGTCTGTATAGAAGCCATACATTTTTCTTATGCCTCTTGCTGCTTCTTCTGTATTGTTTATTAATGCCCACCTTTCTGAGAACTTTGACCTTTCAAATTTCTGAATTAAACGAAAATTATTGTTGTGTCAGATGATAACCCCAGATGTATTATTCCCTGTGCCCCCCCCCCAATTCTGGACCTTAAGTCGCATGACTTAATCATATGTATCGCCTTTCTGAACCATGAGAAGTCTTTAAAGTTTGGTCCTGAGAGGCTCAGAACAGCCTTCTTGGACTGTCACAGTTTGGGGAGCAGGGACTTTACCATAGGTATGGCAGAATCTGTATCCCGCTGCAGTGAGTTACGAGGAATGCATTCCAAACGACGTTTAGGCGAGTTTCCAGCTGTTGAAAAACAGGAAATACAAGACTTTACCCTGTAGTATAATGCAGCCTTCCTTCCCTCCTGCATCCCTCCCCTAGAACAAAAAGGCCTTTCATCCTTTTTTAGAAGTTGTAGTAATTCTCTTCAAGATTAAGATACCTTTTGCTATAGAAATTGGCTTTTACTGATGGATGATTACATGTGTGCTCCAAATAACTTTCGGTCACTCCTTGAATTTTTCTCATTTTCCTGGGAAGAAAAAGAAGTGTTTGTATCTAGTGCTGTGGTTTTAAAGTAAGTTTTTTTTCCTTGTTACATTGGGCACTTCAGAGAAACTAAACAGTCTTAATTTGCCTTAGCAGAAACATTGTGATACTAAAATATATTTCTTATGTGAAAGCACATTTTTACATGACATGCATCTATATTGAGGATATATGGTGGTGTGAGGTAAATTTTTATTAGCAGGAACTTTGGTATTAATTGATTATTCACAAGTGCTGAACTCAGGAATGAGATCCGGAAGTTATCTTAAATAAACACCTGAAAAACATAATATTTTATCATGTATTTTACAGAATATTTCAGAAATATGTAGAAATATTTTAAAGTAGTTTTTTTCTCTTTTTAAGATGTCAAAAATGAAAACATACGGGGTGGGGGGAAGTATATTTAGTATAGAGATGAAATCACTAGACTGTAGAGCCTATTCTCTGATCTGTATATAACGGGCTTAGAAGAAGGCGCCACAAGAAATTAAGAAAAAAAGCCCTAAATAACTAGCCCTGACTTTTATGCCACTGACTTTTGAAAATCCAGTGTTTTTGCATGTTGAATAAGGGTCCTTGCCTCCAGACTGAATCTTGTACCTTTCAGGTGCCAGTTTTAACAAACTGGGATGTGGGTAGGAGGAAATGTTTGACTTTTGGATTCATAAAAAAATAATTGAAGGAGCTACTCTAGGTTTTGATGTGTAAGTTGCGGGGAGACATAATAACAATTCAGAGAATTGGGGTAAGCAGCCAAATTTATTCAATAGTGTATTACAAATCTGCATTTGGTGACATTGAAGATGCAGCCGTATAATTTGATTAGCGTTGTTAAGTATTAAAAACTGCACACAGTTTAAATTGCTGAAGATACTGTATTAGCTTTTTTACTGTACAGTGATATTAGATGTATGTCTCTGTAGATTCAAATATTGGAATTTAACAAAAGGCTTATCCCTGTGCCTGAAAAATGTTTAGAGGACTGAGTGCTCTGATGTTTAATACTTTCGTGATGGATGACACTACTATTACAATAGTGATTCTAAATATGTTCAATAACTGGATATTTTTATAGTGTCAGCACTTAACTTTGGTATTTATAGTACTAGTCTATGGACTGTCTCTGCCTGATGCCTTTGTGTCCCAATAACATCACAACACCCCCATGAGAAGCTTACTACTAGGAGCACCCATTATACTTTTCCCCGTGTCAAAATCATGTAAAACTGTTGGTGTCATTCTTCATTGATACCCAGCTTCTTCCCTGCCTCCATTCACTTTGTCTTCCTTTCTTTGTATCTTCTGCTTTTAGTCAGTGTATGGGTCTTAACTGTTAAGTTTTCTCTGTGCCGTTGACTTGTAATTCCTTTAAACACCGTTCTTTGAAGGATTGATAGAGGACTTCATAGACTAAGTGAAATTATATGGTTAAATGGCTTGCATTCTGATTTTAAGAAACAGATCCTGGTAGTAATGCTAGGAGTTTACAATTAGATTTATGGAGGTTCTGTTTATATTGTCTTCCATTTAAAATTTGAAGATGACTAGTATCCTACTGAAGACAGTATCACTGTATGTGCCATGGCTATAATAATATTCTCTAATGCTTCTTGGGGATGACTTGAAATCATTGTTCATGTCCGCAGGTAAGACATTCTTTGTCTTGCAGCCTCCATTTTTTTTCATCTTCCCTTTGGAGGAGAAATGGGAGAGAAGTCAGAAGTGACAGTATTAGTTTAATATCTGGTAGTATTTAAAGCTGTAGTATTTTCTGGGAAGCGGGGAGGATTTATATGCATGCCAAAACCCATCTGTGTTAGCCTGTGAAGGCAGCAGCTAAATCCTGTGCTGCATCCAGTGTATCTTCTGAAATTTTATTCTGTTTGGACAATATGCTCTTCTGGGGGGAGGAGGAGGAAGACGAACTTTATCATTGACCTAATTTTCTGTGAGATGAAAATATAGGTCAATGAGACTATAAAGGTAAGGCCAGAAGTGCTACAGTCCTGTATATCAAGACTAAACCTGTAATAGATAAACATTTTGTAAGATTCTCTTTTAATATTGCCCTATTTCAGTATCTGATGAATAGGAAACAGTTTGGCATGTGAGCCACCTGACAGTGGTGATGATAATTATTGCTGATAATCTGTACTTTTATTAAGATCAATAAATACTGTTATTATAGAGATCTGCAGATATCTTATTTTCGAAATCTTTTAAACCGATATTGGTATACCCATATAAAATCTTAAAAGATTAACAAAAATTGTATTGCTTAAACTACTAAGGAAACTATGTTCAGAATAGTAGTTCGTTCTTGATTACTTTGTTCTTTGCACTTGTAGAAAACAGCCACTCTGTTGAGTGGGCTCTGTCCACTTTCAATGTTTTTACACTACGATGAACAGCTATGTTCCCAACAAATCTTGAAAGAATGTCACTCAGTTATTTTTTTGGTGAACATTGCTCCTCTGAACTAAATTGCAACAATGAATAATGTTGTAATATTGTATGATGTTGTAATATTGTATGATGTTGTAATATTGTATATTTGAACTTTAATAACTTGCAAAATAATATTTGTCACTTGCTGTACAGATGGTTCTGACTCCAGAGATAAGCCAAAGCTCTATCGTCTACAATTAAGTGTCACTGAAGTTGGAACCGAAAAATTTGATGACAATTCCATTCAGGTATGGGAGAAAAAGCAGACTCGGATGACGGAACTGATCCGGTCTCTGATCAGTTATGTGTAATTGTGGAAACTAGTAAAACACTCTGTGAATACCCTTCAAAGCTCGAAGGGTAAAATATTGCTGCAATTTCATGTTAATGTTCATAATTCTCTGATTTATTTCATTTCCTCTCTCTTGCTTTAAGACAAAAGTGAGGGTTTCATTATTTAAAATGGAGTATTCTTTTTCGTTGCTGGATCAAATAGTACATACCAGTGTTATCATAACTGTTTAATGGCTTTCAAGTCCTAGTCTCAACCCCTTTGAGTGAGGTAGGATTTCTTAAATGTATGAAACAAGCATAGTTCTATGAAGTTCATGCCAAGGAGTCTCTTCTAGCACCCTGGGTCCATGTCAGTGCAGTTAGTTGACTTGTAAATATTTGCATTGTGAGATTTCACATCAAAACAGCAAGTGGAAGAAAACAGTTCTGAACAGCATATGACCAAAAAAGTGAAAAACTTTTCATTAAGGGATTTCTGCTGCACATTTTAGTTAAATGTGTGTTTTATCTCTGTTGCAAAGAAAATTGAAGTGAAACTCAACTGATTTTAGTACCACTCATCTGTGTTAAAATCATAAGCAAGCAAAGTTACGTTACGGGTCTGTAAATAGGGTAAGCTGCAGCTCAATCTTTTTGTTTTATTTCTGCTGCTGTATAGTTTAGTTTATTCCATCTTAATTAATTCTATTTCCAGTTATTTGGTCCAGGAATTCAGCCTCATCATTGTGACCTCACTAATATGGATGGAGTTGTTACTGTAACCCCGAGAAGCATTGATGCCGAAACCTATGTGGAAGGTCAGCGTATTTCAGAAACCACTATGCTGCAAAGCGGAATGAAGGTTCAGTTTGGGTCATCTCATGTATTTAAGTTTGTGGATCCCACTCAGGACCATATTATTCCTAAAAGACCTATTGATGCAAGTCTTATGGTCAAAGGTCCAAGACACAAAACTGGGTGAGTAAAATTTATTTTATTCCCACTGAGGTGAAGGGGGGAGCTTTGGAAAAAAATAGAGAATGAGAGCATTATAAATGGCCAGAGATTAGAGTATGACTTTAAATGAGTTCTGAGTAGCTGCTTTTAAGTGTTAAATATAGAATAACTATTTTAATACTTGAGCTCCACCTTGTGATTTTTTTTAGGATTAGCAAGTGTCTTTTTTATTATGAAGTATTCAGACAAGTTTTCCTGATGCTCACTTCTGCATTAAAAACAGTGGAATGCCTTATTTTAATGTATTTCAAAGTTCTTCCAACCTCCAGGAAAAGTAAAGTATTCATTGAATGTTTTCAGAGAGCCTGGTTTTTGTTTTTTCTCAGATAATAACTTTTAAAATTCCACTGGAAGGATTTGGAAATTAGGTAGGGTAGTCACAAAATGAGACTGTCAAGATAGGGAACTCAATGTGTCAGTATAACAACCACTTTTTACAGTGTGATTACTTATCTTCTAGTTTCTGTGTTGCAAGGACTAACAGTCCAGAAGTCTATCCTGTTATTTCTCTGTATATTCATATTTTGATAGGTTCATACTGAAAACACTGATGATGAATTTAGTGACTTGTAGAGGCTCAGGTATTCTGTTCAGTGGCTATAGAAATATTCAGGAGAAACAATCTTAAAATCAGACTGTATAGCATGGAAAAAAATAACATCACATCTTCCATCCTCTCCGGGTCCAAATGAGGCTACTATTGTAGTAGACCATAATTTAGAAAAGAAACAAATCAGCGTGGAGATGAATGAGAGAAAGATACCTAGGAAGAAAGGCTCTTCTGACTAATCTGCTGAGTTAGTAATAGATGTATACTTTAACCATTATTATTTTTTCTCCACTTTATTTTAATGTGGAAGAACACTGTGTGCTTGTTGTAGGACCTGTCTGCAGGAAGACCTCAGGCCATTTAGCTGTCATGTAATATTTCTGCTTAAATCTTGAGGTCATTCTACATCTAGCCTGAAGATCAATAAACAAATGCTCTTGCAGGTTTACATAGTCAACTGCAGAGCACTGTACTAGTGCAGAACTCTACCTGGAGAGCAAAATCTCTGGCAAAGGGCTATTGCTGCTTGAACTTTGTTTTAAAAAGTGAATATTAACTGGACTCATGGTATACCTCTTGAATTTTAATGTACTAATTTTAGCTGCTCTATTCCTTGTTTGTTAAATGTTTAACAAAATAATTTCTAAAAAGTACTTGAAATGTTATCTTGCTTTTAGAGCTGTTCAGGAAACCACATTTGATCTGGAGGGAGATGTTCACAGTGGAACAGCATTACCAGCAAGCAAGGTATTATATTATGTCTAAATTAGCAATAAATAATAAAAGATCATGTGTAAGTTAGATCAAAATTGTAACATCAGTAGTATTTGGTAAAGTGCGGCCAGCTCATCATTCTCCCCAGCCATTTCCTGTTGTGGGTGGCCTTGGGCGTCATGTGCGTGGTGGGGGGTCGTGTTTTTCGTTTTTTAATTCCACAAAATTGCTCTGTTTAAGCTTGTATTAGCATTTGGCATGCATTCTGTGCCAAGACTAGTAACTTTCTTTAGAAAGGCAAATTCCTCCAGCCAGGATGGAATAATTTCTCACCAAACTGACCTACTGAAGGCAGATTACATGCACGTAGAGATGAAATGATACATCATTAGCTTATGTATGTAGCATATGACTATTGTCATCTGTGATAGGGTAAAAAAATGTTCTACATAAAATGTGAAAGGGTGTTCAATTTTAATTTAACTAGGCTTTTAAAATTTAATGGATGTGACTTTTGACTTCAATAGAGCTCATGTACACACATTGACTAAACAAACTGTCTCTGCAGTCATAGTTATAAACATTTTATGAGGTGATAATCTTTTCTTGCTTTCTGTCTTTGTGTTAATAAATTCTGTGCCATAGTTGCATTTTCAAGAGAAATGCAGATGAAACGAGAGAATGAATTATTTCAGCGGTTTGAAATGTAGTATTCCTCCCAGAAATGCATTTCCTTTTATGTTTTATTACTGCTATTACCAAATTGAAATACTTGTAAAGAAATTTAGTGATACTGGTGTGCTAGCATAGGTATTAATAATACTCTGATAGCTTATGAATGTATTTTGTTAGTCTTAATTTTTTTTTTTTCTTGCCACAGACTTCTGATTCAGTTTTTTTCCTTTCGTTGTAGCTTTGTTTGTGACAATGCTTTCTTTTCTCTTGGATGCATTCTTTACCTCTGACAGGAATAATTTTTTTAGTGACATTTTGGAAGGAAAACAAAAACCCCCACTTTGTAAACTATTAAAATGCCTCAAAATTGCTCAGAATTGGAGTTTCTGACACTATTATATAGCATACCTCATATTCTTTTCAGACTCATTAGAAAAATACTTTTAGTGGACATAAGGAAGCTTGGGAAAATTTAATTTTTTTTTTTTTTGAGTGTTACTGTTTGAAAACGTGCATGACATCTTGTTAAATCACTGGTGAATCACTTGTTTTCTAAAGTCGTTCTTATGAGTTTGTTTTTCTATTTGGAAAAGGGGTAACAATAACTAATGAAAGTTCTCTGAGACCTGGTGATGACAGTGATTCATGGATTGGCATGTCAGTACTGAAAAAACTATTTTGTTTAAACTCTTGTTTTGAGATGTACTTTTTGGTAGGTTTTCTTGTGTCAAAGCAAATTATTTAATCCTAGAAATTTCTTAGGAAATGTGGAAACACTTCATATTTTACTGATGTTTCATTTTCAACTGTTTATACTGAAAAATAATTGCTACATATTTTGCTGCTTAAAGCAGCATGTTTTTCCCCTTCCTGATAGGATTTGATGTAATTGGAAATCATAAATTAAAGCTCCTATTAAGGAGCTTGTGACACTGAAAGAAAACAAATGAAATTCTACATAGAAAATTGCATAGTTTGGATTGCCACTTCTTGTCTTGGTAAATTATGTACTGTCTAGCAGATCAGACTTTCCTTAAGAACGTGATAAATGATGGCATGGATCAATAATGTAAGCACTTGGAGCTATTGCAGAAGCAGGGTAGGGGAGCATAGCCAGTTTTAAATCTGGTAATAATGTTTAACTTTGTCGCTTAGCTAAAGTTTTCATTAACACTTCATTCTTACTGTGTATTGATAACTATGCAACTTTTAAATAAAGACATTTGAAATTTTCATTATATGTTCTTGCAATGCATGAACAAATAGCTGCTCCTAGCTGGCCATTGTCATCTTTTGAATTGCAAGTGTGCTCTTGGATGCTTCATTGTGGTGAAAACACCTGCTGAGCTGCTGAATTCTGTGCTGTGCTCTTCTCTTCTGTTTTCCCATCTCTTTTCAAGCCTCAAATTGACACTTAATTTTAATAGTGCCAGGCACAACTCCAGCTAATCCAATGTTTGCATGCTAAACACCTGTCCTGCTGTTTTGAATTAGAGCACCAGCAGGCTTGATGGTGACAGGACATCATCAGCATCCAGCACAGCCGAACGAGGAATGGTGAAGCCGATGATTAGAATAGAACAGCAGCAAGATTACCGCAGACAGGAAAGCAGGTAGGAAATGGGTAATCCATTACTTCTCATAGTGGAAAACACTGGACACATTTTTCTCATAGATCAAGCAATGTGTTAAAATATTTTAAACTACCTGATTTTTCCCTATGGAAAATGATATTTCCTTTGAGATCTCACTCCCAATAAAACCCAAGATTAACAACGAAAGCAAAGACCTTCAGAATATTAAAAAAAAAATTTACTCCTTTGCTTCAGTATTCTGTTATTTGTAGTTCCCTTTTTGTAAAGCCAAGCTGATAGTCATGTCACCATTGTTGGTTTGTGGTTAGGCACGTAGTATGAAATGCCTTTAATAACAAAAATGCAATTACTTGACATTTTCATTTGTCAGTGGCAAGATGATGTGATTTACTCTGGAGAGGGAAATAATCAGGTCATTCCTATTTCTACAGTAGTGTTGTTGGCAAATCTTGTGAGCAAGAATTTTAACTACCTCTGAATGCTTGTCTTGTAAGGTTATGTAATTTATAAATACATATAACACCTCCTTCTTGATTTTTGCTTTTATGATATAGTGGCTGTTATTAGGTAGATAAATGCTATCCCATTTTGCTCATAGGTGCTTTTTACAGGTCCAGAATGACACTTTTCATACCCTGCATATTCAGTTTGTTTCTGAAGCCATAGTGGAAAACACCAACTTCAAATTGCATGCCATTTTCTTGCTATTCAGTCTCCATGTATTCATAATACCTTGTTCAAATTCAGTTTGTGCCCATCCAAAAGGACTCAACTCCTTGTTAGACAGTGTCTTTTAATGTTAGCATTGCTTCAAAAATTGTCTCTATTTTCCATCATAAATAGAGAAGACCTGAATGGATGCATCCAAAGATGCTGGGAGTTGGCTGACATCATTGCAAAGCCACTATCTCATCTTTGAAAGGTCCTGGAGATCAGAGGTACTGAATGACTGGAAAAGGGCAAATACTACACCCATCTACAGAAAAGACAAAGTGGAAGGCCCAGAAAATACAGACCAGTCAGCATTAATTCAGGCCCTGGGAAAATTATAGAACAAGTCCTCATAGAAGCTATATCAAGGCACACAAAGGACAAGAAAGTGGTTAAGAAAAAACAGCATGGATTTACTAAGGATAAATCATGCTTGACCAACCTGACTGGCTTCCATGATGAAACAACTTGCATAGTTAATGAGGGGAGAGCTCTGGGCATCATATCATCTGCCTGATTCTAGCAAGGCATTGTCACAATCTCCCAGAACATCCTTCTTGATAAGATATGGTCTGGATCAGTGGACTACAAGACGAGTAGAAAACTGGCTAAACTGCCAGGCTGAAAGGATGATGGTTAATGGCTCAAAGTTGAACTTGGGAGGTGGTAGTGAGTTGAGTTTCTCAAGGTCAATATTGGATCTGATATGACTCAGTAACTGCATAAACAATCTGGGTGACAGGATTGAATGCATCGTCACCAAGTTTGTGAGTAGTACCAAACTTGGAGGACAGCAAATAAGCCACAAAGACGACCTACTGTTCAGAGACACCTATGCAACAAGAATTGCATGAAGTTTAACAAAAGTAAATGTGAAGTCCTGGGCATAAGACAGAAAATGCCAAGAGCAACGTAGGCTGAAATCTGACTGTTTGGATTGTAGCTCTGCTGAAAAGAACCCAGGGTTCTGGTTTATAGCAAGCTAAACTTGAGTCAGCAGTATATCCTTGCAGCAGTGAAGGCAAACTATGTCCTGGGCTGCATCAGCAAGAACACAGCCAGCAGATCAAAGAATGTGATTATCCCACTTAACTCGGCTCTTGTTAGGCCACAGCTGGAATACTGTGTCCAGTTTTGGTGCCCCCAGTTCAAGAGAGAGATTGAAAAACTGGCAACAGTCCTGTGAAGAGACATCTTCACCAAGATGATGAGAGGATTAAAGAACTCTATGTATGAAGAAGGGATTGGTTTTTTTCAGTCTAGAAAGAAGGTGGCTCAGGGTGGATCTAATCACAATCTTCCGATACCTAAAAGGGTAGTTAGGGAGAACAAGAATGCTGGTTGACAGGTGAAGAGGCAATGAGCAGAAGTTGTTTTGGGGGAAAACTGGCTGTAGAGAGTGAGGGGGAGGAGTCTTCACTGTGAGACCAAGTGAACATTGGGATATGTTGCCCAGAGAACTGGTAGAATCTGCCTCACTGGAAATTTTCAAGATTCTGCTTGACAAGGCTCTGGATAACCCTGGGTAAAGCCCTGCTTTCAACAGAAGGTTGGAGCCACGTGATCTCTAGAGGTCCCTTTCAACTTAGGCTTTTGTGTGGTTGTTTTTTCTCCGGAGTCCAATGTCTTGGTCAGTTCTGATAAAAAGAACGTGTATTTATGGAAAGAATGACTGGGTACCTAGAGTTAGAACTACATAGCCTTGATAAGAGAAGGCTCAGGGCAGATCTTATCCGTGTGTGTAAATACCTAATGGGAGGAGCTTCCTTACTGTGAGAGTAACTCAACACTGGAACCAGATTGCCCAGAGAGGGTGTAGAGTCTCCATCCTTGAAGATACTCAAAACCTGACTGGACAAGGTCATGAGAACTTGCTCTAGTTGACCATGTTTTGAGCAGGGAGGTCAGACCAGATGATCTCCAGAGGTCCCTTCACACCTTAGCCATTCTGTGATTCTGTGAAAAGAATTTTTTTCAAATCTTAAGAAAAATACAAGATTGTATTGCTGTCTACATAAATCAGTTTTTAAATTTAGATGAACTGCTATGATAAATGGATGAAAGGTAAGGTAGATGTGCTGCAGGGTTAAAAAGTGCAGTGATTCAAGTTGTAAAGCTTCTAGTACCTTTAGGTGGATTTATTATTCACTAGACAGAAGACAGAGTTCAGAGATGTGAGTGGTAGAAAAAAGAAAAAAAAGGGCAGAAAATTGTGCTTCCACTTGAAGTGAATTCTTGATGTTCTAGTGTTTTGTAGCAGGGACATCTTTTAAATACTTTCAGTGAAGTTACGTAGAATACAACTCGGTTTTACACTGCACTCTCTTGTTAGAGGGCCTGGGCATTTTGCGTGTCTTTTTCAGAACTGTTTTTATTAAGGTTGATGAAGATTTAACTCCTCCTTGTTGACTTACTAGTGTTTTAACTGTAATTTTCCTCTCTCCTAAAGGATGAACAGAACTTCTTTGTAAACTTTTTATAGCCTATCAGAAGTTCTTGAGGCTTCTACTGTTAATGTTTCTTCAGTTCTAGCTGTGCATTTGTACGTGTATGAAGATTATTAAATTTCTGTATTTCTGCCTTTCAGCAAGAACACTTGTTATAAAGAGGATTGTCTTGTGCTATAGTTGTATATTTCAAAAATACAGAGCCATCTGTGAGCTGCGCCTTGGCTTTTTTTTTTTTTAAACTTTAAAAATTTCCTTCTGAAGACAATATGCATACTATTCTTACTGTTACTATACACAGGGGGTTTTTTCACCGTGGTACCTGTGTGTAGAAAATGTTTTAGAGAGGCATACAAATTACACTTAGATTTGTGATAGCTACAACTGCAGAGATCTTTTTTTTTATCACCAGTGTTGACATCGCTATTTTATTTCTGTGTATATCTTATATGTGTATAGTATGTGTTGTGTAATTACACTGAGAGTTATATATCTAAATACAGCATTTCTGTCACATGCTCTTCCTCAGATAATATTCACTGTGTCGAGATTAACAAATTGGCAAAGCCAGGCTGTCAGACTAGGAACTGCCAGGCAATGAGTTGCTCAAGTAAACTGAATTTCTCCCCTTTGTGGATGTATTTTGTGAATCTTTAGTTAGACTTCCTCTGGGATACTCTGGTCTCATTTTGTGAACTGTAAGGATGGTAATCATGGAGTGAAGTAATGTTATGTTAGTTTGGAAAACCAAAAAATCTTCACTGAGCAGTTCCAGGTTCTTCTTACCGTACAACTAGTCCACCTATGTACTTAGTGCCTTTGTCTGTTCTTTTTGTGTGTCTTCATCACTGCTGCTCAAAGGTGAATTAAAAGGCAAATAAGACTTTCTTCCAATCACTCACTGAATGGGTTGAAGACCAAAGATCAGAACTTTGCTGCCTTATTTTTTCGTCTATAGGGGAAAAAAAAAAATGAAATCTGAGAGCATAACTCCAATTTACTTATTGGCTATGGTTGTTCTGATTGAAATGTGTTTCTGTGAAATAAAAGATGATGACTATTTAGTTAAGGATTATGGTCATACATCCTCGTTAAATAACTGACTTGAATTAGCATGAGCAAGCATATAATAAAAAAGAAAAAAATGATAATTTTTTGTCTAGGATACCCTTCAGGAGTTCTTAAAAATGTGTTTGGCTGGAAATGAGACTAGTGATATATAAGTGGTGTTTAATGGAGTGCAGACAGTTAGCTGATTCCTGATTTTAACATGCCTTAGGAAATTTGTACGTAGCTAGTATGCTGGCTAAAACAACCATGCAAGAACAGAGGATGTTTTTTTGTTTGTTTGTTTGTTTGTTTTTTAATGAAGTTTATCACAGACAAGTAATCTAGGAGAATACAGAAATATCTGGAGAACGTATTATTGTTTTTAACGCCATTTTTGAAGTGTAATATTACCTGACTCTGTAGTTAGAGAGGAGGCAACCCCTAATCAATATTTTATGGCCTTGCTAGACTTTCAGACTGGTTTAGCTCAGAGCATTTCATCACCACAGCGAGGATTTTTCTATAAAAGCAATAGCACAAAGACAATATATACTTAAAATGTATCCAGTAACAAAGCAGGCTGGCTAGCTGCTCTCATACCAGAAACACAGAGAGTTATTTTAACTTAAATTTCCAATTTTCAAAGCTTAATTAGAAAGTATTTCTTTTGTGTGTGCTTAGGGAAGGCAGAAAATGGTACATTAGCTGAAGGAAACTTATATTAAGGTAGCTAAAATAATTGACTTTCTGCATCTGTTTCTAGAGAACTAATTTACAGGTAAACCTAAATTAACATTTCTTTTAAAGAAGTTTTTCCTCTTCCTACTTCATGTTCATTTCTCTTTTAAAGCCAATTTCCAAAATTCTGTAAGCAATCTTGCACTAATCCATATCAGTTCTCATCTCTCGTGCTGCTTTATCTCCCATTGGAGGGAAGACTGAGAATCCTGTTCCTTCCTTTGTGCTGAAAGGGATCACTGTCTTTTTTGTTCTAAAGAAGAGGAAATAAATCATCAACTGAAATCTGTCACTGTTTTACCAGCCAGTTTGTTGAAACATTTCTTTGTCTTATTACCATTCCTATAATGACAGATTAAACATTTCTCTGGAGTTGTCACTATAATTGTATTTTGATAATGCTGTATGAGTATTAGTTATTCTTCTACAGGACTAATTAAGTTCTCGGTGAAGATGATGCACTTTTGACAGTGTGGAGGTAGTGAAAAATTAGTTCATCTTAAACTTATAGCAATAAAAACAGAGGAAATGCTACAGTTTACACACCGAGTGCTCTTCATAAAGTGAGCACGCTGTCGTGTTTGAAATGTAACTGACATAAATTTGTGTACATATTGCCCTGCTGTGCCTGCTGTTCCTTAACTTTCAGCTCCTCAGAACTTCATTTTGCTGAGCTCTTTTTATAATAAACATTATCTAGGTGGCATAACTGAGTTCTCTGTTGGTGTAAGTTTTTTGGCAAGTTTAAAAAACAAAAAAACCTCACCAAAACCCAAACGTACCCTTAGATTTTTTGATTGAATATGCTAAAATTTAGTTTTAGATCTTTTGACATCAGCCTTTAAAGTTATCTTGTAGATTTTTACCACAGGAGATAGCTGAATAAAGGCCTTCAGTGTCCTGTCTGTGTTCTGTGGCATAACTAAAATTTCTCAGGAGAGCAAGGCTTTTATAACCATATTACATTCCTTTCTTTATCAAAGTTGCTGGGGAAAGTAGAAAGCTACCTATTGTGTTACACGTGGTTAAAAATGGCTATTGCATGCAGAAGATGTTAAGCTTTTACATATTTCCTAAAAATAGGTGCCTAACTACAGAGAACAGCTCAATTAATGTTTTTGCCTAAGGGAGGAATGAAATATGTGCTTAACCTTTTGTAGGCACCAGAAAAATCAATTTTCTGAACGTTTGTCTCCTCTGTGAGTTCTCTGATAGGGTACTGATAAAGAGCGCTGCAGTCAGTTTAAGTGAGGGCATAGTTCTGGGGCTTACGGAATGACTGCTGTTTCTTAGCATAGCATAGCAACAGCCAGGTGAGGGCAGGGGCTAGGTTTTACCTCCTTTTCCTCCCTACCAGAAGAAAGGACAAATAAGTTGACCAAGTTCTCCTTGGTTTGAGGGAATTAAAGATAGCAAAGTACATTTGTTGTAACCGAGCTCATGTTTCAGGTGAAGCTTCATTCACTTTCTTTCATGTGTCCATGAATAATTTGTTGCTTGAATCCTGTCAATGGCAGATGGCAAACTGATCCTGTCAGTCTGCCATACAGTGCAGAAGAGGACGTTCATTAATATCACAGACTCCAGAGTTCAAGTCTGTATTTTGATCTGTTGTGTTGCGGGCAAATATAGTTTGAATGATTCTAGAGGAAAGGTAAAAAAAGGATCATTTTGGGGGAGTGATGTTGTGTCAGCATTTGGAACCAGTGTATTTGGAGAAATCTGTCATTTTACAGTGGAATTAATATCACCTGTGTGGATTGTTTGTTTCAATTTGTCTTCTTTCTTTAGATCTCAGGATACCCATGGACCAGAACTGATACTACCTGCCAGTATTGAATTCAGGGAAAGCTGTGAGTAAATTGTGAAGTTATAACACTAACCCGTTGACATGTTTTTTTCTATAGTGTAATATTTCAGTCAGTTTGAAAACTTAAGGATAACTTAAGTAAACATTGAAAAGAATAATGACTAAACAGATGATAGCTAATCCAGTAATAATTTATTTTGTTGGGGAGGGTGAACAGACACTCCAGGTATTGAGGCAGGCTCATGCATATCTAATTCTAATTGCATTTCAACTTTTTATCTTTAGGTATTCAAATTTAACTGTGAAAAAATTGTTAATCCCACGTCCTCAACAGTACATTGAATTAATTCTCTTCTATATAGTTCTCCATGCCTTGGATAATAGATTGCATCTTGGTCAAAATCCATTTTATGTAAAATCTGATGAGGTTTAAATTTTCATTTAGAATTTAATTTTTTGTTATCTTGATCCCCAGGTTTTTAAGGTCTCAGATCTGGTAGAAAAATATCATACCAGAGATTGTCCAGACTTCAAATATTTGGAACTAAATGGATTCGTGAGCAAGCAAAGACAGATTTTTATTAGTATAAAATTCTCTATAATACGGGAGCTTTGTAGGACTAGAATGGACAAGAGAAAACTTGCATTTTCCTGTTCCCTTGAAGATGCAAATTTTCAGCAAAGAGATAGGAAATAGTGCAGAAATGTTTCCTGATGATCAGATTTTCTAGCTTTATATAGAAAGAAGTGTGTCGTTATTGTGCCTAAGTAACTGTAGTACATAATAAACAATTTAGAGTTCAGATTCCTGTAAATTGCCCCACGCCCCCAAAAAAGAAATCCTCTATCCCAAGTTATGAAACTGTTTTATATAATTTTCTTTCTTTGGCTTTATGACATGTTTTTTTTTTTCCTCATTCTCTACAGCTGAAGATGCCTTCTTATCTGCCATTATAAATTACACAAATAGCTCGACAGTTCATTTTAAGCTGTCACCTACGTATGTTTTGTATATGACATGTCGGTATGTATTGTCAAGCCAGTACAGACCTGACATCACTCCTACTGAGCGTACTCACAAAGTCATTGCAATAGTCAACAAGATGGTGAACATGATGGAAGGAGTTATACAGGTGAGTTTCTCTGCAAAAACATGTCAAGGGAATTAAATACATCTTGTAGATCATCTAGTAACCTTCTTGGTGTTAACCAACTATTGTTAAGGGTCGCACTAATACCTGTATTGATGGCCCATTTGAAGGTTTGCTTTTGTGTCAATGAATAATGTGAGTGGTAAGAAACTCTCTTCTGAGCAATGTGGGAGGTTAGGGAGGGGCTGTTGCTCTGAAGATAGATTCTCTGACAAGAAGTTACTCTTCTGTTCTCTAGAAGGTAAGATCTTTGCAAGCATTTCTGGCTGTGAGCTCTTGTAAAACAAGTTGGATGTGCGTATTAAAGGAATATCGTGTAGATAGCTGCTGTTTGCACTGATTGGTGCTTGAAGTGAACATACTAAAAAGAAACATGACTATTTAAAATGTTGATCCTGTTACTTTTACAACTTCTGTAACTGCAAAAATGGTAATAAAACTGGACTTTTTGAAATAAGCTGACAAAATTGCTGTATAAAGAGAAATATCTCAAATGTTCCAGCATCTTACCTGTAGTCTGATGTTATTGCTATTACATGTGCAACACTTCTACAGAAGCACAGGGGGAGTTCTGTTCTGTGTAGGAATGCAGGATAAGATTCATTGGGTTGTCTGTGAAATTAGACAATACCTTGCATTGTGTAGCTGTTGATAAAATGTAATGGTCATTTCTGAAAAAAGAGTGCTAGTTCAGGTATCCTCACTAAATAATTAGTTATTGTAAGTTCTTTGTCTGCAGTTTTTTCTCAGAGGAGGAATTGAAACATGTTTCTATATTAAAATGTATACATTTGTTGCAAAAAGTACTGCCATAGTAGTTGGCATAGAGCAAGGACCCTGCTGCCCTGCACTAGGCGCTGCACAAGCATAACAAACATGGTTTGTGGTGCAAGTGTTACACTTAACAGGTTGATAAGGGAGAAGAGGAAAGTAACAACAAGAGAGTGGCATGAAAACCACAGCAAACTAAAAGCATTCAGCTTTTGTTTGGGTTTTGGAAAGATTTAGTGGAGTTCTCATAAGGGAGAATGTTATGATTAGACAGCTCTGTAAACAGTTACAACAGGCTCCTACCTTTCACAAGAAAGAATGGGAGAAAATGTCAGCGTTGAAGTCACTTCACAGTAAGAAACCAAAGACTAGCCTTTCCTGTCCGTTCTGAAGCTGATGAGAGGTTGAAAGGTGGTTTGAATCTGGAGTGAAGAACTGGTATATTGCTTTGAGTCTCGATGCCGTGGTAAATGAATATTTGATAAAATTGAAATGGTATCAAAAGTTAAATATTCAGGTTCTGCTATAAAAGAAAAAAGATCTGGCTGTGGAAGAGTGAATTTGTTAAAGTTGGAGGGGAGGCTGTGGCAGTAGTGGAGAACATGAAATGCAAAGAGCCTGAACATAAGCAATGTAGTTGGGAGAATGGAAAGTAAACAAGGAAAGGGTAGGCTTCAGATATAATCTGGAAGTTACAGGACTGAATCAAAGAAAGTCATTATATAACTAATGTAAACTAGTAACAATGACCCCCCCAAAAGACTTGGGGTGACAGGGATGGGTACAGTGGGAAAGCAGAGATAAAGTTCTGCATTCTTTGTGTTGAACTAAAATGGATAACCATGTAGCTGCTAGAAGATACTAGAGAGGTGGGCTCAAACATCAGTTTGATTTGAAAACAAATCAAAACTAGAAGATAGATTATCCTGTGAAAACATTCATTTACAGCACTGAGAAGGGCTTCCCAAATCAAGTCCAGCCTTGTTGTTGTTGCAATCACATGTATTTTATATAATCTTAATAATAGTATTACAAAACTGTTAAAACCAAGTGTTTCTCTAGATTGTCCTTTGTGAAAGGTCATTTCTACAGCCTTGCAACTTTATAGTTGCAATCTAATCTCCAACCTAACATTTAAGGAAGACATCAACAAGGAAGTAGTAGCTGCATTTGTGGCTTATGAAAGATGTTAGCTAGTTGCAAGAAATAAACTGAAGAGAGTTGGAGGATGAAGAAAATTGGGGGGAGGTTCTTCCAAATGTCATGCTGAAGAAGCTGGAGGGAAAGGGGAAAATCAGAAATGTGATAAAAGAGTAGAACTTCAGTGAATTTGAAGGTTAATGGGCTGGAGACGAAGAAATGCATTGATTCTAAAGCTTGACCAGGAAAATGTCATTAGCTTGGACCTGTCTTAGTGGAGTATAAACAGTACGAGCTAAGCAAAGTCAAATTACTTCATCTAAGCTGTAGAATGAGTGGTTATATGGATGGATGTCACAGTTAAACTACCCTGTAATAAGTCACTGTATCACAATAGCTTTTTTGTATGTCTCGACTGTGAAGCATGCCTGAACTGAAAGGGATCTGAGGGTGTGAAAGACGGAGAAGACAGATGAGAGGCAAGGGGAGAGAGGCACCCAGAACGGAAGTAGAGAGAAGGTGCACAAACTCTTGTGCTGTACTGTGGGAGTAAAATAAATTGTTCAGATCCTAATTCTGCCTGCCTAGATCCTAAGAAGACTTGATAGCTTTCTGAAGTTAGTCAAGAAGTACTTGCTAACAAATTAAGTCTGTGACTTTCTGTAGTCTTTGCATTAGTGTATGCAAATATTATAGAAGACTTCATATGAGATAGGGATAAAATTGGAGAGATCTATGAGGAGGCTCAGTGCTTTCAATAAAAATCTAGGAATAGAAACTTAATTCATATAAAAAATCCAATTTTTTTTGTATCCTGATCCCCCCCCCCCCCCCCCAAATCATTCTGTGGCATTTCTGATCCTCTGCAAATTTTAACATTTGTTTGTAGAAGGAGCATCTCCTTTCGTTCTTTGCCAACGCATCTTCAGTCAGTTCAGAGTGCCTTGGTTGGGAAGGGGGAAGAAACAAAAAAAGCAGTGGCAATTTGTTTTTTTGAGCTCTAAGTAAAATTATAATAGTAACAGCAAATAACACCTCAAATTTTTGCATCTAAGCTCACTGTGTTGCAGGTGGGGGAGAGTGGACTGAATAGAAAGCCAAAAAGAATTAAATAAGAGCTGAGTTTTAAATAATCAGACAAACATATCTGATGGGTTTTTATTTTTTTTTGGTTTTTTTGGTTTTTTTTGCTTAACTCAATGTAACTTTTATGTACCAGCATTTAAGCAGTTTAGTGTGGTATTTCATTTGACTCTCTTTTGTTGTTTAAAACAGTCTTTTTGTTCTTTAATTGAAAAGCCATGTGTTAGATCTGTCCTAGGTGTTCTATGTTTTTTGGTTGGTTTTGTTTGTTTGTTTGTTTTTTGGTGGGGATTTTCTGTCCCCCTTTGTGTTTGTTTGTACATTGTCTTCATTACAGCAGTGTGGGCAAATAGCTCCCTGGATCTGTTACTTGGATGGCTAGTTACCCCGTTGCCTGCAAAAAGTTCTGCGGAGTTTCTGCTGTGCACTGAGCATGGAATAACCAACTAGCCTGGGATGTCAACTAGTATAGGGCATTCCTTGTATTAATCGTGACACATGGGCACTTCGGTTCTTAGCTGTTGTGCTACTAGTCCTATTAAAATAATTCATTTTTTAAAAGGGGCTCAGTTGCATCATACCTACTGATTAATGCATCTGTGTATAACTGTGAACATAAGTGTTGTACCTTCATATTTAGTGTTTGATTTCTAAAGCTATCATGATTGTTCACAAGTTTCTTTCTTCTATTCTGTTTGATTTCCTTCGTCCGTTTTTCTCCAGGAGGTAGACCAGGTTGATCAGGTAGGATATATTGCTGGGAACTGATCCTAGCTATGTTGGCTTAGCTCAGTTTCTCATGCTGCTTCCATATCAAAATACAGTACTCAAACAGCTGGACTTGAACGGTTCATAACACTCATTCAGCAACTGGAACATGCAGTACTAAAATCCTTTTTTGACTTTGCAACTTTTACGGCATTCCATAATTTCTGCTTAACGCACTTCAATGTGGATATGAAATGACCAAAGTTCTTTTTCTTCCCTTTATTTTCTTTTTTGTTGTTTGTGGTTCCTATTCTTTGGATTTCATCTGAGGTTGCCTGGCCTGGCATTTGTGGTCGGGAGATGGTGAGATAGATCAGTACTTGATACTGAATCACCTGGTATCAAAGCCAGTGAGCGCAGTATCAGGGTGGCAGTGGGCAGTAGTGAATATGCGCTTAAAAGTGCACAGATTACCAGATACTGCATTCTGCTAAGCTCTTAGCACTATATAACTAGATGCTTATGCCGTGGCTTTATTGATATGGCTATTGGCAATTTAACAGAATTTCATATCTTCAGTGAACATGTTAAAATTCAACTTAACCAGTTACAGCAATTGCAATATTACATATAAACATTTTGCAAATATCTGGTATCTGAGATACGTTTGGTGAAATGGGAAAATGTACTGGTCTATCTTTTGGAGCCTTTTTAAGCTGCTGTGCTTTATCAGAAAACTATTTCCCTGTATTATTTCTTGCTTCTTTCTGCTTACAGAAACAGAAGAATATTGCTGGGGCACTTGCCTTTTGGATGGCAAATGCATCTGAATTACTGAATTTCATAAAGCAAGACCGAGATCTTAGCCGAATTACTGTGGATGCACAAGATGTTTTGGCACACTTGGTTCAAATGGCATTCAAGTAAGGCTATCAAACTTCTGTTTCACTTAACATGTTCTATGTTTCTATGGTTTTTAGAATAACTTCACATTTTTGCCAAATTTTAGGTATAGCAATAATGTCTTTTGTATATTGTTGAATATCTGAGAGGACTTATAAAAGAGGCTAGACTTCTTTAGACAGATATTTTGTTTTATGAATGTGGATCACTGGGCTATGCAAGGAGTTTCGTCTCTTAGCTGTTCCTGTGATAGTTGAGGCTGCCAATGAAAATTTTAGGGAAATGTTATTTAAATTTAGTTCATGTTGATTGCTTTCTTTTAATTTAAGGTTTTTATGGAGATGTGAGGAAAGGTTATTTTTGCAGTTAGTATATAAATACATAGGCTCAAATATGGTCTCTAAAGTAACGAACCGTGCGCTCTTTAAGGGCTTCTAATTATATTCATAATCTACTCCTTTCATAATTCGCATAAATAGCAATTTGCGCAGTGGGTTTTTTTGCACAGTTTTTTCTTAAAAACATAAAGACAGGATTTGGCTTGGGTTAGAATAAACCTATGCTAGTCAGCTAGGCAATTACAATACTGTTTAAAAGAAAAATTGAATGAAGTATCCAATGGGAAGGGAAGTCCTCTGAGGAAAAGATCCTTGAACAAAGATAACATTGAGTGAGCACAGCGCTCATCAACAAGAAAGGCTTAATTTTTGTACGTGTCTAGATTATTTGTTTTCCCAAGCCAATATTGAACAAATTTTTTCAACAAATTTATGTCTCTGAAACTAATGTGTTTAGAGAAGTCCCAGTGTACCTTGGGTGATTTATACCCAGCCTTCCCCCACTTGTAGGATATCTATTTTAAATATAGCCTTTTCATACTTCTGTAATAGCACAGAATATAATCTTTCTTCTTTCTATACCATGACGGAACTGGGAGACCGAACCATGGTTTAACTGTTTAGCTTTAAGGGGGAGGCCGTATTGCTCTAAAAAGCGATATGTAGTATGTGAATGTGGTATGTGAAACCTTACCATTGCTTTCTGAACTTCTGAAAGGTATCAGAGAAGCACCAAACCACTTTGTATGTACTCCCACAGAATTTTTTTTGTTTCCTCTCTTGGTGAATTATGAGAAAATAGGGTATAGCAATTAGCTATTTTGACAAAGTTTTTCAATTTTTGTAGTACCTCAAAATTATTGTTAAGGAAGCCATGCCTTTTTGCCACAGGTCAGTGTTTTGGATTGGTGTCTTAAAACAACTCTTTGCTACTTCAATTTACTAGATAGTCATTGAAGACAGAATATTTCTGTGGCTAGGAAGGAATGGCACTGTATTTTTTTCCCTGTACATGACGAGCAGGCTGGATGTGAAAGGGTATTTCTGAATTTTAGCTGTATGTGGAATTCTCCCCTAAGTACACTGTTACATGGAAGATTTCAAATGGATGTATTAAACTTTTGGAGAACAGAACTGTGGAATATATATTTAGAAGGCAAATAAAAAAGCACAACAGAAGCATGAAAAGAATGAAATCTGCTGTGAAAATGTTATTTGATGGTAACAACGGGCATACACCAGAATTGGTTGAAATTGCCATGGCTTTTGTTTTCTATCAATTGAGGGTATTTCATTACAAATGTTACCAGTGAAACAGAAAGGGGAGTTGTAGAAAGCCATGAAATGTTTTCCTTTATATATGTGATTACAATTTGATTCCCTCTTAGTTTCAGTTTTCAACAGAAAATGTATAAATGAATTATCAAAAACAGTGTTAAAGAGAATGTTTAATTATTAGAAGAGAAAGAATACTAAAACAGGCTTTTTTCACTGTAGTTAAAGGTAAGAGAAATACAAGAATCAAAAAATTATTTACACACAACACTAGGGCCATTTCAGGATCTTGTGCAGAATTTTTTTTTTTTTTGAAACTACTCTTGGTAGATCTTAAAACAGAGAAAAGTGCATTTCTGTTTGGAAAAAATAGTTTTTGCAGTCTTACAGAACCAAAGTTTGACCCGACAGCATCTCTTTATGTACTGTATGATCTTTGCTTACAAGTGTGGTAGCGATACTGCATTTAAGTGGCTGTGTTTGTTCCCTGACAACCTAATTCTTTTTCCAACATTTCTAGGAAAGGTATAGGAGAACTGGTCTCTCTGGCCTTTAAAAAGTGTTATTTAGTTCCCTATAGTCACATATATAACACTGATTTCAGGAATCTTGTAATTTGATGGCTCTCTTTTCTCTAGAAGCATTCATAATGAACACATACAGGATTTTAACATTTCTTCCCCCCCCCTCCCTTCCAGGTACCTGGTTCATTGTCTACAGTCAGAGCTTAATAACTACATGCCAGCGTTCCTTGATGATCCAGAAGAAAATAATCCTCAGAGGCCTAAAATAGGTTAGACTACTTGATCTTTTCTTGTATCTTCTAAATCATACAATTAATTAGTAATAAATAGAATTTTTCTCAACAGTGATATGACATTTACAAGTTGCCCTAACCCCTGAGAATTGTTTGGATCAGTTTTGTGTGGATGATAAGAAAGGACAGTAGTGACATTCAAGTGATCCATATTGGGTTTAAAAATCATGGAATAATTTAGTTTGGAGGGGGACCTCTGGACGTCTTCTAACCCACTGTCTTGCTCAAGGCAGGTGCAACTGGATCAGGTTGTTCAGAGTATTGCCCAGTTGTTTTGAAACTCCACTGGGGGATGGAGGTGCCACAATGTCTCTGAGTAACCTGTTCCAACATTTGACCACCCTCATGGTGAAAATGCTTTTCCTATATCTAATTGGAATTTCCCATGTTGCGATTTTTGTGTTGGTTTGTCTGTTATTCTGTGCTATCACTGTGCACCTTTGAGAGGGATCTTGTTCTGAACCCTCCCGTTAGGTAGATGAAGACAGCAATAAGCTGTGCCCTTAGCTTTCTCTTCTCCCAGGATGAACTAAATCACACTTCTCTGTCCTTCTTTTATGTCCTTTTCTCCAGTCGCCTAATCATCTTGGTGGCTCTCTGCTGAATGTGCTCCAATAAATCGGTGTCTTCCTTGTGCTGGGGAGTCTAAAACCAGATGCTGTTCTGCAGATGCAGTCTCACAAATGCTGAATGCATAGGAGTGGTTGCTTCCCTCCCTTCTGCTAGCTTCACTGCTGCTAACTTAACAGCTTAGTATGCAACTGGCTGCCTTTCAAGCAAGGACACACTGCTTAATCGCATTCAGCTTGATGTTTACCAGGATCTCTACATAATTTTCAGCAGCGCTGCTTTCTATCCAGATGTCACCCAGCTTATACTGTTGCACAGACTTATTCCTTCCCAGATGCAGGACTTGGCAGTTGCCTTTGAACTTTATGAAGTCCCTGTCAGCCCATTTCTCCAGCCTACTGAGGCCCTTCTGAAAAATACTGCTGCCCTTCAGTGTATCAACATTTCTCCCCAGCTTGGTATGATCTATGAATTTGCTGAGAATGCACTCCATCCAATCACTCAGGTCATTAATAAAGTCATTAAACAGTATCAGTCCCAGCCTCAATCCATGAGGGAAGCCACTAATAGCTGACTGCCAGCTGGACTTTGTATGCACAAATCCACCAAGTCCAGTGGTCCAGCCAGTTCTCTACCTACATTATCATCTGCTTATCCAGTCCTTATCTCAACAATTTCACTATAAGAATGCTATGAGAGAATCTGACAAAGTACCTCCCAGATACTAAAGTTAAGCTGACTTGCCTTGTAGATTTCTGGCAAGAATCCCTCCCACGATATTTTAAATATGGTAGTGCTTCGCAGCAATGTCAGCCTTCCTGGGCTCAGACTTCTAACGTGCTGACTGTGCTCAGACTTCTAATGCCTCTTGTTTTCCGTGCTGAACATACATACGCACCGGCCCCTGAGACAGGGCCCCTCATTGTCCTTTTCACGGGGAAAGCGAGAGAGCCTCTTGCATTATGTAGCCTGAGGACTACAGAAGAAAATGGAAAACATAAAAAATATGCAAGTTTGAAGGGATTAACAGGGATAAAAGGTTAGGAAGAGTTAAGAAGATGGTGACATTCCGAAAAATTGAAGTAAAGGTGATCTGCAGAGCTATTAAGTACAGTCATTCTGTTCAGCTACAAGGAGTATTTATACAAAATTCATATATACTTCCTAGTCTTCTGGGTATTAAGCTTGCTGCAATTGCTTTTTTCCCATGTTGAACATTGAAGGAAGTATATAAAGATGTACTGTTTTGTTTTTAGTGCCCTGTATTGTAAGAGAGAGCGCTTTCTGGGACACAAACCCTGAAAAAGTAGCAAACGGACATTGGAATAAAGGCAGATGATGTTCATTATTTCAGTTATTTTTGAGCTCCTTTATAGATTTCTGTCTTTAACATACAGATATTTTTTTTCAGTCACAATCCCGTGTTTCAATGCTAAAGAAATTAATTTGGTGGTCTCTTCAATAGAGATTTCAGATAGAAGTATTGCCTTGAAAGAAGGCTTGGAGATAAATGTTCTACTTGCATTAATATATTCCACCAAGAAGCAGATAAGGATGTGTGCTGTTGGTGAAGCTAACAGGGAGACCTTATTGCTTCTTATATAATATTGCAGTGAACTAATGGGCAAAAGGAAATTTGAATAGTATTTTAAAAAACTAATGTGTAAACATGAGATACGTTGTGCAGTTCAAGTACATCATGCAATGCAAATAGTTTTGGCTGAAATTTTTGAATACGGTTTGATATTTAGCTGCAAGAAGCTATGGAATAATTGCAATATGCATTTGAAACAGTAGAATATGAAGTTTTAAACTCGCTATTAAAAATAACAGAAAAATTAGTTTACTCGAGTGAGGACATGATTTAAGTGTCAGATATAACCAGCGATATAATTGTATACTAAATATTTCCCCAAAACAATTAATTTTCATTTCAGGAGTTAAAAAACATATTGCAGCTATCAGTTTAATGTTGCTCCATCTTGAAAACCATGAAGCGGTAAATTTATTTCTGAAAGTCTGCATAACTTACTTACATGTAGGTTCCACCTAGTATTCACCAACCTGGGTTAGGTGTCTCTCTATTATTACTTATGGCCTAAACCAGTTGTACATTGCAGTATGTGAATGTAATTTACTTTTTGTTTTATCTCTGTAGATGATGTTCTGCATACATTGACTGGAGCTATGTCTCTCTTGCGACGGTGTAGAGTGAACGCTGCCCTGACTATACAGCTCTTTTCCCAGTTGTTTCATTTTATCAACATGTGGCTTTTTAACAGATTAGTTACAGCCCCAGATTCAGGGTTATGTTCACATTATTGGGGAGCTATTGTTCGTCAACAGTTGGGCCATATTGAAGCCTGGGCAGAAAAACAGGGTTTAGAATTGGCTGCTGATTGCCACCTGAGCAGAATAGTGCAGGTGAGTGTGTGTATTTTTGATCAATGCTTCTCACATAATTGTATATTCAAAGAAAGTATTTGTATATTCTGTGTTCCTAGAGATTAGCATGTGAACAAGTGTAGTTTGTGTGAATCAATCCTGGAACATTGAAGTAGCATGCAAAGACACAAAATAGGTTTTCAACATCATTAATATTTAAGTTACAAGTGAAATTAATAATTAGTGATTTTAGCCAACATGCTGTTCAATTTCTGTTCATAAGACTGAGCTATAACTATGCTGAACAGAAACAAGAAGAGTAGCTGAAAAATTGATATGCCTCGTTTATGATAGGTTTAGTATTAATTCATCTTGTAGGTACAGGAGATGTATTTAGTAGTTGTTTTGGGATATTTGTGTTGCTTCTGTAACAAGTCTGGCTTCTTGCTTTGTCTTTTCCTATCTCACATCTAAAGAAAACTCAGAAACAAGGCTTAAGGTTTCATTCTGGTTTGGATTTGTCTCCTATGACTTTTTTTTTCTCTTCTAGGCAACCACATTGCTTACCATGGACAAATATTCAAATACAGATGTTCCAAATATTAACAGTACTTGCTTTAAACTGAATTCTCTGCAGCTGCAAGCTTTGTTGCAGAATTATCACTGTGCTCCAGATGAACCACTCATCCCAACAGTAAGTCTCTTCGGTCACTTACTATGCTATTTGATATACCTGAGGAATATAGACTTGAAATAAAAACACTGGCTGAAAATAGCTCTTATTGTTGATTGGTTTGGAATTGTTACAAGAGTCATCGGAGTGGGCAATCTGCTCTCCATGCAATAAGAAGTATCGGGGGTATCAGCCTGCTTCTGGCCACCAGCTTTGGTGGGTGTACTTCACTGCATCTCAAGCAGGATATTACCAAAAATCTCTCTTACACCGAGTCAGAATGTAAGGCAACACTGCATGTTGAGCATAGTCAGAGAGGTGTTGCTGCACCTTACACCGTTTGTGGATAAAATCCAGTAAGGTAGTAGAGGAGAGGTGCACAGAGCACTCCCAAAAGCTAGTTCTCAGTATAGCCACAAGGAACAAAGATCGAAATTTTGACTATAGAAATCAAATGAAAGAAGCAGGAACACTAAGCTTTTTTATATGTGGAATATAAAAATCCATGAATCTTGACTCTCTTCATACAAGCAGCAGACAGATTGTCCTTTGATGGACAGATTGATACATGGAACATGTATGTAGAGATAGATACATATATGTTGTTTTCAGAATTGTTTTTTATCTTGATATTTAAGACATGACTGACTATTCCAAGTTTTATCCATGGGAAACATCTTTTTGGCAGAAGTCAAAAGAGGTTCTGTGTTCCTTGCAGAATTGTCACCATATGTAGATAAAAACTCTTAAGCTAAACCCTGATTACAGGATAGTTGACTGATCTCAAAAATCTTAAAAGGTGAAGCTAATCTAATATTTATATAACTGAATGCATTGTCTACAAAGTATTTTTTAATAACTTTGGATACATCTGTTTATTAAATCAAAGGTACTAATACAATGGTTCTAGAGGCGTTAAGGGGGACTTGTAGCTTGGATATATTTTTATATATTGGCTACCAAATCAAAAAGTCTTTCGCTGAAGAACATGGCTTATATTTCCTGTTTACATAGGGGTAGAATTCCACAGTTTATTATTATTGTTCTTTAGGGACCTCCAAAGAAATACAGTGCTAGATTTGACAGGTCATCTTTGTGTCAGAGGGAGAGTTACAACATGGCTAGTTTGTCCTGTTGTGGAGAAGTTGTATTTGTGACTTCTTTGCTCCTTGCTATGAAAAAGACTTGTATACTCAAATTCTGACTTACTGCTGCCAAATCTGGAAAATTTCAAGGCTTGGAATTTGTTCAAAGGAATGTAAATGTATTTACTTCTACATACTTTAGTTTGATAATTCTTTTAAAAATTAGCACCTTTTATGGTAAAAAGGCCCTTCTTGAAGAGCAATTCTGCAGACAGCCTGGATTTATCTAACTTCTCCCTGGAAATTTGCTGAAACTGAACATTTGGATGAGAACACTTGCATAGTTTTGTCTCAGCTGTGTTCTGCATTGTGCTCCAGTAATAAAATTGTTGTATCAGACTTACAGATTCTGAGTTGCACATTAGCTTAACTGGGGTGAGATTAAGACCACACTCTTAAGCTGGTCTTGGGAGCCAGGTAGAAGCTGTAGAAAGAGACTGGAAATCACATCTGAATCTTTGGTAAATCAAATCCTTGTAGTAAAGGAATCTATATGTAATATTTGTAGCGGCATCAGATAAATTAATTATAGTAATTCTGTCTTGATGCTAGCAAAATCACACATCTATGGGGTGAGTTCTCTTCCAGAAAGAATGCTGGTTAACTAGAGGTAAAGATACTTTTAAGTATTGGTGTTGTCTGCTCATTCAAACATAGTGATGAGTCAAACCTGGCATGATTTCTTGGTTCCTGAGGCAGAGCATGCAACTTGGAAGAGCCTGAGTGCTCAGAGAATTACTACTTACATCATTTTAAAAAGTTGCCTGTAACTTTTTTTTATTTCACGTAACAACAGAATACTATCATGCTAAAACTTAGGCTAGCCTAAGGCATATAAGATAACAGAAAAATGGAGGAACTGCTTGAGGAGAGGGAGAGAAGAACCTTTTCATTGTGCACTCTTCTGAGTGATTTGGGATAAATAGAAGAATGTAGAAACACAGAGTGCTGCTTGGACTTTTACTTTTCACAAAGTTGTTAGGAATTTTGATTTTTGTTAACTTCTGAATTAATTTTCCTCAGTTCATACAACGTAGTAACAGATATCCTACTGAAATCTTACAGATTTCTCTGAAATGTAGAAGGAAGACTACTGTGTGCTACATGCAACCACAATAGCTACATTGTGAAAAGTGCACCGGTTTCATAGAGCTTTTTGTGATATTAGGCGGAACAGTTGTGCACCAAATGTAAAACTTTGAAGTTCCTTGGTGCACCTTAAGTGATCCTGCTCTTGTGTTGTGTGCTTCTGCAGTGTTATTTAAAAAATAGATATGTACCTGAAGGGATCCTTCACGTTATACTGAGCTCCCAGGAAATGTAGAATTAAATTAGTTTTATAAAAGTTCCAAACAAGGGAACTGTATATGCCATTGGTCCTCTGTGGGTATATGTGTCCTGGTGGAGCTGAAAATCCTGCTTTACACAAGTTGTCTGTTTCCTTTCTGTATATTTAGTCTTACAGAAGTATATATATATATATATATATATACACTCAACAGAGTGACAAAATTTTAAAGCTGCCTGTGATTCCACCTCTGCACTTGCATGTTCTCTGCTATATCTTTTTAAATACAGCTCTCGCATCAAGTAAAAACATGTACCACAAGTTTTGAAAATACTGACGTAAAAATAAATGCTTCTGTTACGTTCTCTAACTACATATGGGATTTAATCAAATAAAGAACACAGCGTACTGACTGTACATAGTGGAGCCGAAGAAGTTTTATATCTGATAATTTATTTTCCAGATTCCTTTTTCTTGCAGTATTAGTATTTTCTAAATGCTAGGTTTTCTTCCTTAATGAAAATTATCCCTTTATAGTAACAATGTCTTTCTGCCTTCTGTCCAGGAATTGATAGAGAACGTAGTAACTGTTGCAGAAAATACGGCTGATGAACTTGCTCGCAGTGATGGCCGAGAAGTCCAACTGGAAGAGGATCCTGACTTACAGCTACCTTTTCTTTTACCAGAAGATGGTTATTCCTGCGATGTTGTCAGGAATGTTCCCAGTGGTTTACAAGAATTTTTAGATCCACTCTGTCAGAGAGGTTAGTTCATCTGTTGTTTTACAATGATCTTCTTTTTTTGGTGTAGAGAACACAGAATGCAAAAAAAAATTTAGTTAAATGTAAACCACTTTCTTTTTCTTTATGTATGTTTCAATCTTTTTATACTGTGTTTTTCAAGTGTTTACTTTTGCAACCCATAAAAAGCATGCAGGATATTTTAATCCTTACCCTTTCTCCTTGTCCCTTTCATTCACTTTCAAGGTTCTAAATAAGCAGTGCTGAGTTACTAGTGTCTACTGAAACTTTGTTTTGCCTTTGCTCCAGACCTTTTTTTGGATTTTGATGCTGGAACAGCAAAAATTTACATAAATGTAAATTTTGTAATACTTCAAAAATTTCACAGTCAACTTACTTTTAAAGCTAATGTGAATTAGATAGTTAAGTCACTTTTTTTTACTCATCACCTGCTTCCATATAACATTAAAAACCATGAGCTTAAAATAATTCTTTTAATATTCATCAACATAAGAATGTATGGTTTGGGCATTTGAAGTCCAACAAAATTTCAGATTATGAGTAGAGAGCTCTTGCAGTTGGCCAAAAGTGACCTAAACTTGAGAAGGTAAAGCAGGGGGTCTGTCAGAGCATTTACAGTGAATGAACAAGTTATGATCCTTATTTTGTGCTACTCAATTTTATTAGAAGCTTTTTTGTTACATATTTCTTAATAATTTTCTGCTTAAAAAGCAGTTGTTTAAAAATTTCCACAGGGATATCACGGTAGGTAGGACAGCAAAGGATGCTATCAACAAAGCAGATTTACTCTATCCTACAGTGAAGTTTTGCAATTGTTGGTTCCAACTTAGTTTATAGAAAAGCCATATTCTTGCATTTAAAAAAAAAAAAATAGTAGGAAACTGACTGCTTTGAAAGTACAGTGAGTTACAGAGCATGTAGTCTTGAGACTAAAGATGACTAGTAGAATAAATGCTTTAATTAGTAAGTATAACTAATTTGCCATACAAATGTCTGTGTAGTTATTACAAGTAAGGCCTGTTAATGCATACATTCAAAATTTTACTTTTTAGGTACCCCTTAAATTATGCTGAGGGACTGGTTTGTAGTAAATCAGTGTAAACTGAATTGCTGAAAGATGGTCTTTGTGAGGAGGAGAATCTCATCTATTTGGATGGAGTGATTTGTAATTTGGCTGTGATGTGGGTTTTCACTGTCCCTGATTTAGGAGGCAATGTTGGATACCTCAGCTGCTGTGGCTCGTTTTTTCAAAATTCTAGGAATTCCTCAATTAACAAAAAATAAAACAAACAAAACCATACTTTTAATTGCATGGTTGCATTAAAAACAGTAATGAGTCCAGGCGAAGCCAAATCTCTGCTGATACTGGTTAGCTAAACTCTGCAAAGCAGAAGATTCCTGTGGTGCTGTCTTTGAATTCAGAGTTCTGGTGGCTTCTATTCTAAAAGATGACTTGGTGTTTCATGTCTCTTTTGAGTCTGGTTGGTACAAGCAATGTTTTGCAGCCCAGGAGTTTTCTATGAGCTTGTAGTGTTTTTGAATCCATACGTTTCTCAGAAGCAGGAGCTATAGAACTGTAGGATTTTGTAGATACCATAAAATTGCAGTGAAGCACATGGCATCTAAGATGCAAGATTCAACACAGTAATGAATATAAAAAGATAAATACTGCTATTTGGTATTTCCTTGTGGCAGGCTATTTGATTTTAATTAATCTGTTGAGAAAATACCATGACTATGTTGATGTTACTTTCTCTTTTAGGTTTTTGTAGACTAACACCTCATCCACGGTCACCAGGCACGTGGACGATATACTTTGAGGGTGCAGACTATGAAAGTCACCTGTCACATGAGAATGCTGAGCTAGTAAGTATTGATTCAGTGAATAATTGTCAAAACTGGTGTCTTGGCAAGCCATTGTGTTTTATGTGATGTGTTTTAATGTTTATTAGAAAGAACAGGCTTCATCATTAAACATTTAGTTCATCAGTGATTTAGTGAATTTAAGGAACTATTTGCAGGTTTTTTGTAAGTCAGTGTTTTCCGAGGCTGTGGCATGATAAAATTCTCACGTAAGCAAACTTTGTCGTGTTCCCCCACCCTAGGGGTAAACAGTGAAGAAATTCCTTTTAAACACAGCAAAAATATATATGGACATGCATCTGTAAATAACTTGTAATGCTAATGGAGCTGCAGGCTGCTTTTATTTATAAGCTGGCAGTTACCAACCAAATGTTTAGTATTAAGCTGTAATCTCGTACTTTTTTTTTTCTGCTAGTTTTCAGGAAAAATTCTTCAATTTTCCTTTTCATTATACTAAATAAAGAAGGGTTTCACTTCGGTGTGAGGTGGCTTTTTTCTGTTGTAGTTTCTTTGTTTGTTTTATGTTGGTTTTTTTGTGCCAAGGGTTTTTTTTTTGTGGTTGGTTTGGGGTTTTTTTTGAATATGTGATAACCAAGAATATCAAAGTTACAGAACAACTTGGTTTTGGAAAGATGGTGGCTTTATGTGAAATAATTTTTAGAGCAACTAAACAGAAATAGCTTCATATTTATAATTGATATTTCAATGAAATCAGGAAGGCCAACATGAAACTAGAATTAATGTTCCTAATGCCTTTTGTGAAAAATACTTGCCCCTCACTATTCAGAGGGACCTGAAAGCTTTATTTACTCTGTTCAGAACCCAACATTTGTTAGATGACATTATACAGTGTTGCTGCAGTGGCCTGAAGAACGTGTTCACGGAAGAGAGCATCTCCTGAATCTGTATGACTGATACAGCAGAGCCCAGTCTTGAACTGATAAGCCAGGCTCTACAGGCTTGGTATCTTGGTAAATGAGCGTTTGACTGAGGAATATATAGCAGAGACATTCTTGAGACATCATGGTCTTCCTCCTCCCTTTGTTGCTCTAAAGAAATGCATTCTTTAGAGCGAGTGGAAACAAAAATCATCTGAACTTACACTAGGCTCTTGCTGTTCCTCATACTAAGAAAAAGCTAAAATAGAGTTCTGACCAGTCTTCTTAGAAAGGCTTGATAAAGAAATGCAGAATGAGTGGATGTTATTATTTCATTCATCCATGGAAAATGAGTACCACATAAGGCTGTTCAAATAACTTGATCTAATCATTCTTCTTTCTGGTGCATGTATGTTAATTGAATGAGAGTTCTAAAAGCCTATAGTCTTGATGTCTGAGCAGTGCTCTAAATGCTGGTTCACAAATCACCTCTTGGTGGAACATGTCTACATAATCTAAATACTACGTAAAAGTTCCATTTTATAGCTGTGATGTCTCTCTCTGCCCCCCCGCCCTCCCCAGCCAAAACTATTCTCACAATTCTGCTTCTGTTGGTAGTCTGGCCTAGGCAGTCCTCAAATTTTCACTGAAGAATTTCTTTGATTCTTAGACCAAGAGAGAAATTCAGTATAGACTAATGGCAAAGGTATGTTCCTAGGGGCTTACCTTTTCCAGTGTGTATGTTTTTTGTTGAATTACTTAATGTTTCTATTTAAATTAATGGAAAAAATCCTGAATAAAGTAGGAACAGATTCTGTTCTTTTGCCATCCTTGGCACAAGAGTGCTAGAATACTCCTAGCTTAAAAGCTACTTCCTTTTCTAATACTTGAACTTAATCAAAAAGTGTTAATATATTTTTTTTTTTTAATTAATTTCCTTTTGCTTATATTTTTACTTTGTCATAGGTCTTGTGAAACTTGCAGTTAGCAGGTTTTAATATGAATACAAGCCTGGGTGCTTTAACTTTCATGCTTCAGCTAATGAAGACTGTGATGGCAACTTTTTGAGTAGAGGGAACTGGCAATGTTGCAGAGATTAAAAAAAAATAAATTACTGAACATGTTTAGGGGCTAGGCCTGTATTTGACTTACGGAGTTTTCAGAAGTGAAAATTTTTGGAACTGTCTTTTAAGGCTTTGAAATTAATTGGCCTCTTACTATCTTTGCAGAATTATCTTCTGGATGCAGCACTAGAAACTGAGCTCTGTGTAGATCACCCTCACCTCTCTAACAGGGGCCTACCGAGTCTAAACTTCAGTTTTCATTAAAAGTTACTACAGTTTGATAGAGCTGTTACATTTCAAATTGTTAATCATTAATAATCTCTTTACTGAATTAGAGAAGGAGAAACAACAGGTAGACTTCAAAGCTTCAGCAGTGTTCATAACGCAGGTGTAGTACTTGATAATGTGAATTCATATTAATCAAATGTTAGAGAGTCTACCTTTAAAATGGAGTACCAGACATATTATTTAGGGTGTGAGATCTGCTGCTGCACTAACAACTTAGTTTTGATTGTAGATGAACTATTTTGCACAGTAATCTTCCTAGCCTAGCAGTGAATATGAACTGTTGTCTTTTTTTTATTCTTTTCCCTTCTCTGTTTGATAGGCTCAGCCTTTGAGGAAAGAACCTGAAATTATTACTGTAACACTAAAAAAACAAAATGGAATGGGCCTGAGCATTGTTGCTGCCAAGGTATGGAAGTCAGTTTGTGTAGGGCTTATTGAAAAAAAGCTGCTTTTTTTTTTTTTTTTTAGCAGCCTACTGTGGAAAATGTTAATGGAAAAATGTATTTCCTTTAAGTTTGTTGTGCACATCATGTTGATCATACTTTTATTCTGGCTGGGGAATGTTTCTGTAAAATACACAGACGTGAGCAGTACAAGGGGAAACATAATATGGATGTAGTTATTATGACATTTAAGTTTAAATCTCTACTATGGGATTATTCATTTTCAGAGCCAAAAATTGGCAGTGTAATTAAATGGAATTAATAAACAGGCTTATTTAGCACTTCTGCTGAAAAGTAGCAGAAGCATCTAGGAAAGAAAAGCAGTAAATAGAAAGAATAAAATGTGTGGTGGTTTGTTTTGTTTGTTTTTTTTTTTTTTAATTTGATGAATAAATAAAACAGTTCAAATATATACATTAATGTTTCTATACTTACTGCTATGAAGACGAACGCCTTATCTTTTGCACAGTGTACAGAAGCATGTATGACTTCAATTTTTCTGCTTTATAGTAGAGAGCTATAGCGTATTAAGTAGCTTGGTGAAGGAGGGTGTACCTGTTGCCCTGACTTGCCGAAATCATGGGTGTATGCTGCTCTTAGTAGCACTAGTTAGTAATGTACAGAATGCACATACAAGTCCAGCCACCAGATGGAGGACTCCACTAGTTGGTTGGTTTTTGCTTTATTAACTGGGTCACATAGCAGACATAATATTTGAGTTTTAAGCTTGTTATAAACTATGCAATGGTGATATCCAAAAGTCCTTGTTGTAGTGATGTGGTGTACAGCAGATAGAACAAGTCTTTCCTAATGTCTCTTCGCTGTGTAGTACATGGAACTTAAGAATGCTGCAGTACTCCTTGGTACTTATTGCATGGGCTGAAAACATGATTGTTCTACTGCTTTTAAGTTATCATCTCACATAGTTAATTGCTTCTAAACAGCACTATTTTTTTTTTTTTTTCCTAAAACTTTGCTCATTTCATAGTCTGTTCTTGAAACAGTAATCTTGCATGGTATTAGCTTCTAAGATTTATTTCTGACATCTGTAGAGGAATACCAGGTGTCAGGTGTATGTTGCTAACAATCAGCAGTTATTGAGGAAACTATTCAGTACCTGAAAAATGTAACTCAATATTCTGCTCTTATTTTGGTGGAGTGGGTTAATAATTTGAGAAGCAAATACTAGATCTTGAGATACGCCAGATTAAATACGTATCAGACTTCTGACCGCCATCTGCATTTCTGTTGAATGTTTCAAAATGTGCAGTGGAAATTTTTTTTTTTTTTTTTTTTTCACTTTAAACTGTGAAATCTGATTTCTCATGCAGAGAGAAGCAGGATATAGCAGGGGAAAAAAGTTTCCCTTTTCACTGGAGCTGGCTGGCTTCTATACGTTGTTTTAACAGCTGATGCTCTTAATTTCCATTAGCAGTCTGTAACAGTGGTACTGGTCAGCGTGTAAGCTTGATTTGAAAGTTTTTTACAAGTTATTTAACCAATTTCATGATTTCTTTAACATGTTCAGTGATGGAAGCAGCAGTCTTCATGTCAGCACAGTTGCAGAAACACTCACTGGTTCAGGCCGTGATTGCGTTTCATCTTGCTGCTGTGTGCCTGTCGCAGTATTGGAATTCTGATTTTAAAACGGTTATGCCTTAAATCTCGATCTGAAATAAGCAAGAGGCATATTTTTATTTCGGTTTCAGTGTACGTAGAACAGAAACTGTTGCTTAATTTGAAGTCAGCAGAATGTTCATTGGATAGAAAAAATTCATCTCATATTAAGTGTTGAAACAAGTTGCTGTAATAGTTAAATAGGATTATTTTCAAGGGGTTATTTCAAGGGGTTCAGAGTTGCTTATTGTAAGTAATTAACAGCATGTTTTTCCGTAATAAGCTTCATAAAACCAACAGAGTAAGGAAGAATACACAGGCATTAATTTTCTCAATCTGGCCAGAGCAGAACAGAACAGATTAGAGAATTGAGTGAGTGTGACTGAGAAGCTGGCAATAGTGAGTGGATTTTTTTCTTTCTATTCCTATCTTGTTGACTTTTACTAATAATTTTTCCAACATGTCTCAAGTCATGTATCTTTTACCAGCGTAAAAATTAAAATTCAAATTTTTTTCCTGCGGCTGAGGAAAATGGAAGAAGTTGTCCAGTAGACTACTTGTTAAAATTTTCTAAACATAAACTGGATAGAATATCTGAAATGAGAGGGAGAGGCAAGTGTGAGAATAGATTACGGTTTTTCTAACTTTTTTAATAGTAAAAGGTTGGCTATCAAATGCTCATATGAAAGTACCTTGTAGTTGAAGAAATGAAAGGTCATATTCTGTTTCAGAAATAGACAGTTACTGCTGCCGTGCACAGGATCCCAGTTTGATTGCTGACCCAGTTACGTTTATTGAACTATTGGTTTCTAGCATGCTTGAAAAGTGCTGTAATAAAAGAACATGAGCGGCTGGTCAACAGGTGGCCCTGCTCCAACCAGTGAAAGACAACCCTGAAAGTATTCAGCTTTGGTTAAGAAAACAGTTGGTTTTTTCCTGTGATGTGACAAACCAGTTGCTCTCAGTAACATGCTGTGAGAATCCCTTTGCCCCCCATCAGTGCTGACCTGCCTTTCTTGTTACATCTTAATGGGCTCCTCACACTTGTCACTGGCTTTGGATGAAGTTGATTAAAATGTAGGCTGGTGATATTCTGGAGATGGGTGAAATGGGCAGATTCTCAGAGATCATAAATAAAAAATAATTCCTACTGACTGCTTTTCTTCCTTCTACCCATTGCAAAAAATTGATGCTTTCCTAGTAATCTCTGCTCATCTCTAAGGAAACATCTAATGAATTTATCCTTTGATAATTCTTGGCATTTTTATTAGTTTGCAGGGTTTTGTAGATAAATAAAGTCTGTGCCAATTAAGAGTTTTAATGGGGAAATTAGATACCATACCTTACATACCCCTTCCACACCAAGTGTTCTTAATTACCAAATGATTGTCACACCATCTCTGCTGCAATCGAAAAGGACGATTGGAGTTGAAGCTAAGGTTATACAAGCAGAGAAGTGATGCAGCTTGCATTGAAATGCTGTGCACCTGCTTATTCTTGATAGGTGGTTTCAGTTTGTGATACTAGGTGATGGCAAACGCATTGGCATTAATGTGAAAACAAAACCGAAGGAGGTGTGTCAAGGAGTATATGAAAGTGTTAGGTCCATGGGGAACCCTGTATTTGATCCTCTTTCCACCTAATGACAGGTAAAATGTTGAAGTGCGTTACTTCTAATTAAATAAAATATGAGTAGTTGTGAAATAGAAGTTTTATGGGCCTGCCAGGAGTGCTGTAGAGAGCAGAAATGCTGCGTATCACCTAGTCCACCTCACTTCGCTGTAAGGGTGTTTCCTGAGGCAGGCCAGCCCCTTTGAGCAACCGTGTAGTGAGCATGTACGCTATATGCAAACATACCAGAGAAAACAAGTTTAGTTGTGAAACAGCTGTTAGCTGCCAGAGCACTGTAAACAGTGTTGTGTTTGTTTGGGATTTGTTTTGGTTTTTTAAATTGGGAAAATACCTAACAGCATTTCTTAAACTGAATACTTTACGCAGATTTTTATTTAAAGTTAAATTGCATAGCTCCAGATGTGATCCAAAAAGGTAACTTGTTGTTCTGCCCTTTCGTAGGTGTTGCATGTTTTCTTACAGTAATACTCCTGTAGCTTTACTAGCAGTAGCTTTTGTAATAGGCGTATGGAAACGTCGTTGGTAGGAGTGGTCGAGCATCGGGAGCAGGATTGCTTTTTGAGGTTGTGTGCAGAATCTGGTTGCTCTAACCCTGAAAGATGTTTTGATGTTAAAAGCTGCCTGACTCCCAACCACATTGTGGTTAAGTTTTTATGAAATCCAGATGATTTGGAAGCAGCGTGTGCATGCAGTTTACTTTAAAAATATATCGCTTTTTGGGGGCTTTTGCATGTGACTTCTTAGCCATCTGTGGGCCAGCACATTGCTTCCTGTTTAATTTGGAGGTTTTTTGTCTTTTGTACAAAAGGGCTCCCTTCTTGTTTTTCCTAGCAGTTTTCAAAGTTTAATAAAGCCTCTAAAGTAAATGGCAGTCAGAACAGCATAACTGATTACGTAAGAGCCTGAATATTGTATTGGTTATAGCTGGTGTTGATAAACGCTACACTGTGTCATAGCATCCAGCTCCGAGTTATCTTGATGGGTATCTTGGAAAATCCTGCAGACTAGAGCGGTAGTTGCTGTTGAGGGCTGAAAGAGAAGTGGAGAACTGTTTTTTTTTCTTTCAAGGATCTGTAGTCCCGGAGATCAAAATGTGGTTTTCTGTTGTTGGAAGAACAGAATCCATGGTAAGTCTGTTCAGGTTTCTGTTGGGACTGTTTTTCTCTGAAGTTTTAAATACTATCCCTGTACTTTTCCCTGCTCTCCTGCTTGTTTAAACCTGCCAGTAGTTACTTGTTCATGTAGCAACAATGTAATGCAGCATGCAGTTAAATATAGTCAGATGTTAGTAGCTAACTTTCTTAAATCTATAAAGAAAAGACTAATTTTTTAGCTTGTTCTTCATATGCACTTCTCAAATTTGTGGAAGTGACTATTAATATTAAAAGTTTCAGGTGTGATAACTGCTGTTTTACTGTGGCAGAGCATGAATAGCATGACCTGTGATCTGTTTACTTGTCATATTAGTTGGCTTTAATCCAGGTTTCTCTAAAAGTCTGTTTTCCCCTTACAAAGTCTTAGTAGAATAATTCAAATTGACACCCCAAACAGTACCTGTAAGATTTTTAATACTCTGTAGACCCTTCTGAAAAGACCAGAACATGCAAATACGTTGCAGTTAGGGTATCTTATGTTCAACATATTCACAGAGTAGAGCATTTAATACTGTTTAGATTGCTACTGCACAAAAGAAAGGATTCTCGTGTTCTGCAAGAACGATAGAGCAGGTTTTGTTGATTCATCTTCGCATGCTGGTTGTATTCATTAGTATGCTACGATTTAGTCCTTTAAAGCGTGGCACACTTCTGCTTCTTGCTCAGTCATCTTTTGTTAGTGTAACAGAAAAAGTTACCTTAAAATATATACAAGCGCCATAAAATACATATGTATATGCCCCTACTGGCTTATAAATCAGAGTGTATTTTCTAGGGTTTTTTAATAGATGGTCAGATTAAATATCTTCATAGCGCTTGCTAAAATAGGATGAGATGGTGATAAGGTGTTTCTTTTTTAATAGAAGTGTTTCAGACACTGAGTGTGACAGCTCATCAATAAATATTCAGGGGAAGGGGCTTACTTTTCTAAAAACAAGTGTATGGCATCTTAACCATAAATAATTCATATTATTTGGCAACCTTGATTGTTCTTAAGGTTTAATTAAATCATTCTAAGTCGCTTCATTTTCTAAAGCATTGCTTGTCATTTTATATTTAACAGTCAATTTAAGGTGTTAAATGTAAGGAGGGTTTGAGACTACCAGGAATATCAACTTTGATGTGAAATTTTTCTGAACGTTTATTCTACAAATATCTTGTAGGTGATCTATGTAGAAGGAGCAGGCTTAAACATTAATTTAAAAATCTTCTCTCCTCCTCCCCCCCCCCCCCCCCCCCCCCAAAAAAAAAAATTAGGGTTATAGTTAATAATACTATAATTTGATTCTCTGTACTCTGTGTTTGCAAATATAGACAGTTGATGGGATTTTTTTTTTTTAACTGTTTGTTAGCTCTTTGCTTGTGTTCCAGGTCTTAAGATTTCTTAAGCTTTCTGATACCTCAGTATCTGAAGTCTTCTTTGTGTGTGTGTGCGTGTGTGTGTAAATCACATCAGTGATCTGAACTACTGATGTTGCCTTAACAGGCTTCTTAGGAGGAATTTAGGAAAAATGCAGTATTTAATTGTCATTTCCAGCACAGATTTCTCAGTCTCGCAGGAAGAAGAAAGTATGTAAGTTGCCACTTTAGTCTTCATCATGAACAAAATAAGTAGCTGTGTGTTAGCGATTTGCCTGTTTCTTGTTGATTTGTGACTTCCAGCGGAGTTTTTGGTTAAATTTTGGTACCTTGTAGAAGTTCTATACAATTTTGCTAATACTTTCATATGCTGTGTAAAAACTAAAGCTTATGTCAGCACAGTGTCATTTTTCTTCTCACTAGCTGTGAGGCCGCAGCTCTGCTCCTGTAGAGTGTTTTTATCTTTTTTTAAATTTGCTTATATTTAGATTGATACTGCAAGTGGGTCACCCAGACATTTGTATTTAATGCCTTCTGGAACAAAGTGGGTTTTAAAATCCAGTTCCTCCAGTTCCTCCTTGCACTAATACCTCCTGTATGCGGGCACTTGCTAGCAAGCCTGCAAAAGTTACAGTGCACACAGGCTTTAGCTAGAATTCCCCTACCAGACTTCATTCAATTCTGGCATTCAAATAACTTCCAAAATTCCATTTAGATACATGTTAATACAGCATATTAATTTTAAATTTTTTACTCCTATTACTGAAAAAGACTTTCAGAAGTTAACAAGTTCTGTGTAGACTTTCTTCTGTATGAATAATGCTCTTAATTGGAGTAGAAATTTAGGCGCTTAACAGTACGTGATAGTGTACGCACTGATACTGGATGAAGCTGTATCCCTCTGAAACCGCAGAGCAGCGTTACGTGGAAGATGGTGCTGTGGGTTTTTTTATCAGTTGTAACTTGTCCTTAACTATAGAGCCAAGAGCCTTTTCTTCGAAAAAGTGCAAAGATACAGGGTGGGGTTTTTTTCCAAACCAGATTGCCCAGAATGTCTTGCCTGTAAAGACCTATCCACGGACCGAATTAAGAAGAGGCATTAGTTCAGAGTTGCCTTAGCAGGGAAGACCGTCACAGCATCTGCAGTGCGACTTGTGGATTGGTAGATAACTGAATAGCCCTTAGTGTGTCACTGCTCGTACAGTATTTATAGCAAATGTACATTAAAAAGTTAACCCTTTCTTTGGGGCAATAGAGCTCAAGCAATATATTTTCCTTGAGCTCAACAAAAGTTTTTTCCTTTGAAACAAAAGAAGTAATGGAATCAGGTTCATGTATTTAATTTCGTTTGCTAAAAATTGAGTGGTTTTATGCATTTTTAGAATCTCATTTGAAACTTAAGTTGCAGCGTTTGTAATATAATAATAATAATAACAACAACAACAACAACCACCACCACCCTTTTCAGAAAGGTTAAGAAAGACTGATGAATGAAACTTGCTTAGTCTTTTATGAATGTTGTATATGAAGCATTTTCCTTTTACTTGCCACTTCTCCTGTTTCATGAGAGCAAGAGTAAAGTACGGTTAGGTAGGAACTGTTGTGTACTTGATTCCAGTCTCAGAATGAGACCTTAGGCCAATTGCTTTAGCTAGTTCATTTAGTTGCTTTGGTTTTCATCAAAGAAAGTATCTTTTAGAAAGCACTCAATTTCCAAAGTGTGAGAGAAATGACGTGTTACAAATTGATACACTTCTGTCTAGCAGAGAAGACACTACAGCTATTTGTGTCAGCATGCCTGCTTTCCATGTTTATCTAATTGCCTTATTAAGGTTTCCGAATACCATAATTTGTGGGGATTTTTTGTTGTTTCAGGTTTGTTTTTGGTTTTGTTTTGTTTTTTAAAAGACTACATATGCACAAGACTACACTACTGCATGTTTTATTAATGCCATTTCAGGAAGTCCGTTACAGAACATCCTGGGTTCTTTTGGTCTTTTATCTCCTGGGAGAAGCACGCTTTAGGAAGATAGAGGGTATATTCACTTGCTTGCTTTGTGTGCAAGTCAATCTTGATTGCAAACATTCTTTTATAAAACAGTAATAGGTAACCTTTATTCCATTAAAGAGAACAACAAAACTCTTCAGTCCTTTCTCTTTACTCCCTTTGAGGCTATCTGTAAATGGAGCTTCTGGATACACTGGATGTGAAGTTTCTAGGTTGTCAGATACTTCAGAGTCCTGTGGTATTGTACTGCTTGCAATCTAGCTTTTTTTCCTCTGACTACTAAGACGCTTATTTTTAATCTGTTTTCCCACCCAGTGCAACTTAAAGCTACAACGGAATTGTTCATAGATGTTAAATGCTTGATGTTTCTTTGCCTGTGAATAATGTTGATTGTCCCCTAAGTTTGAATCTCCACTGCCTGTTTTGTTCAGTTGGAAATGTTTTGCCCACTTGTGATGTAGTTTGTCCAGCTCCAAAAATGTTTGGTTTCCCCCACCACCACCGTGGAGGAGAATTTGAGAGGGGAAAGCAGAAGTTTACATATGTGGAGCATGGGTCAGTTTTAAAATTCTTTTAAGTCAGGGTATGATGTGACTCATAGCAGCTGTAGCCACAACTAACAGACCGGTTTTACCTACAGTAGGCTGGTTTACCTCATTTATATTTGAAAGTTATATAGGGCATGCTATGAAGTAGTTTGTCTAATGATGACAGATTTCCAAAGTCTCTACATTGGTCTTGAGGTGGCTGAGGCCTTCGCTTCCTCTGACAAAGTGGTTTTTTTTCTGATCTTCAAGTCCAGAGATGGTTGCCCTCACTTAGAGGCGGGACCAGTAGCTACAAAGTTGGTCTTTCTTATTCCTCTGGGCTGACGGCAAGTAATTCAATGAGTTGTAGATGTATTACGTTCAGTACATAAAGTAGATAAATACGTACTCATCCAGGTACAACCTACAAAATGCATGCAGCTTTAGGGAATGTGAGTGTTTGGGTGATCAGAAACCTTTGCTTTTTCCTCCTAGAGAGTACATTTGTAAACTGGCTGCATAGTTTAGTAAACTGGTATTCTTGAAAATACTTATAAGCTTGGGATATTTAAATGCTTCTAGACTAATTCTTGCCAGGGAGCTCAGGCTGAGACTTGATTCTGCTGCATAAACTTGCCTTTAAGAGTGTTTATAAAAACTTAAGAGATCTTCTGTGTAAACTTCAGTCTGGAATCAGAGAATTAGCCTTGATAAAAATCAGTAAAATCTACTCTGGGTGTAGGCAGATAAAAGTTTTCAGGCCTCATGGCTGGTATCAGGCTTGATAGCTACGTTTCTGTCCTGTTTTGTTTAAAGGCATTTTAGTTGCAGGGATTCATTCTGGTTTTAAAGTGTTTCATTTTTATGAAATACAGCAGAAACTTAATAAAAAAGACTGACTTGGGGAAAGAGTGTCATCCTTGAAATCTTATGAGAGATACCAGGTCCTAATATTTCAGCAAGGTATATTTGTGTATGTATATACATACACATATATGTGACATCTACATTATTAAAATGAAATCTTTTTTAATGTTTGCATGTCTTGAAAATTATTTATTTTTAAAAAATCTACAGTGGTTTATATGAACCATTGGAGTGTTTTGACATGTTAGTTTTGGTATCTGAAGCCACTTAAATTGGAATATTACTTTGAAAAGGTTGGTAGCTGTATGACGCTTTTTTGTGGATTCAGTCAAACTGCAATTGGAGAATGAAGGATACCTTCACTTCAGGACTACTTTTTCATGTTACTATTTATGTGAAGCTTGAAACTATTTAAATATTCATGTATTTAAGACAGATATCTTCAAGTCAGTATTGAAAGGTCATTAGGAAGACTTTCTTGCATTTTGTGTAAATACAAGTAGTTAATACATGTAACGTTTTAAACAAAAACAACTTGTTATTGAAGTGTATTTTTTTTTCTTTAATCAAATGTGATTCTGCCAGTCTTTATTGAAAGCTGTTCATTGCTCCAGTTTTATTGGAGTGATAAATAAAGTATGTGAAGCTAGACAGGTATGAGCAAATGATGGTTTAGAACAGGTAACGACAAGACTTCACTGTTAATTGTCTGGAGCATTACCGGTTTGGTTAGGTGCCGTACCTGCAGGTGTGTTTTGCAGATGCATAGTTTTTCCTTAATTACTTAATACTGCAATTTTACTGTCATTCCTAACAACTGGAAAAGTGGTTTTGTAATAGTTTTCATAGTTTTAATTCTAATGATAGGTATTGGAATAACTAGGTCATCCTACAGATCTACTAAAACTGCAAGAATATTACTAACCTCACAGAAAGTACAGCTAGTTTGTGATCCACCTAAGCTAGTTGTGGGGCATGATGTTTGAGGAAGGGAGTAGATTAACTGCTAAGGGGCTATCACCTCGTCGACAGACGGACCTTCCTTCCCACCCTGATACCTTTGCACTGGGGTGCTGGTGGGGCTGCACAGTGTCTCAGCGCCTCCAGCCCATCACGCCGCTGGTGGCAGGTCCCCTCGTGGTGTGGCACGGCATGGGTGGCTCGCCTGGCAGCCCGGCTGTGTGTTGACGCTCACTAGAAGGAGCTGCCTGTTGTTTCCACCATGCCGTTACGGCTGCTTGTCCTGGCAAATACCAGACGGGAAGGAGGAGCAGGCAAGATTTCTTCTGCCTGCTTTTACTGCTTCTGTGGTGACTGACTCACCAGCTCGTGGGCTAGCTGTGATGTTGCCATTAGGAAAACTCTATCTGATGTTCTTGTTCTTCAAACTGCTACTTTATATACAGCTGCGCTCTATGGCGTGCTCCGATTTTATGGCTGATGTAATGTACGTAAGCCAAATTTCCCTGTGTGTGTTGCTGACAAGGAAGTCTTACAAAACTCATCTTTGTGACATAGCAACGCTAGCAATAAAATCCGTTCTCCTTACATATTTTCTTTAATTCTGTAATTTTTATTAATTCATTACTACTATAGTCTTATACATCCTCAATTTTGCACTCTTCTGACGTAGGAGTAGTTGTTTCTTTTTTCAGATCAGTGTAGCTTATCTTGTTCTTTTCCTTATTGGTCTGATTACTCCATAGAAGTGGCTGTAATTTTTTTTTAATGCTGGCTCTTCTATTTCTATAGTTCTCGTAGTAAGTTTTGAAGCAAACGCAGTATTTTGGGCGCAGTCCTGTTAGAGCAAGGAGGAGCTTGCAAAATAACCCTAACTGTGAAAACAAGTATGGACTACTATACACTGATATGTTGCTTGATAGATGGCCCAGATGATAAGCAGATGCGATGGAAAATGTCTTGTTTCTTGTTAGGCTGTCTCAAAAGCTGAGGTTAGATTGCATTATCCAACTCGGTCCTTTGGCTTCTTTAACATGACAGAATTTTTGTAGTCAAGCAGAGAACCGTACCAGGCTTAAAAGGGGCAAATGCCCACCTGGACAACAAGTATGAAATCTTTGCATACCTTTGCCATAAGTCTTAGTGAGCTGAGCATATTTTTGTATCTTTCGACACATCAAATGTATGATTGACTTTGCTGTGTTTCACCAACTTTGTTTTCCTTCCATCCTCCTGCTCCTAGTGAATTTCCAGAATTTTATTTTTTTTTTTTGAGGTTGCAGTCTGTGTGACTTGAAGAGTGGAAATCCCATAAATAAAGCTAATATTTGGGGGGTTTGTAACTTTCTTCACCTTCCAGGTACTCTTTTAATGAGGGAATCTACTGTTCAACTCGTCTTTTCTTTTTACTTTTTCTTTTCCCTTCCCTGCCCTGTGTCAGTGCCGTGAATCTTACAATATATTGTGTCAGCATACTAGAGACTGAAGTTACGCTGACCAGAGGTGCCAAAATTGCTCTTCAACTTCGAGGATTGCCATAGTTGCATGAATTTTCAGAACTTTTCTAATCTTTTAGGCCCTTCAGGAAAGTCATTCAGTCAATTAATTTGTTCATTTATTCAGTAAATTCTTTACTAAATTCCTTTATATCTGGTGATGTGTCCTGGGATACTAGCTTATGTTTTTCTAGTTGTCCTATTGCTTATTTAGAAGACATAATGAAAGTTTACAGAGTTTTTGTTACTTGTTAATTTCCCAAATATAAGTACTTAACAAGTACTTTTCCTGACTTAATAGGGAATGTGTATTTATAAAACCATATATTTCTGTATCTATCAATGTCATTTATATTATACGTGTAATAAATTTAAGAAGTTGTTGTGTCTCAGGTGAGATTTTAATGTTCACCCTTTTATTGTTTGCTCCGGTCTGTCTGAATTCATTAATCTAAGAGAGAGAGTTTTTTGAAAGAGCTGAAAGCTCCTGCTGAAGTTCCTGCTGGTTAACTGTGCTTTGCTCTGCAGTCTTTGGTCATATTTTGAGATTAAGTTCTGTTGATATTGTAAATGTATTGAGGGTCTGGGTTTTTTTGATTCCGTGTGATGGAGGAATGATAAAACATCCTCTAAAACAAATGATAACTACTGATATCTTTTCTCTCTTACACGTATGTATAAGCTACTTCTTTCCTGGTCATGAAATCCTCTCCTGTTTTAGTATTTATACATGTTAGTTTGTGGTTTGGGAATATAGTCTGCAATTTTAATTTCTTCTTCTAACAGGTCAGGGGGTTTTGCTTTGAAAAGAATTGATTTAGGAAGTTTTATAAGTTTTTTTAATAAAATATTCAATCTTTAGGTACTAGTGTGGGCACATCAACCTTTTCCTGATGAATTTATAGTGGTTTGGGGTTGAATTACAATATTTATGTATTTTACAGTGTTTGGGAGCTGAATTGCAATATTCATTTCATGTGTAGACTTTGTATGCAGAAGATTCAGTGTGAATGCATATGTAGGGCCTACCCAGACATTTGAGGAGGTCCCTTGTCAATTCAACTACAAATCACTAGAAAAATGTGTCTCTTGTTATTACAGATTGGAATGTAGCTGAACATTGTTGAACAATGCTTACACTAAACTAGGGCCTAATGAGTACCACTTCAATAATTTGAAGTTTTCATTGAATTTCAAAAGAAGAGTTGGATTTGCATGGACTATGCAACCTATGACCTCTGAACAGTACTGATATGAAACTCCCAACAATCATCCTCATCTAAATGTGTAATAAACTTAACAAGCTTCTCTGTCTTTTATTTTCTTGCTTTTATTTATATCCTTAGATTGTAATTTTAGACTCCATCTTGTAAAATTTTTCTGAACATGTTTTTGTTCTGTGATAAGAGCTATTTAAAACTAGGCTACCATGACAAAAATAAAGCTAGTCGTCTTTTCTGAAAGCTTACCTATACGGTGTATGTGGGCCACACAGATACAATAAAACCAGATCTAAAGGAAACAGAACTTCTGATGGAGTTTTAATTGCTGGGTTTATTGATAGCATTTCTTACCTCAGTGTCTTGCTTATCCTCTTGACTTGTAGCTCCTTTTATTCTTGCTCTGTTTCTTGGAGGAGGACGCATTGTTCATTTACTTTTTACAAGGCGGTCTGGTCACTTAAACAAATGTTTTCCCATACATTCTTTTCTTCATTTAGATTTAGGATAAAGACCTGAGTTACCACTGTAAGCAGACTTCTGTATGCAGAAGTATCCTGTGTTTGCCTTTACCTCTCATGTAGGATTAGAAGATCTATTAAAATTCCATCTAAATGCAAGAGAGTGTTCCTCATTGTCATAGAATTCCTGCAGCAACCTGTAAGTCACAGCAAATTTAGGATTAATTATTCTCATACTCTGACTAAACTTGCAAGTGCCGTATGTTAACATCTTTCAACTTTTGCTGTTTTAAAATATTAAATTACTTCTTAAGATAAGTGTCAGATGATAAAAAAAAATTCATACAGGTATTGCATCTCATGCAAATGCGTCTCTTCATTCTGAGTACTGGACCTAATAGTTTTCCTCAGTTTCCGACATGCATGGGCTGTGTACATCCAACTTAAAGATGAATAAGCTCAAGCATGGAGAAGATTATTCTCAGGGATCTTTTCATGTTTTTACTCAGACAGCTAATTAGGCTTCCTGGAAAAAAATGGGGACATTTTTATCCCATTGTGTAATTACATCAGTAAAGCTGTTCTGTTTTTTTTAACAGGATGTATTTACTTCAACTCAAGATACACCATTCATCTCCATCCCTTGCTAAAGTTAGGATGATTTGAATTTTTTATGTTTAGGAGGGGAATGGGTGGGCCTTGGCAAAGCTGGGAAGTGTCTTTTGGGTGTGCTTGCCATGCAGGCTATAAAAAGTTTAAAATCAAGATGTATTTCAAATGTTCATAACCTCCCCCCCCCCCGGTCACACTGGTCACCAAGTAGTGTAGTCTGAGGCTGCAGCAGAGAAACACTGATTGTTTTATGTCATGCTGTTTTAACCTGTTTGGGAATTACTTGGGCAGTGTTTAAACTGAAATATGCTCTATTGGGTCAAACTCCGTTGGTATTTTTTTTTGTATTGCCCATTAAAAAGAAGACTTCTGTACTGGAAGTTCACAGCTGTGATCTAAACATGGGCAAACTGTTCTTATGTTTAAAAGATGAACAATTCCTGGCTCTTACTCTCCTTCTTAAAGAGGGCTTTTGGATTTCTAGCAATAAAAAGCCCAGTTCGGGGTCTGATGTGAAAAGCCTACCTGATATTTGTCCTATATATTCACAGCTCCTGACAGTTACATTTGTTAGCGCAGGTACGCAGTTGCTGTAACCTGATGAAAGTTGGCACAACAGCTTAACAAGAATAATGTCACCCTCCCTTATTGATCCAGGCCCCTCCTAGCACCCCCCTTTCCTGTGCGGATATGAACAGTCATGCTCTGCTGTAAACAGTTTGAGGGAACTGATTTGGTTGAAAACAAAACTTTCATTTGGGAGGAGGGGGACTGGGGCTCAGCTTAGCCTTCGGCCAGGTCTGTCGTGGGACCTGCCACGAGGCGCTGGTGCCTGCGCAGGTCCAAGCACAAGACAGCATGGCAGCAGGCAGGTGGATTTTTTTCTGATGCTCTGTATGAGTTCACTGCTAGTGTCATTATAATTAATTTAGTATAACTGTTTTTTTAAAAAAATACTCAAATGTGTAAATAGTGCTTCACTGCTGGCCTTCAAATTTAGTTCTTTGTGCTTTATGCAGTTTTTATGATCTGTGTTGTTCTTTTGTACTGATTATTTTTTCTCATTTTGAAGGTCAGATCTAATGTACTCGAGGTATCAGAATTTTTAAATACCGTGTAATTCCCTTTCTTCAGTCCACAATTCACTGTTCTTCTAATTCTGATCAGCTAATATCTTCCTTAAAACTTGTTCCCCTGTGGTTCTCTGCTTTGGCTATGCATTGTAACAATAGGTAACATTCAGAGCTAAACAAAGGAGGTCTTCAGAGTAGAGTGTTATGCTCATGCAGTTCAGGAATATTGTCACCCAGGTGAACTGAAGCCTGTGTTGATGGCTTTTGATGTAATGATTGCACTTGTTTTGTAGAAGTGGTTCTTCCAGTTGAAAGCTGTGACTAAAAAGTGTAGCTGCTGATTTGGAAGCAATAAAGAAGTACCAGTAGGGTTGTGGTGTTTTTCAGTTATACACCTTGAAAATTTTCCTTAGATTATTACTTAACGGAAAGGATTTCCCCAATTTTTCCTTAAAAGGGTACTACTGTTTCACTTTCTGCTAGGATTGTGGGAAAATGTTGCTTCAAGTATGAAAGAAAAACAGGTAGATTGGTAGCACGAGAGAGTTTACTGCTATAGACGAGGCTTCTTTTTTCTTTTAGGATTTTTTTGCATGAGTTTTTGAAAAATACTTGTGAAGGTTTTGGGGGTTTTGTAATTGACTATACATATATTGGAGAAAATGTGCTCTAGGTTACTTAATCTTGGGGGAATAAACCATCTTTTTATGCTTACTACATTCTTGCTCTCCACAATCATCTATCTTCTCTACAGTTGTGTTCTGTGCAGACTAACAGATTTACAGATACACATGCTTTTGTTATTCATGATTGGAGAAAATAAAGTGAACTCAAAAGAACGTTTACCATATTACTGTTATTGATACACACACGTCATTGCTCTGTTTTGTTTGTGGGGGAATAGGTTTACTCATGTTGACCTTCACATTCCTTTGGGGAAAAAAAAAAGGCAGGTTAATAAGCAGTTTACAAAGAAACCTGTTTTATTGTAATGTCAGTAAATGCTAGGAGAAAAATTCATGTGGTGTATATGAGAATTTCGCTCATTTTGGAGTTTAGTATGCATGTCTAACCACATAGTAACATGCTTCTTGTGTCCTTAATAACTGTACATTTCCTTCTAATGCAGTCTCCTGGAAGGTGGAACCGAAGCAAAATTAAGTCTGTTTCAATAGAAATTAAGAATTTGGATTCAAATTACTCTAAAGCCTAGCGTAACAGTTGAAGGAAGATGATTAACTTTGAGGATGCTTACTGAGAGGTCTTCCCAAGCATAAGTGAGAGCACAGGCCTGTTGTGGGAAATACGTTAAATAGCATGTGAAGTAGGCAGAGAAGGAACTCATTTGTCCTAATAATATGTGAGTAGATGTGGTAGCTGATTAAGATTTTTGATGTAATCTGAATGGAGATTTATTTTTAAGTCCTCTTTTATGCTTTCAAAATTCATTAGTTTTGTATTAAGTGAGATGACTTGGAGCTAACACATCTGCTTGTAACTTCTCTTAGAAGAACAGGAAGGGGATTGACAAACTGTATAGGCTTCATAAAAGCATTAAAAAAGAAGGATCAGAGTAAAATGTCAACTCCAAATGGTAATGAAAAATTACTGTAAGGCTTAGAGTATAAGAACAGTTAGAGCAAAAATCTATCTGATCTGGTATCCTCCAGCTGTGGGGTATTTAGCCAAAGAACATAACAAAAGAAGTGTAAGATGGTTCCTCTTAGTTTCTAGCTTTCTCTAATTTCAGAATTTCCTTCAGAATATAATACATCTGTATAATTTTTTCTGAAAGCCCATGAAGGGCCATACCATCAATCTGTGATCTCTTTTGTGCATGTTTACACTTTGGCATCTACAGCAGTCTTGTTTCTGGCAGTTTCCCAATTTAATTATGCAATCCTATGGAAAATGTTCTCTTTTTTGTTGTTTTTTGTTTGTTTGTTTTGTTTTGTTTTGTTTGGCGTTTTGGTTTGGTTTGTTTTTTACTTTTTAACATATGCTAGCTGATAGCATGAGTAAGAAAGCTTTGTCAGCTGGCTGATTAGAGAGATGATAAATAACCCCATCTGTGCCACTCATAATCCCATAGACCTTAACTTCCTTGATTGTTGCTAAACTGAGGAGTCCATGTCTATTCAGCTGGTTCTCTCATGGAAACTGTTCCATGTTTCTGATCATCCTTGTTATCCTCTGAGCCTCAGAATAATCAGAATTGCAAACAGTTTGTGAACCTTTTAGATGTTTGGTGACCATGGTGGTTTCTGTTTTGTTTGTTCTTTTCTATTAGTTCTGTTGGCTTCCAGATACTTGAGCTGATATGTGAAGACAGCTCTGAAAACAGTAACTAAAAAGGTCTTTCTCAGGGAGTTAAAGCCAGCTTAGAAACTATTCTATGGATATTTGTGCAATTGTAAATGTTTATCTCATCACTGTCTGCAAACCAGTGCACATATCATGGGCTTAAACAGAAAGCTTCAACTTCATTTAATGTGCACTAACAATCATAATCAAGCATAAGAAAGGTGATATGTATGGATATAGTGTGTCTAATGTAATTTATGAATACCAAAGTCACAATCCCAAAATTGCTTGATTAATATGTGCACTGTTTAACGTGGCAATGCTCTTCCAAAGGCTTGCTGTTTCTCACCTAATCTTTGACTGTATTAGGCAGATCTTTGATTTACTGGACCCAAGGGGAATGAGATTCTTGCTAGCATCCTTTGAAGTTAGGACTGAATAAAAGCAGCATCAATCCCAACTGGCTTCAGAGTATATAAACCTAATCATCTTAATTTTCAGTTCCCAACAAGGGGAGGTGGTAACTGGTTCTGCTGACAGCGCCCTGATGGGGACTGGTGCCTTACAAGGTTGGAGCATTGCTTCACATTTGGACCAATGAAATACATATGCCCCCCTGCCCCTTATTGAGCCAGTGTTCAGCATCATGTGATCCTTCTCCAACCCTTGGTTTTAATTTAACCTGATAAATTTTCTGTATGGCAAATTTAGTTACATTATTGTTTGCCCTTTTTCTGGAACACTTACCCGCATGGTGAACAGCACATTCGTTTAGGGCTTCTCTGATGAGAAGACAAGGTGACCCGCTTAGTGGATGAGGGGAAGGCTGTGGATGTTGTCTACCTGGACTTTAGTAAAGCCTTTGACACTGTCTCCCACAGCATTCTCCTGGAGAAGCCGGCTGCTCATGGCTTGGATAAGTGCACTCTGCGCTGGGTTAAAAACTGGCTGGACAGCCAAGCCCAGAGAGTGGTGGTGAATGGAGTCAAATCCAGTTGGCGGCCGGTCACAAGTGGTGTTCCCCAGGGCTCAGTGTTGGGGCCGGTCCTGTTCAATGTCTTCATTGATGATCTGGATGAGGGGATCGAGTGCACCCTCAGTAAGTCTGCAGATGACACCAAGTTGGGCAGGAGTGTTGATCTGCTGGAGGGTAGGAAGGCCCTACAGAGGGACCTGGACAGGCTGGATCGTTGGGCCGGGGCCAATTCTATGAGATTCAACAAGGCTCAGTGCCAGGTCCTGCACTTGGGTCACAACAACCCCATGCAACGCTACAGGCTTGGGGAGGAGTGGCTGGAGAGCTGCCTGGTGGAAAAGACCTGGGGGTGTTGGCTGAGAGCCGCCTGAACATGAGCCAGCAGTGTGCTCAGGTGGCCAAGAGGGCCAATGGCATCCTGGCTTGTATCAGGAATAGTGTGGCCAGCAGGACCAGGGCCCCTGTACTGGGCACTGGTGAGGCCGCACCTCGAGTTCTGTGTTCAGTTTTGGGCCCCTCACTACAAGAAGGACATGGAGGTGCTGGAGCGTGTCCAAAGAAGGGCAACAAAGTTGGTGAAGGGTCTGGAGCACAAGTCTTGTGAGGAGCGGCTGAGGGAGCTGGGGTTGTTTAGCCTGGAGAAGAGGAGGCTGAGGGGAGACCTTATTGCTCTCTACAACTACCTGACAGGAGGTTGTAGCGAGGTGGGGGTCGGCCTCTTCTCCCAAGTAACAAACGATAGGACGAGAGGAAACGGCCTCAAGCTGCGCCAGGGGAAGTTTACATTGGATATTAGGAAAAATTTCTTCACTGAAAGGGTAGTCAGGCATTGGAACAGGCTGCCCAGGGACATGGTTGAGTCTCCATCCCTGGAGGTATTGAAAAGACGGGTAGATGTGGTGCTTGAGGACATGGTTTAGTGGTGGACTTGGCAGTGCTAGGTTAACAGTTGGACTCGATGATCTTAAGGGTCTTTTCCAACCTTAATGATTCCATGATTCTATGATAACTTCTGTTCCTTGTGAAAATGAGTAACTTCCTATCTGTTGTTTATCCGTTGTTGAACCAGTTATTAATATACAAGTTCCTTCTTATGCCATGTCACCTTCATGTCTTGAAGAACTCCTTGTAAGAGATCTTGCCCCATGTGTCCTGGAAGTCTAGGTGTTCTGTCAGCCAGATCATCCTTCGCCATGTGCTTCTTGGTTGCTCAGGGGAAAAAAGGAGATTTATGAAGCATGGTTTCATTTTTCATTATATTTATCTAGCTGTCTTCTGACTTGTATTTCTCATAACTTTAACCGATTTTTCTGCTATAAAGTTAAAAATATTCTGCAGTTACCTTGATGTTTCTTTTGAGTCCTTTAAAAAACAAACAAACAAAAAAGTAACTAAACTTTTTTTTTTTTAAATTGCCCTTACGTTCTTTCTAGGCAAAGGAAGTGTCCTTACTTCAGTTATTTATTGCAGATTTTTTCCTTTTTTTTTCTTTAAGTACAGCTTAAGCAATTATGAAAAATTTGGACATGTAGAATGTTAATCTGGAATCATGGGACTTGAAGTAATTCCTTTTCTGTGGCTTTTGAGTAAACATTGGGGATTAACTCAAGATTTAATGAATAACAGTTACGTTCTTCACCTGCTTAGAAAACCCATCTATAGCACTAGCTTTTGAATAATCTTCACCTTGATTTTTATTTTACTTTATTAGAATGGTAGGAGCAATCAATGCTTTTGCTGCCAAAAGGGGGGGGGGGGGGGGGGGGCGAAGAGTTGGAAAAGCTGGGGGAAAAAAAGGAGGAGGAGGTTGCATATTCAATATCAAAGCAACTTGGGAGCTTACTTTAGAAAATGACCTTCCATTGAAAACTGTGCTCTGTTGAAAACTTAGCACTCTTCTTCCAAGTGACTTGCAGAGTAAAATGGCATGGTTTGCTACAGTAGATAATGAAATCACAAGTAATTGTCTTACATTGTAAGTGACAATTTAAAGGTTTGCGATACTAACATTTAGACCGATCTGTGTGGTGTCTTGTGAGCTGGAGCATGTAGGTGACACAACAGCATGGCTTGAATAGATGCTTATGTTCTCTTGTCTTGAATCTGTTGGTTGTCGCGCTGTAAGTTCACTGTTAACAGTCCTTTAAAAGTTTAGCAGAATACTCTGAGGCACATGTTTTATGAACAAAATGGCATGATTTTGCAGTAGACTTAAATATTGGCTCTGTCAATTCTAAAAGACTTATTGATTATAACGTCTACTTTACTTGTTTATTGTAAAACTAGAGGCACTGTTTGTTCCTTTACACTAGCTCCTTTACAATCCTGACGAATGTAAAAAGCATTTTCTATTCCTTTTTCTTGTAATCTGCAATTTACCTTGTTTCATTTGGGTATTACCAAGGGAAACAGTGCAATCTTTTGGAACATGATACACAGCTGTATTAAAAATAATAACATGCATGTAAAAGTGCAAATAAGTATTTCTTATTAGAAGGGGATTAGAACAAACTTCTAAAGTATAAGTTTTAGTTAATGTATTTTCTTTCGTATTCAAGCTTGCATTAAGACCAAATATTCTTTGCTTCTAACAAGGCTTGCAGGTTCAGTAGGCCTAATATTAAAATTTTCTTTTGACTTTAAATGAATGTAACTCTTTTCTGTATAATTGTTTTTTTCCAGTCTGGGAGTATATAAAAGTAATGAGAACTTAGAGGTTTACCTGGCCATGTAAAATTATGATTAACACTTGTGGAATGCTTAAGAGATCAAATATAAATGTAATAAATGAATGCCTCTTTCTCTGTAGGGTGCTGGTCAAGATAAACTTGGAATATATGTCAAGTCTGTTGTGAAAGGAGGTGCTGCAGATGTGGTTAGTAATATTCTTAAACACCAGAAGTTCAAAGGTAGAAAGATCCTTTGGAAATGCTTTTAAATCTTTTGTTTACTAGTATGTGTGAATAATTGTTTTAATATAGACCATGTTAGCATTGGTGTATGAATTTTCTTCTCTTTTGAATATGTATTTAGGATGGTCGTCTGGCTGCAGGGGATCAGTTGCTCAGTGTGGATGGTCGAAGTCTGGTGGGCCTGTCCCAGGAAAGGTATGGAATGCTTTCCTTAGGTGTCTTTACATGAAGAAAATGCTAGAGTAATAACTTACTGAAAAGGGCTGAAGCTCATGTTTTTACATGTTAGGCTTTGTCTTGGCTTTTTATAACTGTCTATGAATAGCCATTGTAACAAGTTCAACTGTTCGTGTAGTATTTCCTGTATATGATGCAGGTTGTTTATATAGAAGAGATTGTATTACATGTTTGGGCTTTAGTTTTGAGCAAACTTTATTTAGCTCTAATATATATTAGATATATTTTGGCTTCTGACCTCTAACTGCAGAAACCAGTAATAGTACTTGCCTGTAGGTGTTGTCTGTTTAATAAGCATATCTTCTAGTCATCATCTTCCAATTTTTTTCAAAGTGATTTTAAGTATTAATCAGAAAAGGAGTGTTTTGTCAAACAAAAGATTACTAGAACAAACGTGAGAAATCATGACATACAAACTGATAATAAGGAGAACTAAGTGATACAGTGCCTAATTTTATTTTGTTTTATTTGCTTTGGCTTTTATTGCAGGGCAGCAGAACTTATGACTAGGACAGGTTCTGTAGTAACACTAGAAGTAGCAAAACAAGGAGCAATTTACCATGGTCTGGCAACCCTGCTTAATCAGCCATCCCCAATGATGCAAAGAGGTAAAAATGCTAATATTATTTATGTTGATAACAGCTTTATAAGTCTTAGAATGCAGAAAATGTAATAATTCACAGTAGCTTGCCGGATATTACCAAAATATTAAATCAGAAAAGAAACACAATTGTACAGAAAAGAAGCATTTCCTTTCATATCAAAAGTTCATCTGGTTTTTAATAGTTTGAAATTATGCTAGTCTAATCATTAATAAATGCTTTGCATATGTACCTTTTAAAAAATTAAATTATGCATTTAAACACAGTTCTGGTTTGAAGTAATTTTTATTTTAACAAATGGAATATAATGAATACAAAGAGCCTTAAACTTCCATGGCTTTTTTTTATCCCTTTCATAAAGCTTCTCTCCTCCTCTCGGAATATGACTTCCTTGTAACCAGAGAGTGCAATATAATTACTAAGAGAGAAGTGAGGCCCCTGGAGCATGTCTTGCCATTGATTTGATTTTTTTTTTTTTTTTTTTTTTTAAACTAGAAATATTGAAACAATCTTCTTAAGTTTCTGTGTCTGATCATAAGAAGTTCTTGGATGTTTCTCCAGTGTGATATTTTATCATCCTACTTCAGTGAACTAACAAAAGACATATTTAAGTCTTATGTAAAATAATGTTGTAAAGGAAAAAAATGTTGCAAAAGAAAAAATTCTGTAAAGGGAGACCTTTCCTATATACAGAGTAGTACTGCAGTATAGAAAAGAATGGGTTAAAAGAATAAATCCTTATTATCACAGTTTACAACACCATCCCAGATGCCATATGCCTCTAAGAAGTCAGCAAGAGACTTTTCAGTAAAGCACATTTGGTTTTTCCAAATATTGTGGTACCTTTTCAGAAGCTCTTTTGAGGCATACAAATCAAAGGAATCCTGTATAGTTGATACAAGAGTGGGATTGTGTATTTGAAGAAGTAGAGATTTTGAAGTCTAGCATTTGCTTTACTGGGAACTCATTTTTAATTATAAATGCAAGGTAGCGCTGGTTTGAAAGAGAATATGCTAGACAGTAGTTAATATAAGTGAAAGGGGGAAAATACATATCCAACTGTTACAGTTTCTGACCGCCGTGGCTCAGGTAAACCCCGACCGAAGAGTGAAGGTTTTGAGCTGTATAACAACTCCACTCAAAATGGGTCACCTGAGAGCCCTCAGCTGCCGTGGACGGAGTACAGTGAACCAAAGAAGCTGCCAGGGGATGACAGATTAATGAAGAACAGAGCCGATCATCGCTCCAGTCCCAATGTAGCAAGTAAGTAAGGTTATCCTTCCTTTACGGGTAGATGCCTCCTCTGCTGGTTTTAGAGGCTGTTGAATTCAAAAAGGGGATGATTGTTTTTAAAAATGGATTAAGTTTAAAATGCCAATGTAATAGTAACATTTGGAGTAAGCCTCTTGTTAGAACTTTTTCAAAGGAAAAATCATAGTTATTTTGTGAATACTATTATTTTATTAAGTTATGTAAATTATTATTAAGAGTCATGTAAATGCTTCCTTTAACTTTCCAACAGATCAGCCTCCAAGCCCCGGGGGAAAGAATGCATATGCATCTGGAACTACCACCAAAATAACCTCAGTCTCTACTGGAAATCTTTGTACAGAGGTCAGAAGTGGCAAGCAAAATGCTGGCTGTTAAACTTTCCTTAGCTATCAATAGTCTCAGTGTGCTTGAGTCAAACCAGTGTCTTACTTAACTATTTGAACATCATGCTGGTGCTAGTGAGTGGGTGGGGGTTTTGCTTATTACAGCTAATGAAAGATTGAGACAGCTTTGAGTGGTTTTTATTAAATTTTGTTCATTAAGTTGTCCTTGTGATTTCTTAGGTTTGTACAATATTGCATACTTGTTTTCAGACCATAAAAACATGAGTCATAACCACAATTGCATTTGATACTAGACAACCTCTTTATCTCCTGTTCCAGACAAATAATGCTCTTATGAGCCAAAAGAAAATATTTGGAAAGTGCAGGTTTAGAATAATGTTCTATACAGATCTGTGTGATTAGAAAACTCTACCTTATGTTCTTTGTACATTTTTCAGGAACAGACTCTGCCCCCACGACCTGAAGCTTATCCCATCCCAACACAGACCTATACTAGAGAATATTTCACATTCCCAGCTTCAAAGTCCCAGGATCGAATGGGTCCAGCTCAGAGTCAGTGGCCAAATTATGAGGAAAAACCACAGGTCCAGGCCGAAAGTAATCATTCGATCAATACTACAATGCAGGTGAGAAGTAATTTCTTTCAATATAAGAAAAAAACAGCTTTCTTTCCACTCCCAGGCTGCTGGAGACATTTTTGCAGAACAGTCACCTGTACGATCTCTGAGCTGTTGAGGACAAATTGTACCACAGGGGGGAGAACAACTGTACTTTTGCCAAGATTGGCTTGAGTTCAGAAACGCTACTCTCTCTCTCTTTTTTTTTTTTTTTCCTTTTCTTTTCCCCCTCCCCTCTTTTTCTCCTCCCATCCTCCTTAGAATTTATGTTATCATGTTCTGCAGACCTGTTATCTGGGATGTTTTAATCCCCCATTAGAGGTAGTGGGGTGTAGATGGTAGCAGGGTTTGTCTTGTAAAATGTTCTGTGGTTTTCTGAAAAGCAAACTAAATCTTTCACTCTTCCAAGAAGGTTTACGTGGAAAAATCTCTTTGCCTGTGGGGTGCATTGTTTAAGTGACAAAGTGAAGTATTAAAAATGAAATAAAACAGTACTTCCAGACCTATCCAAGGTCTTCACTGAAACACATTCCCTGCTCTCGGTTAAAAAAAAAAAAGAGGCATAAATAAATTCAAGTTGGATCTGTTATCATCTGTTATCAAAGTGCAGGTGCTTCTTGACCTGAAATTATTTTAGCCCCCCTGTACCTTTATAAATTCAAAAAATAATGTTGTTGTGCTCTTTGTAAATGAGGAATTTACTCAGATCCACTCAGGAAATTAAATGTAGATCTACTAAATCCAGTTACTGGATCATCTTTTTCTCTAATCCACCAGAGACTTAAAAATATAGAGAGAAAACTTTGGCTATTTCCTAATTTGTGATAAAAGCCTTACACCAAGTATGTTTTACTTTTGGAAAAGCAGTGTCATGTAAATTATCTTCAGATTGTGTCATAGAAGCAAAGTAAGGACTGATTATTGATTACTCACACATGTATCGGCAACTTAATTCAGTAAAGTCAATTGAATAAAAGCATAGTGCTTTTTTCTGCCAATATTATAGATATCAAGTCCTAATTATTTCAGCTGTTAAGAAAACAGATGTTATACCCAAAGTAGGATGGTAAGTTTGAAGGCGAATGCTGCAAGTTAAATGACTGTGGCAAATAGCTATGGAAATATTTTGCTGAATTTCCGTGCTTAACTCCTTCATGTTTCGTAATTTCATCTCACCTCATCTTAGCTGCGTAGTTAATGTCTAGGCTCTCTCTGTCAGTGATGGGACAGGGGGAGGGTAGTACCTCCAGAGAATGGTTCCTACCCATTCATCTTAATAGGATGAATTGCTGCCTGGACATGCATCTCTCCCCTGCTTAAGACAAGCTTAAGTGAGTAGCTTAGATGAGGTGGTTAAAACTGGTGAGATGAACCCCCTCTGTTAAAGTTGTTGACAGATACCAAATTTGAACTATGGTCTTAAGGCTGAATGCAGTGCAGAAAAGCATTTTCATAAAGCAAATGGCTAGAAGCTTTAGCTCCTTACAAGCATTGAAAGTGTACACAATTTTCCCCCACCATACAATAGTGCTTTAAGTTGAAAATTAGAGGAAAATAGACTTTCTTAAAAAAAAAAAAAAAAAAAAAAAAAAATCCTTTTAATCTTTACAGTGAGAACTGGGCTTGTAAAAAAAGCTGCCGTAAGCTACTGACTGATGCAAAATGTCTATTTTATGTTCTGAAGGCATTAGCAAACTGTTTGTCTAGGTGCATCTTTACAGCAAATCTAACACAAATAGCTGTGTGTTCAGCTCTGCTGGACTAATAGAGCATAAAAAATACACTTGTTCATCTCAAAGAAGGCATTCTTTAGAGGTCATGGTTAAGGTCATTGATGGAGGAAAAAGAAAAGGAGTTTGCTTTGTTAGTCTTCTCTCAGTTGTTGATAATTGGTACATTATGTGTTCAGTGCTTAGTAGTGCCTAACATTCAAAGTATGAATATTTGCTTCAAGAAAATTATTAACAGATTTGATAAGCCTAATTTATGGTCCAGTATTCCTTTTCAGGAGGTTGTACAGTGCAGTGAGACCCTGAACTTGTATAAAAAAAGGCTTGGTGTTCGACGCACCAAAAAAGCGACAAAAGCGCAGACCAATGCACCCAGGCCCCAAAAGCAGGTAGAATTAGACCTGACTGCCCAGATCCCATGCCTGTGAATGGCACTGCAGTATTCAGAGCTTCCCGCGGGTCATCTCGCCTGCTAACGGAGGAGGGTGGGCAGCGGCTCCCTTGTCTCTCCCTCAGCAGCCTTTCTGTTTGCCTTCCCAATAGGAAAAACGTTCCATCGAGCCAGCTGAAGGCTGAATGGCAGAGCTGGTATGCCGGAGCTGCTGTTCCAAGCTGCCAGGACTCTTGGGCTCAGTTGTGGGGGAGGGGGTGTCAGGGATAGTCCTGAGAAATTGTGTGAGCTAGGGAGGTTTTCAGCTCAAGCTCCATTTTGCGTTCATCCTTCCTGCCAGTCCAGGTTTCCAGGCATTTCAGAGGTTGCAGAGTCTTCCGTGACTTGAACGAGTTAAAAGGAGTGAGAAGAATATTTCATTGTTGGTTTTGGGAAATTTACTGGGCCTGGAAATGCTGAAATTCACTACAAGTAATTACCTTCAGTAATAAGAATGTGGTTTGTGAGCCATTTTCAAATATGTTTTAATATAGACGGACTATGAAATACATGCCTTGTTTAATTTTTTTCAGCGTGTGGCTCGTTCCCAGGAAGAACTCCGAGATAAAGTTTTCCAGCCAGAGAGGAATCGTTTGGAAGTTGTTATACGGAAGGATGTGGAGTACATCGATCGGAAGTCAGACAGTGATCAGTGGATGAATTCATCTGTGGATTCTAGCACATCTAGCCAAGAACACCTGAACCATTCATCCAAACCGGTCTCGCCTGGTTCTTGTTTAACTAAAAGTGGACCTGGCCGTTGGAAGACTCCAGCTGCTAGCCAGCCAACTCCAGTGGCCATTTCCCAGCCCATCAGAACAGATCTTCCCCCTCCACCGCCGCCTCCTCCAGTGCATTATGCAGCTGAATTTGATGAACTACCAATGGATTTGCCTCTGCCTCCCCCTCCTCCTCCAAATCAGGTAGGAGCACAAGCATCTTCCCAGGTAGCTGCTGCTGAGCGTAAAAAAAGAGAAGAGCATCAGAGGTGGTATGAAAAGGAAAAGGCACGTTTGGAAGAAGAACGAGAAAGGAAACGTCGTGAGCAGGAGAGAAAACTGGGCCAAATGCGTTCTCAGCCCCTAATTCCTCCTCAGCCTGTGGTTCCCCCTGTTTCCCTTCAACAAGTGAAAGCAGAAAAACCTTCAACTTTGCAGAGGTCTCAAGAAACAGTCATTCGAGAGCTGCAGCCCCAACAGCAGCCTCGGACTATTGAGCGGAGAGATCTGCAGTACATTACTATCAGCAAGGAAGAACTGTCCTCTAGTGACAGCCTCTCTCCAGATCCCTGGAAACGGGATGCTAAGGAGAAACTGGAGAAGCAGCAACAGATGCACATTGTGGACATGCTGAGTAAAGAGATTCAGGAGCTCCAGAACAAGCCTGATCGTACAGCAGAAGAAAACGACCGCCTGCGCAAACTCATGCTTGAGTGGCAGTTCCAAAAGCGACTTCAAGAATCAAAGCAAAAGGATGAAGATGATGATGAAGAGGAGGATGATGATGTGGATACTATGCTCATCATGCAGCGACTGGAGGCAGAACGAAGAGCAAGGGTAAAAGGGGATAATCCTTTTTAGACAAAAGTATTGTAAATGTGTATCTTGGTGGGTTCTCTAACTTTGTCCGGCTATTCTGGTGGTGTTATAGGGTAAAGGAGGATAAAGGTTTCTTAAAATATCCTGAATTTTAAAATTGCTAACTTACAGTGGCTTCACCAGTTAAGACATGTATTATGAAAGTATCATAGCTACCTATTAGAGAAGCCAAGTTGGCGGTCGAAGTTACTTTTCTGGTTGTGGGGAAAGAAATTCCCTTTGGATAAAGGGATTTTGCCATGTAGCTGGAGTTAGGATTAGAAGGTTAAATATGGCAGGAATTTGCTTACAGGAAGGTAAGCAAAAACCTTGGAAAAGATGAAAGTCTCTAGAAGAATCAGGAACAAAAAACAGTGTGATTCCCACTCCCTACCCCCCCAAATATATTTACCTCTAAGTGTTCTTATTTATAGCCTTGGACCTGAACACAGATTGCATGCTGTTTCCAGGGAACAGTGAACTGAACTGAGGTTGCACTTTGCTGGCCTTCCCTAAGCAGAGGCTGGGGCATAAGGCAGCTGCTACCTCTGCCTTTACCACCACCTCCGCGGTGACCCCAGCAGTGCCGGGGGGAAGCATCAGGCTGAGCCGCGTGGTTTTGGATACAGCTTGTCTGGGGCTCCAGCTCATACGTACCTGAATTGTGCGTGCTGTCCAGTTTCATCAGTATCTGACACGGTTTGCTTACCTTAGCTTCAGTACTGTGAAAGCTCATAATATATCTAATAAGATAATACAGCTGAATAGTATGATGAAATTTTCGTCACTCTGTTGGTGGCTGTTGTCTCTCAGAATCTGTTAAATTTATTGTTACTGGGAAACAATTTCTATAATAAAATTTGTTTTCCTTTTCTGAATAATAGCATGGATACCAAAGTGACATACCAATAGCTATGCTTTGACAGGCTTAAAAACTAGCTCTCTAATATGCTGAATGTCTTCTGTTTATCTTGAAAAATTGACTTAATTCTGTGATAAGCAAGTTTTAATTCTTGAGAAATATTTGCACATACTTATTTTGACATTCAGAAATAGCTATCGGCTTGAGTAGTATTTGAGTTCAGGATTGTTTTGGCAGCTTGATTTCCTAAACTTACTCTTCTCATGTTTACTGCAGTCTGCACTGCTTTCCTTTTTTCTTGTGGCTAACTGTATTACTGTGTAAAACAATAGATACCTCAAACTTGGAAACTGAAGAAAGGAAAAGCTAAATATATCTTTGGCAAACAGGTTGCGTTAAAGCCCAGCATCACTAACATGTAATTTGTAGCACATAGGCAGTTACCTATGGGCATAAAAAATCCATGTAAAACTGCCATTTTAACAAACAGTGTCTTTAAAATTTTACTGTAGCAAGGCTAAAAAAGCCATGTGTCACTAATAGAAAACCAGTTGTACTGCATAACATTGTATCAGTCTTCTCTGCAAGTGCTGGATTTAAAATACTATTTGTGCATAAAGTTCTTCCAGCATTTTGGAACTTTTTGAAACTAAAAGATAACAGTTGTCTTGAACTGAAGTAATGTTTGCATCTGTGGTTACATTTCACTGTCTATACTACTAGAGATGCAATAAGTAGCATCTCTGGAGAAATCCTGAGGTTTTGAATGAGTCAAACCGATACTGATAAAAATTTCGGATTATTTGATTGTTTTCATTTCTGTATTTCAGGATTGTGTCAATTCAGTTCTTCGTTCTAAAGCAGCTGACTTAACAAATAAAAGAAAATGCTTTTGAAATAGCACAAGTCTAACCTATCTTTATTTTCACTGTGCATCTTTCTTTTTTTCCCCTTTCTTACTACCTGCAGCAGACTGCTGTGCCAGCAATCTCTGTTCTAGATTTGGTATGTTTGTTTCTTTCTCTTCAATATCTCTTTCCCATTTCAATTCCTGATGTTATTAATAACCACCCCATGTGCTTTGGATGATGATTTGGCATCTTTGGGTGTTCAGAAATCATTGTGATACAATAAGCAGTAAGTTAACTGTAAGCATGCATTTAAATGTTTCCAGATGTGGTGACTCCTTTCCCTGTGTTTCCTTCCTTTCAGATGTTGTGTTCTGCTTGCAGGCTTGATGTGTTTGTTGTAGCAGTGGTCTGATGTAAAACTGTGTATTTGATGTTTTGTGCAATCGTGTTTATAAAATGTTACTAGGCACTTTGAATGACCAAGCTGTGAGGTACGATTTCCTCCCTTCTCTTCCCCACCCCTGCAGGTTTTAGAAGAGCTCTAGCAACACCATTCCTGAAGCAAAATTGTCCCGAGAGCCTAATAGTACACCATACTGTTTCAGCACATGCTGAAACCCTATTGTTTACAGGTGTTACAATTTTCTCATTAAAGTAAAAATGGGTTGTAAACTCAGAAATTACTTCTGAACTAATACTTCCAAGTAGGTCACATAAACATGCAATTATTATGTTACCATACAATTTCAGTTTCAATTGAGTAATGCCATTCTCTTGCATCTAAAACACGACAGGCTTCCAAATTGCAGCAGTAATTGCTATGACTTCAACTAATTCTGTATTTTACTGCTTTCATTGGAAATGGGTACATGGAAGAAAAGAGTTCCGTAGTCTTCTAGGGAGAAATATATCCCCTTCAAAGTGTATTTCTGTATCATTAGTATACCAATTTGAAAGAAGGGTAATGCTTGCAAGTCCTGTTAGTATAATTAATTTGCGCTGCTGGAGAAAACTGTAAACATCACTGTTAAAAATATGAATTTGGTATTCAGCACTGCTTTATTTTTTAAAGAATCTATTAAAATGCATACTTCAGATAACTTAGCAAGTCTATCGAAGGTGTTCGGTTTTGTATCTGTGTGGTACATTAGTGTTAAGCAGTTGACAGCAGGGAAACAGGTGAAGCGTGTCAGCTTTCTGAATCAATGGACAAGCCAGGAGTTACGGATTTTCAGACTTAGTATCTATCAATATTTTTTCTTATTACTACTCCTATATTTTTTGCTTAAGCCTTGGTCCCCGGAGCTGCGACTGGATAGATAACGTACTTTGCCACTCAGGCTGTAAACTTCTGGATCTTTCTGCGACAGAAGGTTGTGAAGGCAGACAGCATCAGCAGCTTTAAAAATGGATTAGACAAATGCATAGACATCACGCCTGTAAACAGCTACTCAAAGGATTACACAAGGCTGTACCAGCTGACGTCTCTAGTACCATGCTGAATGCTGGGGAGATACTAGAAGAAATGGCCAGGCTCATATACAGCTCTTCTTGCTATGGTCAGAGACAGAATACTGCGCTAGATGGATCCATGGCCTGAATCAGTCCAGGATTTTTGATGCCCATAAATTTAGCTTTAAAAAAGAAAGCAGGCTCATTCTGAAATAGATGATGTTGAACGCTATACCCAACAAATACTTCTTTTTCCTAATTTCGTCATTTTCATACTGTTCACATGACTTTCTGGGCAAAGTTGCATCTATCCTATACCACTTCATGTACTCAAGAAATTTATTTCATAGTTTCTAGAGGGGAAAAAAAAAAAACCACACTTTAGAATGGTCCATGTTTTTTTCTGTATGTCTAACATGAGCATTGGTGAGAGCTGTTCTGCTAATTAAAAGGCTGGTGAAAGGTGAAGTTAATGCATGAATTGTCATCTTGGCTAGTGTTTGTCTTTTTAAATTCCCTGGGCCACTAACAGATCTGACCCAGCTTTAGTTGTCATAAATAAATACGTATAAATTTGAAGTTCTTCTTTAGAACTTCTTTTAAAGCATTCTAAGCAGTGCTTGGAGAAATTAATTTTGTCTGGAATCTGAGACTTCCTGGGTGCCTGCCAGTCCCATGAATATCTTAACGTTTCTGATAAGGAGCTGATGGGCAGATCTGTTACAAGGAGCAACAGTGCAGGTGGCCTTTCTTGCCCTCTTCTAGGTAGGAATAGTGCTGCAAGCATGTGTTGGAGATAGGGGGCCAGAGTGGTGCGGCTGAGCCAACCGTTGGCACTTTCAGTAGGGCTGGGACAAAGCGGGGGCAAAGAATGAGTGCTTTGTGCTTAGCTGCTTCGCTAAGCTTGGAAGAATGCTCTTCTCCATCACTCTGGCAGTAGGGATCGGTTGTTTCTACCTGTTACAATATAAAGATGTGCTGCTTTGGAGAAACCCTGGAAGTACAGTAAATCACATGGAAACATGACTTAAACTAGAGAAAAACTAATTGGGATAGAGAAGTACTGAATCCAATTATTCAACCTGGGAAACTAATAGCCCTCTTACTAGAAATGGGATGTGAAGCTAGCTTTCCTTAGCGTCTTGAAAATTAGGGAATTCGTTCTGAGCTGGGTACTGTTACACGCACTCTCAAACACAAATGCCTTCAAGTGCTCCGGCATGCCTCGCCATCCCGCCGCTCCCTGCCTTGGTCTGGGAATGCTCCAAAGTAGAAACGAGTTACCTAACCATAAAGAAATGAAATGTCGCTCTGTAATAGCTGCTCTATTCCCGCTTGTGCCTTACGTATCATTTTTGGCCCTTTTACTAGGTGTTCTGTTTAGAACAGCCTCTGACCTGGATACAGTTGTCTTTGCAATTATTGTGCTTCAGATGTTGACAACGGTTCCCAGGTGGGCACCCTGCCCAGTTTTCCCTTCTTGCTTTCGTTAAGCTCACAAGAAAATAAAACTTCTCCTTTAATTTAGTTTGAAATATTTTCTTGTTTAAGTGCATTTGAATAGGAATATTTGCTACTAAGCAAAAAGGCATCCATGCCATAACGTGGGATCAGTAACTGCCATGTGCAGAGTTTTTCTCTAAATGCAATTGGGACAGAGTCAAGGAGGTTTCCTGTATTTTTTCACTGTGCAGTTTTTGCCCCTTTTTTTTAAAAAAAAAAAAAAAAAAAAAGGAAATTACTTCTCTTCTATAAACTCTTGAATTACTAGCTGTCTTTCCTTTTGACAGCAATATTATCTCCTTTGCTAAAATAATGTCTTTTTAATAACCAAGACAAGAAGGGGTCTTTAATCCAAGCAGGGAGTGAGTTAACTACTTTATTCCCTGCTCTACCGTATATACTGAGCTTGATCTCTGTCCTTATGTTGTTTTCAGTTAGGAATTACGAAACTTTTAGCCCTAAATAAGGGGAATTTACTGGGAGGTAGCATCCTCTAGTATATATTTGCCAAATTCCTGCCTAAATGAAATGAATTAAGTTTGTTCTTCAGCTTTCATGCTCAAAAAATGGTGGTTTTTAACACTTCAGATTAGAGGTGTTTTCAGCTAGTCTATATTGAAGAAGACAAATGTTTTCAAAATTACCTGTTGTACAAGGTCATAAGATACCCATAACACAAATACTACATGAACAGTGTGGGGAAATAATGACCAGAAAAATAGTGTGTGTGTCCCGTCCCGTGTCCCATCCCCCCCAAAAGTCTGTTTTTAGAATTGATTGGAAAATTGATTAGAAAACCTAATCTACTTTAAAGCACATTTCCTGTTAATTAACTGGGGGGGAGAGATACCTATATGAAGATACTCTTCACAAAGTCTATTAAAACTAAATTTCTCTTACTATATCATTACTGCTTTGTGTCTTAAGGGCCTTTCTCTGTAAGTGAAACTGGATTGTAAAAACAAATCCAGGCGTAGAGAAGTATCCATGTTACATGCAGCTTATAGCAAGATATACCAATCAGTACAAAAGATCTTGGGGGGTGGGGAGAGCAAAAATCACTTTAAAACATGCTGCAGTAATAACACAGCATGTAGTCCAGTTAATTTCTACTTGTGAATATTATTGTGCCAGTGAATATTCCTGTCCGTCGAGGGCTTAGATACTGCTAGCTTTAGAGAATAATGCAAAGTTTGGATTGTTGCTCAGTTTTCTTATCTGTGCAGTGTTTATCGTAAGCATATATAAAATAGTGTTGTCTGTTGGGCATCAGTTGTTCTTGTCAGCTGTTTAATCTCAATAGTCAAAGATTTCTTTGCCTCACTCTCTGCTTTTTTCCAAAACACATCTGTTGCAGATACAGTGGGAGATTTTATTTATCTCCCGGGACTATTTGCAGGCTTGCTGAATGAGCCTGTTGCTTTAAATGGATTGACCCTTTGACTAATGAGTCATGATTTTCCAGTGCTTAAATACTAATCCAAAATGAAAACCCAGTTGGCTGCTGGAGCTGTGGTCTGTTGGTTCCAAGCATTTAATTTCCCTTTACTGTACCTATGAGACTGGTTGCTGAGGCTGTCTGGAACGTGAGTCACCTCAGTCTTCTGCTAGGGGTTCATATATGACTGCTAAAAATGTCTCCCGGTGTGTTTTGTGCTTTTATGTATGTAGTTCTGTGCGTCTCTTCTTTTTCTTTTTGTTTTGTGGTTTTTGTTTTTTTCTCTTTTTTTTCTTTTTTTAGGGATTTTAGGGAAACCAATGTAACAAAGCGAACTCTTAACGGTTGGAAATTATATTGATTTATCTATAGTATAGTATTTTCTACTGAATTAGTTATTTTTAGATGCAAATACTGGGGTTACATTTTTTTTTGACCCATCTTATCTACAAGTGACAAAAAATTGAAGATGCGTCTCTGTTAGTTACAGGATGAAGAACGCCGACGGCAGCAACAGTTGGAAGAAATGCGCAAACGAGAAGCAGAAGACAGGGCCAGGCAGGAGGAAGAGCGCCGACAGCAAGAGGAGGAGCGGACCAGAAGAGAGGCTGAAGAAAAGGTTGTGGTCTTCTGAGTGCTGCAGGGGTTCTTACAGGCGCCTCCTCTTTAGCCTGGCCAGTAACAGCTCAGTGTTGGGTCAGCAGGGGTTAAATACGCTAGCCCTACTGATAACGGTCGTGGCCCAAAGCTTCAGTTTATCCAATATAAAACAAAAAGTAATTAAACAAATATCCCATTTGTGGTGCCCAGAGTTGACTGGTATTGCAGAAATAGTACCGTAGGCTTACCGGCTGAAAGTTTTTAGCAGTGGCAAGGGCTTGCCTTCAGAGCCTTTTCTGAAAGTTACGGCAGAAATCAATTGCCTCCTGGTTTTCCTCAGCCCCCAACACGACTTGCTGACCTTCTTTATTGTAACGGCTGAGTTAGTGGTGTTGGGCTTTGCTGCGTCTCAAGAGACAGCACTTAAATATTTTTGCAATAATTGTTTTATACAGCTACAGAGAGAGAGAGAACAGTGAAGTGGAGATGAGTACTCCATATAGTCTTTCATGTTTGGACTACAGGAAGGAAAGGAATCAGTTTCTAGAAAGGAAGAATAATTTCAGCAGATAAGTCACTATGTAATGAAACCCATTCTAAAATTCAGGCTCATAGGTTCCTTCAGAACATCACACATGAATTTGAGAAGCTTTATTGTTCAAAACTGGAAGACGAAGCACCTCATTTGACTCTTAGCATGTTTGTTAAGACCCTCTTCTTCTTAGAGAAAGAACAGTTCAGATTGAAGACTTGCCTGTAGTAACACTTCAGAATGAAGAAAGAGGAGTAGCTTTTAATGTTGTGAGAAATTTCATCTTGGAAGATTGAGCAAATATATTTAAAAAAAAAAAATTAAATATATTAACTTTGTTAATTTGTTTTGTTAGATTGTTTTCAAGCTTTGTTAGACTGTTTTCCATAAGCAGTGTGAGTTGATGAGTAGAAGAAAACTAAGCTGGGGGTAGCGATAGGTGAGAAGTGAAGAAGGTGTATTTGGACTGAGGAAAGTATTTAAAAATACACTGTAGGAAGTTGGTTTTTTTAAAAACCAAACAAACAAAAAAACAAGGCTTTCTTAATTTCTGGCAATGATGCAGCAAAATGACATTTGGATCACACACTTGGAAGGGTTTTCACTGACAAATCTTGACTGAGACACTCGTACATCTACCAACTCAGAACCATCTGACCACTACAGTGGTTTCAGAGAGTAGTACAAGGAGGTGAGTTTCATGTCTTTGCCCTAGATGAAGAAGATCAGAATTATTTATTATATTTTTAGGATAACTGGCTCACGGTGTTGAGCAGATAAGCAAATGAGGTGGATTGGTTTTAAACACATGGTTTAAAAACAGAAAGGATGGTTGTTCAAAATGTCATGTATTCCCAGCAGAAGTTATACTATACTTAGACAAAGGGTTTTTTTGTAACACATGGTTTCCAAATATACATTTTAATTTGTTATCAAACAAACTACTGAATAGACCCTTGTATTAATTTACAGTGTGGCTTAGACGAGCTGAACAGAATTAAATGCTATTTAGTTTAAAACAGTAAAAATCTTTTAAACTGGAAAAATACATAGAAGATATTTCATGGCCTTTTAAATGGTCAATAGCCTCATACAAATATCATTAGCATAGTTTTTTTTAATTAGTTTTTTAGAATTTTTTTAAAAAAACAGTTATTTGATGTCTGTTTTACAAAAGTTCTTTGTAATTTGATTTCTACATGAAAGTAGTTTTCCTGGTATTTATACTAGAAGCTTTGTTAGGAGCCATCTATTCCGAGGCTCTGCTGATGAATTTACGTTGTATAAGCATGCAGCAAAATTACAAAGTTTCTTTTTTAAGATGGTAGTTAATTTTAGTTATTTCCCCCTCCCACAGATTCTTTACAGCTTTAGTAAATGTGCCCCTTAATAACTGTAGTTACATTTTGAGTAATAAATGCTGGAATCGCCCTTAGTTCACACAGGCAGCTGCCTTAGTTAGCAGAGGCAGTGGTAGATCTGGAAATAATCCTGTGTTACAGGACGACTGCCATTGTTTTATAGTGTTAAATACTCTTTGTATGAGTCCATATAGATGCCCTGCTTATTGCCAGAAAAGGAGACAAAACCAGATGTTTGTAGCTCAGCGATGGAAAACTTAAATCTCTCTCAGATCGAAATGTCTTGTCTTTCTGACCACCGTGTTTGTGTTTCCTCTGGACTTACAGAGGCGACAGGAAGAGGAGTATTACAGTCGCTTAGAGGCTGAAAGGCGCAGGCAGCACGATGAAGCCGAACGACGATTACTGGAACCTGACGAGCCTGGTCTGTACAGACCTCCGCTTCCACGGGAATATGAACTCCCATCCCCAACCCCTTCATCTAACGCTCCTCCTCCCCCACCTCAGCGAAACACCTCTTACCTCAAAACACAGGTCCTCTCCCCTGACACGATTTATACTGCCAAGTTTGTTGCATACAATGATGATGATGAGGAGGAGGAGGATTCCAATCTAGCAGGTCAGGATAAGTACTCCGGCACAAGAAAATCTTATGGTGACCTTCCTCTTGCCACCCTTAAGCCACAGCAGCCCTCCCGCCCGCCTCGCCCAGTTTCAGATGGCCTCTTTCTTTCCAACTCATTCCAGCCATCTCCAGTCAATGCCAACAGTACTACTGCCAAAAAAAGCCAGCCCCAGCCCCCTCCAAACAAACCGAGTTTCATCCATGCCAGCAGCTCTAAAGGTAGACACCGTGAAATCAATCGCCTCTACAGAACTATCCTCATGTTTTCAACTCTGGTGCTGTAGATTGAATCGCTCACTTTGTGATTTATTTTTTTCCCACTTAATCACTTTTCACTATGGTGATCTAACTTAAATCCTGATATTAATATGAATCCTCCAATTTTTAATGGTTTTGATCTCTCAAATTTCCTTGTTCCTTACCCAGACTCTTCAAAAGCAAAAATTCCATCTTTCACACAACGAATCAGAAATTATTTTAACTGTTACTCAACCGATTCAAAGTACTGTTGGTTTTGGCTTTCATCCTGTATCTTTCAGTGATTCGTTTTGTATGACTGACCACTGGTTACTCAGGGCATCTGGAAGCGCACCTTTCTTGAACACAGGAAACCTTTTCTAATGGGTTCATGGACAGAGCTTGTCTTCTGCTTTCATTATTGGTACCAGGGTTCTCTCTTTTAATAGTGTGTGCAAATGGCTTTAAAAATTACCTTGGTAGATGCAGTTCTTAAATATACAAGCACCAAGAGACATATAGGGCATGCAGTTAGTTTCATGCATTAAGCACCATTCCTGTACTTTTGATTTGTACAGTGCCATTTTCTTGCAGAGAGAGACAAAAAATCTTAAATTTCATCTTGGTGCTTTTTGCCTTAATCCTTCCTTCCCCTTCTGCACCCATGTATTTCTTTGTCTCCTCATGTTGTTTCTATTATAACTGCAAGTGGGCAACCATAATGAAGTTTAATTTCAAGTAGAGTTCTAGCTGCTAGTAACTTCAGCACCATATTTTATCTGCAGGCTACTAGTTTAGCTATACTCATGAATTCAAAGCTAATTCAGTCCAAAGTTCCATGCTAAATTTTTTTTAAACAGCTGTCTCTGCAGATCTCTAATAAATTTGCAGTTTATTAATAAAAGATTTTGTCTTTAAATAGCAGCATCTGCCAGTGCTTCCCCTACATTTGTTTTCTTCTTCTGTACTCTTCTGAAGGGAATGGTGGCCAGGATATTCCCCTAGTTCATTCTTTTCACTTGTGCTGGAAGTCAACAAATGCCTGACAACCAACTCCAGCCGATCAAATCATCCTTCTAAAATGCAAAGGGCAGCAAGTCACCTGAGATAGCGAGGGAAAAAGTGCTTATGCTGGCTTCTAGCCCAATGGGTAACTTCTTTACTGGATTCAAGTCTCAATGACAAATATGGAAGCCTACAATATGGTATATCCCTGATCAGCTTTTTGGCCACCTAACAAATTAGGAGAATCACTTTCTTTAATCAGAGGTGTGGTATGCCCTGGTCATAGGAGCATACGAGCCTCAGAATAGGTTCCGTCTATCTGAAGCACTTCCACTCCAGCTGCAGTAGCGTATCAGTCTGAGTTAGGATGTGTGTGAAGCCATACGGGTACGTGATACTCCGAGCTTCCTGTCTGCATCCTTTTCAATTAAGGCTCAAGTCATCGTTTCCCAGCAAGGCATCCTTTCCATTGCAGGGCACATTAGCTTCTGCTGCAGTTGGGCTGCTTCCAGTGCCGAAGAGAAGCTCTGCACAGCAGTGCGTGGTTTTAATATTGCTGAAGGGACAGTAGCTTACCTCAGTTATAATTACTGTCCAACTGAGACAGTTGATGCTTAGCAGTTTCACTGTGTGGGGTCACTACAGCACCCAGGTTGCATAAAAAGGATCCACACTGATAGTCGTTTAAAGGAAAAAAAAACAAACCTGTTTGTTTACCCTGGCGTTGCCTATGAGATCTCGTGATATAGTTAGTAGTCCCTATGGATCCTGCAAGCCCGTCTGTTGCTCTTGTCTGGCTCTGTCAGAGGTTCCAAATCTTAAAGGAAGGTGAGGGAAGGTTTTAACTTTTAAGTGTGGTGTCGCTAGACTGGAGTATAAGCAGACACACCGTACACTACCTGCTATGTGCTACCCTTACAATGCAAATAATTCCATTACGCCTACCTACCATGCGTGTCAGCCCGCTGATAAACCCACAACCAGTGATCCCAAATCATGGTTTTGTATCAGAAGGACTCTAGCTTTTGAGCATCTTATATCACACAGAATTAATGAGTTAAAATAAGATTAAAGAAAGACAGGAATACGTGGAAAAGATTCTTTTTAAGCACTATGACTCTCTATGTTGTCAGCTTGCTTTTAGGAATATTCTGACACAGCAGGCTTCTGACATGACGCTTTAGTACTCTGTACTGAATTTTTGTTCTTTCAAAGGACTTTCTTTTTCTAGCAATTCCTATTTGAAACTGACTATAATAGAGTGTAAAATGTGCCTTCCATCACAGCACATAGGCTTCCAAAGGCCCTTGCTTCCCTTCCTTATTTGGCACTTCGAAGGCTGTACATGTGATGAATTATACCTAACGCTAGAACCATCAGTCACTGGTTGTCACCACCACTCTTCCTGCCTCCCATCATCCACAACCCAGAATGCCATTTCGTATGTAATTGCATTTCCCGATCCTGCTTTCTGTTAATTTTAATGGAAAAATGAATCTCAGGAAAGTGAAATGTTCAGTGGTACTTTTTGTGTGTGCACGTTTGTTTTCCCTGGAAAACAATCAGAAGGACAACCTACAAAGATTTGGTTAGGGTTTTGGTAACCATTAAGAAATATTGTGGTATGATGCTTCGCCTTTAATAACCTAATTCATAAACCATACAACTAATTCTGAATACTCTTATTTCATAATTTTTAAAATAGCCATGAGAACAGGTTAACTTCACCTGATTGCTCAAGCTTCTATGAAGACTGCCTGCGTAACGTACAAAGCCGTTTGCACAAAATGCAGAATTCACTGTGCAGTTTACCATCTCCCATCTCGCTGACTCTGTTACATTACTGTCCTTTACAGCTCTTTTCTGTTCTGAATGTTAACTCTAGTAAACCACGCTTCTGCAAATTTTGCTCTCGTACCTTCTTCCACTGGGTCTCTTAAGACCGTTGGGTCTGTTAACTAACCAAGAAAAAAGCGAACACCCAGATCAAAATCATTAGCCTAAAGCAGGTGGACGTGTGAACCACGGCTTGTGGATCCAGACTTTTCAAAGCAGAGAAGGTAGTGCTTGTATGCATGTAAGACTCACGTCTGAAAGGAAAAAAAATCTTCGTGTGCCTGGCATACCTAGTATGATTTGGTCTGCTACAGATTTTTTGGTGGAAAAAATTTAGCCTACAACACTACAACAACTTCATTTGCTTCTGTGTTCCAGCCTCATAGGTCTCTTCTATTGAATATTTATGAGAAGTTACATATACCAGTGGAAGAAGCAAACATTTCCTTCTGTACCGAAGAAGGTTCACAAGACATAACACGTACAACATTGAGACCATAACTGTCTGAAGACAAATCTGAGTCCTGTGCTGACGCTTATTTTCACTCTTTTCCTGACAGCTATTAAGAGAATGTGGTCTTAAATATAGATTAAATTATTAAACTTTTTGATTGAAAAGAAAAGGTTTTGTCTTGTGGCCTTTAGAAAGAATTAATATAATGTGTAAAACCTGTGTGTTAAATCAACTTAAACTAAAGGTGCAGTGCTGCAAGATACTTGCTTGAAATTTAAATTTAAGGGGGGGAGAGGGCATTTTCTGAGTGATACAGTTTGCTTAATCAGACTAAACAGAGACAAAAATTCTGACTGCTGAATTGCAAAGATGGTATATACTAATCTCAGTTTACTTTTAGCCTCATAAAGAGGGCAGCTGCAGCTAACTTGGTTCCTGTGAAGCTTGTTACAGGATAATGAAGTGTGTTGCTCTTTCCATCAATCTCCTTGAACAGCTTCTAATGTCTGTCTTACAGTAAGCCATAATAAGATAAAGACCATGATTTGATACGCGCCGGGTCATCTAAACAAAATGTGTTCTGACTCAAAGAATAAAAAAATTACAGCTGTTTTGAGGAGGGGTGAAATTTAGTAGTACTGGGTTAAAATATTCTGCAGGTCAGGTGACCCTCTAAATTTATTTCTGAGTCTAGTTTGAGATGATTTCTTGAAAGAAGCACTGCACCTTTTTGAGGAAATACAATATAAAACTTTTGTATTGTAACCGCAGTCCTTCAACTTACTTTTTCTTTTGCATAAGGAATAAATTCATACACTGGATCTACAGGAGCAGCTGTTGGGGCCCATGAAGTGTATCGGGATCCAAGAGACAAAAGGTCTAAAAGGTGACATGCAGGAGTCCGTTAACTTTTATACACCTGACTTGGCTAACTTCTGCAGTATTTTCTGTTGTTGTTGTTGGGGTGGGTTATTTATTATTATCTCTGTGGGCTATTCAACAGTTCTGCAGTTGGCTCTGGAGTATCTTGGGTTACTATAAAATCCAAGGAAGTTCTCCACGAGTCTTAAGGTGATCTGAAGTACTACTTCACAGCAGCAAATTTCAGTGCTACAACTGAGTAAACTCAGTATTGTAAATGAACAACTTCAACTGTTTTAGGTGTATTTATAAATCTGAACAGTACCTCTCAAGTGGGATTCTTACCAAATTTGTAATAAGCATAAATAATATGGGCTGTATCTTATATGTGAGTGGCAAGCCTTACTGTGTACGTACTGAAGATGTGACTGGGCTTGGCTAGGATTCTGTAGAAGCTGTTAGGCCAGTTCCTGCATTTTAAAATGTAATGTTTCAGTGGAGTGTGCAGAGCAGAGACCTCTTGGAGCTAAAAGTGAAACCTCTGCTGATCAAGAAACTGAAATTTATATTAAAGCTTTATTATATGAGAGTTAATCACATACGTAAAGTGTTGTTACAGCTACAGCCAAGAATGATTTGAGATCTTCACTGCAGTGGTCAGAAACATGTAACACAAAAATTGGTTTGCTACAAGGATAAGAGATAAGTGCAAGAGCTTAGGCAATGATGGCACTTGGAAGCTTTGCCAGCATAGAATGAAATACAGAGGTGTTGCAGCCGCTACAGCATACCTCAGTACTAGCAGCTTTGTTTACCGGGACGTAAAAGCTTTGTATTCCAGTGCTTTTCCCTAGACCTGTGCCGGCCCAGAAAGGCCTGCTGGTTTAGCCGTAAGAGCAATGCTGTGCTAATACAGACAGAGCCTTAGTTTACACCTGCACTTCACTTTGAAAACGGGCAAGCAGTTTCATTCATGTTAATGTGCCAGAGATGGCTCATGAGCCATTAATTTGGCTAAGTTATAGCACAGTGTCAGAACTGAAGGTACGTGTGGGGAGCAAAACCTTGCAGGACACTAAACGGAGACTCTTCTGCTGTAGTCAAAAAAGCTACCAGTCAGTGCATGTCGCTAAGAATTACTATATTTAAGGATATTGTAGATAAGAATTATAACAAAGACTTCTTTTTCCCTTTCCAGTCAAGATACAGATTTACCTGGAGCACCAGAAAACTTGACGTTCAGGGAACGCCAACGACTTTTTTCACAGGGTCAGGATGTATCCAATAAAGTAAAAGCTTCTAGGAAATTAATGGAACTGGAAAATGAGTTGAACACAAAGTAAGATTAAAGCACCTTATCAGATGTAATGGAAGATCTCTAAATTGAGGGATTGAGATGGGGGGGCACACTACTAATGAACAGAAAATGAATGTTTTCTGAAAGGAGCGACTTTGATTCCTCTATATCTAAGACTGTTAATTAAGATTTAGAGATGTTGCAGTAGCAAGAAAACTGATTACTTTGCCAGGAGCTTGTGGTTTATACAATGAAAGCACTGTAAAATTTTAAAGATATGAATCACGTGAAGGTAACTTTTTTTTTTTCTTTCTGTTCTGGGGGTTAAGTTCTTGTGCACCAGACCAAGTAGCACTTGTCAAAGATAAGTTCTGTTTCCTGGTGTTTTACAGACACACTTTTGTTTTAGCTGCTGAGCAGAGAGAGTGAGAATAGCTTGAACTGCCTAAACTAAACTGTGCACTAGAAACTAGTATTTTAGGTTGCTTGATAAGAAGCCAATATTTGGGCCACCTTAAATAGGACTTTATACGCAAGTTTGACATACTGTATGGTGTTCATACGATGATCAGCATATCAATACAGATCTTGCCATTACTTAGTACAGGAATAACACACATTCTGTAGGTAGAACCTTGGAATAAAAACATTTCTAGTCCTGTGTATTTGTTGGGTCTAAAATGGTTGCGTAAGAATTCATCTGTAGTTACGGAAAAGTCTGTATGTTGATGCATCCCCACTACATGTGCTTCAGACTTGCAAAAATGTGAAGATAAAACCTTTGGATAATTGTTTTACTAAAAATTACATAAGCAATAGACAGTAGGCTACACTGGTGGCCCTTCATCAGTTAGGACCAAAATGTTAGTAACGTGCTAAAGGCAAGGAGTAATGATTCCAGTTCCAAGGTGAGCAGAACAGATACGTATGTTTTCTGAGAAAGGTGGGTTAGAAGTTGTTAGGCAATTAGGCAAGGAACAGTATTGATAAGTCTGCTATTATCAGTTCAGCAATATCTCTTTTTTTTTTCTTTTCCTTTGGAGAAGTGAACTGGCATATCAGTGTGAGGCCTCAAATACCATACTGCTGGCTGGGAGTGGGAGTGTTAGTGAGGTCGTTGACAGCCGTGGTGCGCTGGCAAGGAACCATCGCAGCTCACGCTGAGGAAGCAGTGCGGGCGAGCAAGCTGGCTTCACTGACATCCTGTTACTGTTGTACTGAAAACCTTTTTGGCAGTTCAAGCTATTTTTTCACACTGTAATAGCCTTATTTAATTTTAAATTGTTAATCTTTTTCCTCCCAGTATTTCATCAGCTATGCGTATGTGGCTGATGATGTTGGGAATAAGGACCTCATCAGAGTTTTTCTCATTGTGTGATGTTAAGACAATATATATTGTGATTCCAAACAAATTTTCTATTTGACAAAGCCCTTTACTGGCTTTAGATGATTTTTTTTTTCCTGTATCATATTGTTCTCTTATAAATATATATTTAGGGAATTGTGCACACTTCCAAATACAAAGGGGTAGACTTTCACTGCCTTAGGAAAGAAATCACTTTTAATAAGAGTTGTATGATAAATAAATGCAAGTTAATGAAAATCGGAGTGTAAATATTTTTTACGTATTTCAGGTTTCTTATTTGAAAGTGTGCTTTTACCGTTTCACCTGTTAAATATGAAGTAGAAGATTAAACTGGTTCAAAGTGTTAATGAAGGATCTGCATGCTTGCTATGTCTGTTAATCAGGAAAAGCAAGCCTCTCCCAATTTATCTTGAGAACACTAGCAGCCTTACAGTGACAAATTTTTCTTAAGGAAAAAAACTTAGGCTGTGGCTGAATTACTGTTGCTGCTAGAATCTGAAAAAGGCTTAGCAAAAAAATACTTATAACCTTCAGTTGAGTGGATTTGGCCGCTATTGGGCATTCGGGTCAAGTGTGAATATGTGTAAAAGTGCTTTTCATATTTGTCTGTGCATTATTATGAAAAACATCAAAACTGCTGTAGTTTCCCATTTCTACTGTATTTCACTTGCAACCTATTTTTAATAAAGTTTGTATTGTATTTAACTTTGCATTAAATGTTTTTTGTACTGTTTGTTATTTGATTCTGCATTCATAACAGCATTACCATAAACCAGAGGGGCTCTTGTTAGTAAGTTTTGCCTTACCTGTCCTTTTAAAATATATTTATAAGCAATGTCAGTGTATCTCATAGTGAATAGATGAAAACCTCAAATTAATTTTACATGGAGAATCAACAAAGGAGGCTGATTCTTATTGATCAGAGAGAATTTCTTGGCCTAATGTTGTTCAATATCTGTAGCGGCGACTTGAAAGAAGTGATTTTGACAGCTTAACCAACAACTTTGGAAGTAGTAAATATTGGTGGGGTCAGTTACGCAGGCTAGTCATACTGTACTTGTATCCTCCTCAAGTGCAAAGTTGTACTTCTAACAGCAAAGAGGAACCTGGAATGCAGCTTCTTTTAGAAAAGTAAATAGTATTGCAACCAGAGTCTGTTGCTTGCTGTGATTGCTGTGGTCAAAAAGGCATTTGATCTGTTTTGAACACAAAGACAGGATAACTTTTTGTTATATCTCTGGGAAAAATCAGTTTGTCTGACCTGGAAGTTTGAGGGGGTGGACTCAAATCCAGTGTGTAGTTTTGAATGAAGGTTGAGTTAAAGGACTTCGGGATGGTGGTGCTCCTCTGTTACCGTTGGGTTGATGGGGTTAGATGACTTCCCTCTCAAAGGGAGGCAGCCGCTTAAGTTCTGCGTGGGGAGGGCGGGGGGGAGCCAGCCCCCAGCGCAGCGCCCTAGGTTATTTTTTGCGCCCTAGGTGCTTTCTGCTGTAGCTGAACGCCCGCTGGAGCCGGGACTGAGAGCAACCTGCCTCTCTTCCAGGTGAGCACCTTAATCGCTCGAGTTGTGGGGTCTGCGCTCTGGAATCTTCGAAATCACTAATGAGGACGTTCTGGATTTTAGTCTGAGAGGTGTGCGTACAGCGGCAGGGAAGAAGCTAAAGGAACGACAGAAAGCCAGGAGTGCTGTGTAGTATGTTGCAAGGACATGACCGCCAGGACCTCAGGGCATGGCTGAGGGGAATCTTTTTGCCATGTTTTGAGTCTGTAGCTTTTGACTGTGAGAACAGACTAAGAAAAAGAACTTTTAATTTTGAATATAGAATGCGTAGTCTAGAAGAAAAGGGCAACAATCCATTGTCCTTCTGCGTGGTGGTCCTTCAGCCTAGGCAAGCGCAAAGAACCGGTACAAGCAGAAAGCAATTTATTTGATGAGACGGACTATAGTTGTCACAACTGTGAACTGTGTCATAGAAACATTAATTTCCAGACTAAAGTAGTCCAGGGGTTGCGGGGGAGGAAATGTGTGATAACGCAACAGCGGTAACGCATTTTCAGTGGGAAAGCAAGTGCTGAGCGACGCCTTGCACGGTGAATTCAGGTCAGGTTTGCGAAGTGAGCACACCAGCGGCTCTTCCTCCCGTTTTGTCAAGTGATATTGCTGTCTCACGTGGTCGGTCAAGGGCTGCGTGGCGCAGAAGGCAAAGCCTCGCGGATTAAAAACTGGGAGTCGGCTGACTTCTTTCCCAGCTACGTAATGGCAGGTAAACTCCTGAAGGAGATCAAAGTGCAACACACCTGCTCGGAGAACCTCCATTTATTCTTAGTAACAGATGGATGTTCAGAACTGACCTACAGTTACCGAAGCAGATGTCTTGCAAAAAAACTGGGCTGAAATATTTACAGCTTCACTGAATAATGTTTTAGGAGACTTAAATGATAGGCTGCGCGCAGTACAGCAGTCTCGAGTTACTGTCTGCTGAGCTTGGTGAATGCGCTGCCATAGAGGCAGCAGAAAACCCGAAGGCATACTGCAGTGAATCTCTCCACGTTCGGCACAAGAGGGACAGCAACCTGCTCTCCTGGTGGTCTTCCCAACTGCTTTCCTACCCGTCTCGTTCCTAGTAACTGCAGTTGGGAATGCTGTAATGGACGACTGGTATCAGAATGCTGAAGCTGGGACCTCGTTAGTCTCATTGGTTCCACTACTGGGGTTAATGTGAAATGCATCAGAGTTATTCCAGACAATGCTTACTTCGCAGTATCCTAAGATTTATAATCCACCACGGTATTTCACTGATGCTAAAATTAATAGAGTAAGATGTGGATTTAGGCAATTTCATTAGATTTCTGACCCTCCGGTTTCCTAGAAGGATCTGTAATGAGGCAGGGCTCTGCATTTGCAGGGGGAAGACAAGATCAAGTTGGTAGAAGTCTGGGGAAAAAAAAACCCCAAGGTTCTTCAAAGCAGAGAATCGGTGTAGAAAGGCGTGCTGCAATACGGCCTTGCAGCATTTCCAGAAGACAGCTGGATTTTATATTTGGTTCTTGCCTAGATCGCACTGACAGGCTGTTTTGCTCCCTGCCCATCAAGCAACTTCTGAGCTTTGGAAATAGAGGGAAGTTCCCAAAAGAGAATTGCTGCTGTTACGGTGAGTCACAGACCATATTGTGGGTTTGGGGTTTTTTTTTGTTTGTTTGTTTGTTTTTTGATACAGATGGGACTGAGCTTTCAGTACTATCCAACTTTCAGGTGTGCATAGAGAAATGACTAAATAAGCGTAGTCCAGGGATGCTCAGTTTTAGGTTACTAGTTCAAAGTCAGAGTGACAGTAAATTAAGTCTTCTCTGTTACGGCCTACAGAAACGAGATTCTTAATCTCACTCATAGTGGGTAAAACCCACAGTAGGGGAGAGACCAACCATTGCACTTCAGAGATGGTCCTTCTGAGATGGAAGTTATGTTGGAAAAGAACATTGCTCTGACTTGATTGCTGCTGCAGGATAAGCATTACATATAAAAATTACAGCTCAGTGTCAAGAATTGAGTCACATACCCCCAGGCTACCAAAATATTCTCCCAAAATAGCTGATGTTGATAAAATCCTGTCTGCCTTACTTAGTGCCAACATCTCTTGATATTCTCAGTATTGCAGTACTTTGGACCTTTTTTTTTTTTAGCCTAAATCCATTTGTCAGTTTTCATTTTTCTACCAATGCAGAACTAGTTGCAAGGACAAACTGCTGAGAGGCTTCTAGTCAGTTTGTTTTTTTTTAAAACTGAGGCTGGAGTTTACGGGAGGAAGTTGCAATATCATGGAAGACAGTTGATAGAAATGTTTGGTTTGGTCTGTGAGAGGCGGGCTGCATCTGGGTTCCTCTGAAAAGGGTTGCTGTCCTTCTTGTGCCAAACATGGAGAGATTCAGTATGGTATGCCTTTGGGTTTTCTACTGCCTGTATGACAGCACATTCGCCATGTTCAGTAGACAGTAACTTGAGACTGCTGTTTTGCAGAACTGGATTCCTCTGTAATTATGATGTTGGCTTCAGTTTCTCAAAAAATAAAAAAACAAACCAAAAAACTCTAGTGCAAAAATAGTGTTATTTCTACTTCCAAGAAGCTGACATGTTTGTATCTGGCATACTTTCACATTTAGTAGCCAAATAGTATTCAGACTGCTTTCAAGATAACGTTAATCTTTCAGTGCAATACAGTAGAGCATTAAGTAGTATTGCTAGCGTATGTCACGTATTGGCCTCGCAAACCTTAGTATGAGACCCCCAGCCACAGCCTGAATGAACAGCTCCCGTCTTGGGCAGCCTCTTAGGACTCCCACACCAGCTGGACCTGCAGGCCTCGTCCTTCGCCTAGGACTAGCCCTAGGCACTGGCTTTGTTCACAGACTTGCTGAACAGTGGCGGTCGGAAGGGACCTCTGCGTATCATCTGGTCCAGGGCCAAAGCAAGGTCAGCTACAGCCGGTTGCCCAGGGCTGTGTCCGGTTGGGTTTTCAGTATCTCCAAGGACGGAGACGCCACAGCCACTCTGGGCAACCTGTGCCAGTGTTTGACAAAAATAATTTTTCTTTTTTTTTTTTTTTTAGGTTTAGAGGGAGTTCCATGTGTCTCCCTTTGTGCCGATTGCCTCTTGTCCTGTCACTGGGCCCCACGGAGGAGGGTCTGGTTCTGTCATCTTTATACCCCCCCCAAGGTGTTTACACATGCCGATCAGATCCCCCTCGGCCCCCTCCAGGCTGCGCAGCCCCCCGCACGCTCTGTGTGACCCACGTTCCTCTCCCTTCATCGTCCTTGTGGCCTCTTCGGCCTCGGACCAGCTGCTCGGGGGGAAATCCCGCAGCCACTACGGGAGCTCCAGGCTCTCCCCTCCTCCGCCTCGCCCTCTCTTGTGGCGGCTGAGCCCGAGCGCGGGGCCCGCTGCTGGGAGGTGACATCTCCCAGCAGCCTCACGCCAGCCCCGGGCTCCGCTTCTCTCCCTGCGCTCTTCGCCCTCGCCCTCGGCGGTCACCTACCCCAGGTGCCGCTGTGGAGGGAGGGACACCGCTGCCCGCCTCCGCTCCCCGCTTACAGCACGCTCGTTAACCGCTCCGTTAAATGCGGTGTGGGAGGGGGCGGGCAGAGCCCCCCACAGGCCGGAGCGGCGCCGCTCGCCTGCCCGCGCCCCGTTCCCCCCTTCCTGCGAGAGGATTGGTGCGCTTCCCCGCCACTCACGGGCGCGCCCGTTGCCGCCGGCCAGGCGCTGCCGCGGCCCCGCTACCGGCCGGCGGCGGCGCTCGCCCAGCCAATGGAGAGGGGGGGAGGAGGCGGGCCCCGTCACCATGGCAGCCGGGCAGACGCCCCGGCCGCGTTTCGGCTTGGCCGCCGTCAGCGCCGGGGCGCGGGGCCTCGCGAGGCCCGGGCGCGGGGCGGGCGATGCGGGCGATGCGGCCGCGGAGCCGCCTCGACCTGGGCTCCGTCTGGGCGCAGCGCCTCCGGCAGCTGGAGCGGCGGTTGCGAGTGAGCCCCCCGCGCCGCGGCGGCGGGAGGGGAGGGGAGGGGAGGGGCGGGCGCTGGGGCGGCGGGGAGAGAGCGGGCCCGCCCCGGGCCCCGCCGCCCCGGGCCCGCCCGGCCCGGCCCGGCCCGGCCCGGGAGAGGCGGCTCCGGCTGGGGCTGGGTTAGAAGTGGGGTTTGAGGGCCGCGGTGCGGCCCCGCTGCTGGGCGGGACGGGGGCCGGCGGCGCCGGGGCGGCGGGGTGCCCCTGCCGCGGCACCCTCGGGGGTCTCTAACGGCGCAGCCTTGGAGATGGAAACGTGTGTGGTTCTTTACAAATAAATAAAACAGCGCCTCTCTACCGGCCTGGCAAACGCCAGGAGGTGGTTTTATAAAGCAAAAGCAGTTAAAGTTTTGTACGTATGCGTTTCCACATAAGCAGGCAAAGTGACAGAAAATATAGGTAATCATGGAATATTAAGAGTTTATCCTAATGTTTATGTGCCTGTAGACAACTATTGTGCTGAGGAGGCTGGGGGTAGGTAGTCCTTTGGTTCTGGAAGACAGAGAAACAGAGGGATGTAATAAGACTGTTATAATGAAATAACATTCGTCAGACTCATATTTATTTAATTTTCACGTTTGTGGTTTTGGTTGGGTTTTTTTCTTAGACCAAAGAAGAAAGAATAGTTGTCCTGGAAACTGAAAATGCTGCTCTTCATCTAAAACTTGCAGAGGTAACTAGTGTGTTTTTCCAAAAAGAATGCTTATGAAAACAGAAGAAAAAAGACACTGAAATCTGCCTTCCTGTTTTCCAGTTTTGCACTCTTTACCTGTTGGGGAAATCTATGAAGGGATTAAGGCTCAGCGTTTTTTGGTTTTTTTTTCTTTAATCTGCAATAATGATTGGCTGATTAAGTAACTAGAAGTTGACATACACTTAAATAATTGCCATTGTTTTAAATCTACGAAAGTGAACTGAGGGAATGACTCTGCAAGCATTAAATATGGAATATTGCTTTCTGCTTGCAGGGAAAATGTTTGCCTAAAAGACAAGGGCAGATTTTGAAGGAATACTTTTTAGACGTAATTAGGACGATCCTTTAAAAAGGACTATTCGTGGAGTGCAGGAAAGACATTTCATTATTGCATGCCTTCATAGCACTAGCGTTATGCTTGTCTAGAAAAGGCAAGGTACTGTTGCAGAAGTCAGTCACAGAGCACACAGCAACAACTGGATGCCCTCATTCCCTTATATCCTTCTACAGAAGGATCTTTTGTTCCTAGACTGTTATTGAAACAAGGAGCAGCCTGTGATAATGTTGGGGGTCTTCAAAGGTAGGATTTCAGAGATTTACAGAATTTTCAATATTGATCTACACCGCTAGACCAGAGCCAGCTGTGAGTATTAGCCGTGATGGAGACTGTAGGCCAAGAGTTTCTAATCTGTGCTGAAATATTAAATGGTTGGGTGACCCCAGGAATGCCATTTGCCCTCCCCGTGGGTTTGTTAACACCTGCGGATAAAAGCAGGTTTAACATTTTTTCAAAGCCTGACTGGAAGCAGGTGGTACATCTGAAATGAGTTTTGCTAGGTATACAGAAGAATACTGTAATTGATTCTGAGAAAATGTTTCTATTATTTTTGTTCTGCTTTATAATATTTACCAAAAATCCTAAGTATTTCAGCTGTTTGGGTTGGTTTGTTTTTTTTTTACTCCCACAAACACAAGAAAGAAATTATTTTAGTCAGTAAGGTGCATCAGACGGAGGAAGTAGTTATCTGAGTATTAGATAATGGAGCCTTGTTTTCCAAATACAGCACTGTTTCAGTTTATTGCAAAATGTGCTGGAAGATACGAGCACCTACAGACACATGAAGAGCATGAAAGTGTTACCACCATGAGTCAGAGACAATGTCAAATGATTCGTGGAAATGCTTTGCAATTAACCTTGCACTGATGTTTCTATTCAGGCAGTTATTTACATACATTTAGAAGACTTTCACTTCTCCGTGGTTAATTGGCCCCAGCAATCTGAAAACATGAGCTAAACTGACATGCAATAGTTTTACCTTCATTTAAGAGTCTCTCTTAAAAAGAATACTAACTTTAATTAGATTAAGTTAAGGTTGTGCAATGTTGCACCATACCTCCCGATATGTCACCATCCGTGCTGGTGAAAAAAGCTGCTGCCCTCAGCTCTCAGTCACTGACCCCTCAGATCCGCTGGTGGAGCTGTCTGAATGATTGAGCTGTAACACGTTCAGTCACAGTGACCAGGGTTAACAGAGGTCTCGTTCTTAACTTGTAAAAGCTAATTGGATTCGTTTTGGCTGAAGTGAGTGAGGGAGCTTTGGAGACAAGCTTATGAGGATAGGCATAAATTAGGATTTGCAGTGTAAATGTTTGTCTATACGTTGCATCAGTTTAATAAAAATGTTCTCTCTTGCTATAGACCTTCCCTTGCTTATATCCGTAAAACAGTCAGGATTATCAGCACTGCCACTGTTTTCTGCAGCCTGGTGTATTATTATCCTGGCAGCATATTGTAAGGGTGGTTATTGAACATAAGAAGTCAGATTCTTTCTCTGCAGACTTGCTTTTGCCTGTTTGGAAATGTGTTTGCTTACCTGCATGCCCCTTGCTTTTCTTCGCAGTCTTTGAGGTCCTGATCCTGCCGTCTTCCATACATAAAGCCAAATCTGCCAGAATGGATCCAATTGCAGAACTGAGATTTTACTTTGGAGAACGCTATTAAGTAGTTCAGTTTCACTTCTGTTTGTTATAAAGCTGACTATAAAAACTTTTGTAGTAATTTTTTTGCTTCTCATGCATGAGCACAGATTTGCAAGTTCTGGCGTACAAAAAATTCTGATGAATGCTAAAACTATTTTAACAGAGAAAACCTCAAAACCAAGGCAGCCTTTGCAATAAAGATAAACTCGATAGTGCAAGTGATGAGAGGTTGACTGCAATGCAAGCAGAATTGACTATCCCACTTTTATTGTCCATGTGGAGACAAATGGGGGAGTCAGGGGGAACCTGTGCAGATGGTGGAAAACTCATTAGATGTTAAAAGTAGGTTTTAACTAGCTTAAGCTTATTTAACAATAAGGCTTGAGTACTCCAATTGCTTATATATATGCTTAACTTTTCAGATGTGATTAGAGATAGTAATTCTGGCGAGCTACTCGTATGTATTTTTGTCAAGCATGTTTGTAAATATTGCATCTGAGTAACATGAGTCTTGAAGATCCTCAGAGCAAAAGAACACATGAACACTGTATAGAATTGGTCTCAATTTCTGTGAGGTTAAAGCCTGTAACAACAAAATTAGAGTTCTTTTAAAATAATCTCTTCCTGCTATTTCTTTTTCACGTAAGAACTTTTTATATTAGTGCTAGGGTATTGTATAGCTGTGCAGGACTTGAGGTTGCAGTTGTAAATAGAAGATGCATGCTTTGTGACAGTGAAAAAGCCACATGAAAAGTTTGGTTTAAATAAGTGAAGTACTTTTCTTGGAAAATATAATCTTTCTTTATTCTATACAGCTCCAGAACATTGCATTGTTCTTGCAGATGTCATCTGTAGTTAAACTCCAATTAAACGTTTTCTTTTTAGCTATCATTATCAGATGACTGGAATTAAATCAAACCCATTACGTGAGTAGATTTAGCTCTTTCATGTCATTGTACTCTTCTATGCTCTGTTAGTTTAAATAACAGGGAACTGCAGTCACAGAATTTGTGGCCTGAATAAAGTACGAACTAAGTCTGTGCTAGAGACAAGTGCATTCCAAAGATAAGGAAAGAGGCATTAGTACTGGTTAAGGAATGATAGATGTCAACAGGTTGCAGGGGAAAATAGGCACAGAAGTTGCAGCTCACTTTAAGCACCAGGACTGCCCGTAAATGATGAAAATGCAGTGTTTAATATAATACAGTTTCTATCATATTGCAGAATTTCAAAAGTACCCTACAGAGATTTCTTTTTTTGTGTTCTTGCTTATAAATATTTAAAGTTGCACTATTTCTATTTTCCTTTTGACTTCAGCATCTCAAAAAAAAATTTGGCTATAAAAATTGTTTTTGCATGATAGGTAATTTTAGGTTATTAGAAAGCATTCTTCTCCACATCCTTTAAAAATTGCTTTGGTTGCTTTGATCTCTGAAGACCCAGCTTAGTGCTTTATGGGTACAGTTTTGCACCATTGCAACTCTCCTGAATGTAACAGAGTCGGTGTTGGCAGCAGGCTGGAGCGATGAACACCAAGTTGGGGGCTGTGTATTACCAGTTCCTTCAAGACTTTAGCAGTTCACACAGGTGTGTGTGTGTCCTCGTTCTGCTTCGTGTCCTTTCAGAGAGCTTTCTGCATTAAATGTAGTTACCGGAAGACACTCAAACCAGCTATGTAACCAGCCCTTTTCCCCAAGCGAAGGCACAGTTTTAACCATTTAGATCCACCTCAAGCATAAGTAAGGGGTTTCAGGTACTGCAAAAGCATTTTCGTATTCTGATGCTGAGGTTTACCATGGTAAGGAAGTAGAATATTGTGATGTTCGCCAGTTACCTTGAGGTGATCTTTCACGTGACTCAGAAAAAGGTAACAGAAAAAGGTAAAAGCAAAGAAATTATGTGTGTACAACATCACATGTAATCAGATAGTTGAGTTACAAATGTTTACAGGGTCAAAGGGGACAGAATGCAGCAGAAAACATGAGCGCTTTAAAGTGATTTTTAGGCAGTGGTTTGTTTTTTTTTTTTTAAACAGTATCAAGGGTTGGCTGGAAGAAGCACTACCGAAGTATTGCAGCTCTACTCTGCTCATGGCCAGCAGCAGAAATTGCAGAGGAGTTCTGTTGTAACCCAGCTGCATGGAGCAATAAAGGTAAAGACATTTAGTAATAATGCAGGCGTAATATATGCCCTCAACGTTTACATGCTTATCAAGTATAGTAAAACCCAGAAAATCATGGAATCATAGAATGGTCAGATATGAACCTGATCTATGGCTTTATTGTATTCATGGCAGTGCTTGCAGTGAAGTGTAGTAGTGCCTGAGTTAGCTTAAAAATATATAGTGGTTTTGCTGCAATAGGCCACAGAGTCACCCGAGAAGCGGTTAAAAGTGGCTGCTCCTGAGCAGGAGGATCTTATGTATAGGCTGCTATCGATACCTGAGCTAGACATTTTGTAATCAAAACCTTGCAATCCCTGATTTGACTATCATATAGACAACCCGTAAAAAACAATAATTGTGATATACTTTAACCAGATAGGCAGAGCCTTTAAAAAAGCATTGGAGAGCTCCATTTGTTTCACAAAGAGCTCTGCTCTGGCAGAGCTCACAAGAGAGAGTAGTTTGCTCTGTGCTCACGCAGGTTGTCTGAATTTTGCATCAAAGAGGCTGGAACTGTTCTCCCAGTACCATAACATTTTCCTTTGCTGAAGTACTTACTCCTTAAGTTACTCCATAGAATAGTAAGTTCCTTTTAGGGACGCTAACAAATGTCAGCTTTTCTCAGGGCAGCACTGAATGCCTGCATAAAACGACTGCAAAGTATCTCAGGAAGGAAATCTGATTCTTAATAGGCAGAAGGGTGTAGCTCAATTGCAGCATAGTTGGACTAGATGATCATTGTAGGTCCCTTCCAACTGAACTATTCTGTTCTGTTCTAATTGTGGTGATTCTGCTCAGTAAATTTTGCGGTGATGTTTTACATTGTAGGTTAGCTAGAATGGCAGAAATGCTTGTGATGCAATACCAGTGGATTGAGATGGTTTACTATCAGAGATCAATGAACGTTAGGAGAGAGCAAAGCTCTCCAAATAAAAGTCTAGATTAATGGTAATCCTATACCCATAATAAAAAAAAAAAATATTTCTTCCCAGTTATATTCTGTGGCTTTTGAGAGTGAGAAATACAGTGATTTTCTCCCTTTACTTTAGATTATTGTTTTATCATTAGTCGATTAATTCAAGGTCAGAGTTGGAAAAATAAAATGTCACAGAATATGTGACACTTTGTACCAGGCTGACTAATGAAGCACCACAGTGCTTCTGTGGGATAAGGTATGGTTAAGTTCATCTTACAGATGGCTTTACAGGTTCATTCCAAGACTTAGATGTCAAGAAGTCTACTAATCCTAAAATCAGGTCAATTTGTTTTTACTTTATTTGACTTTGAAGTGTATATAAGCTGCTCTTATAAACATTTAAAAGTCTCATCATTTATGTTATGCTGAGTTACATCCATAATACAAATACTTTTCTCAACAATAAACGTTTCTGATCTTTTCAAAATACATCTATTCTCATAGGAAGGCATAGAACTGGCTTATTTAAGAAATCGCTTAGAGTGAAGCTTAGCAAATACCTCCTGATCAAAGTGTGGAAAATGAATGCATTAAGGGATATATGGATCACAGTTTTTCATTGCTAGTTCTGGATATATCTTATAAGTGGACAGAACACATCACGCTCACATACATTTATTTTTGTTTGATGAAATAAGAAAGAGACTTTGTTATACCTGAAGCTGTGTTATGGTCGAAGTATGTACCATAAGATAGTAAGGATCCATAAAGTCTTGCTGAAGTCTTTAGGAAATGACATTGCTAAATACCTTGCAGGGTCCTTCTCCAAACATGCTGAAAGATATACTCCTGACAACTTCCTTTCATCAAGTAGAGGGTTCTTCCCGTCTGTGATATCTCACCGTAACTATTTGTGGTGTTGTTATATTGATTCTTCCTTAACTGCTGTTTTTGTGAGTTTATAACATATTTTTTCTTCCTGCTGAGAAGAGACTTAAGCAAGACCTGAAGAGCCTCCGTTCATTTGCTCTTGAGCTTTCAAAAGACTTTCAGCGTCAAAGCAAGACTTATCTTTACCAAGTTTTGACAGCAGTCCAAGGGCTACAGCTGCAAAATGAAGCAATGCAAAGTAAGGCTCATTGCACTTACATTCAAACATGTAACATCAAAAATGTCATTGTTAAATGTTTCTAACATTAAAAGGTTGAGTTTGATTTTTGGGAAACGTGTCACTGAAATTGTAGCACTTGTTTTTTGTTTGACATTAGATCATCACGGAGTTCTGAAGTGTTAGAAAGAGTACAAATAACTCTGCAGAGGTTATGACTGATAATTTGGATTTAGCTTTTGTGTTGATTGCAGCTGCTGCTAGACTGCTGCTGAGTTGGCTCAGCTGTAACATTTTTAATCTGAAGTTCTCAGGCTTGTTATCTTGACTATTTTAGTATAGCTGAATAAAGAATGTGTTGCTTTAGGTGAAATTTGTCTGCTTTTGACTGTACCAGAAAAGGACTCAGGTGATTTCAGAGATTTCTGAAAATACTGTCTGAAATTAGGACAGACTGGATTTTTAATATTTCTGTGTATTTACAGAGAAAATTTTACTTGAAAATCAACACAAGTTCCACTCGCTAGACTGTAGATAATAACACCATACAGACTACTGTTTCGGAATTCAGGTCCTTGTTCACCTGTACATATAAAGCAGACCCTGCAGTGCAGCGGCACTCTCTGCCCCCATCACTGAGGACTAAGTGCGTTGGTCCTACACCTGGAGCTCTTGGCATGGGTCTCTGCACCTGCTTTCAATATCCTTGATTCTGGTGGAGCTTCTACCAGGCCTGAGAAGCCCATGGCACATGCGGAGCTTAAATTGTTTGAAGCTTAGCAGCCTGATGAAAAACAAATACACAAATTTATAATCAGAGTCTGTGGGTGATGCTGTGATATCCATATGTTGCCATTTAAAAGGTACCTTTTTCTCCTGCTTTATTTTTTGGTTGAAATATTTAATTTTGGGACTGATTTGATTCTGATGGGACTGTTCATGCCAATAGCAACAAACAGCATTCTCAGTGATGGGTGTTTGCAGAACTTGTCCCTGTATGTTATGTACTAAGTTATGATTAAAATTGATTTGATCACTGTATTACCCATGCAGAGAAAATGTTTAATCAACTTGTCTTTAAAGCGGAAAAAACAAAGTGGAAAATTAACCCTAGATAAAGGTGAATGTTCCTCTTATTGAAGCAGGGGGCTAAATGAACAGATAGGAGGTTGAATTTGGCACTTGAGCAGTTGTGGTGTAAATAAATAGTAAATACACCTTATCAGGCCTTGCAAATTCCTGTTGACTGTTCTCAATTTGGACTTCGTGGTGCATTGTTCTATGAAATCATAACCAGGAGAAGCTTCCTTGCCTATAACAAAATAGTGTGTTGGTACTTAGGTGGATGACTTATGTTTTTAATTTGGCCATTTTTCAGTTCTCTGTCAAATGTTTTAGATGGAGATTCTATTGTTAAGGTTAAATATGACAGTCAGAATTGCCATCCTTAAATTACATATAATCTTTTGTAAACAGAAAGCCTGATGTATGTGTTCTGGAGTCACTATACGTTATCACTTTAATCCTAAAATAGAGATTGAAAATGAGTGAGAGAACTATAGAAGAAACATTCAAGTAGGTTAATTTCAAGGCTGTAGTTGACATGCAGCAAACTATAAAACTTTCCTGTAAAAACTGAGTAGTCCCTTGCTTAGAAATATTTATTCACAGTCTGAAAGCCAGCCTATTGCCATCTTTCCCACTGAAATTTAAATAGCAGTAATTCATAAAAGAGAGAAGTGATCATTATTCTTTTGTTATAGGCCTGCTTCCCTGATAAACAAAGCTGGTATCATTTAGGAAAAATACTGGCCACCTGACTGCAAATGATACTACTGAGGCAGATGCAGTAATTCAGCAGATTTCTGGAAGGGCAGGAATTTCTAAAAATTTAAGATGACTTTTTAGATTCTCACTGCTTAGCAAAGTGGCAGGTACTAAGGAGCAAAATCTGTCCAAGTGAATATGTGACAGAGGAGTTGCTGCAGGTTGCTGACATATCTTGTGAAAGCTGCTGCAGCCCAGTGACTTAGGTATCCTTTGTGGTTCCAGGACGCCTTCTCTCTAGGGTGGAGAAGAGGAAAAATTAGGTAAGGAGCTTATTTCCCACTTTGCCCATATGCTGGCACCTATCTGCTCTGCTCCTCTTGGAGAAAGCTGAGCTCTGCACTGTGCTGATGACTTGTATCTGTGGAATGTGAACTACCATCATCTTTTACCCTCAACTCAACAGCAGTCTCACCAGCTCAGCTGCCTTTGGAAAGCCTTTCCTTCTGAGTGTAGAGTAGGGGAGGAGGAGAAGGGCACCTTGGATCCAGCAACAGAAGTATTGCAGCAGCCCAAAGAATCATATTATAGCCCAGGATATCAAACACAGCTGAATTCAAAAAGTTTTGGAATTAAGTCTATTACATCATAGCTGCTTATCCTAGAAGGCACGGTCAGATTGACCTCGTTTTTAAACTGGAATCTAAGATTGACCTCGTTTTTAAACTGGAATCTGGTATGGAAAGAAGCATTAAAAACCTCAGGGAACTGTGGGGACAGCTACACATCCATATCCGTGCTAGGCTGTGGCTGTGCTATGTTGTGCTGCTCCTGTTGTTCATGTCACCGTCATAGACCTTTCCGTTACGCTGGTATAGCTGTTTGTGTGACCACACGCAAAAAACAGATCAAGGAGCTGATCCAGGACAGAAGTCACTCAGCAAGAAGGATTGCTTTTAGGCCTCCACGTGACTGTGGAAGCAGTTGTGTGAGCACAGCAGAAGGTCTGGTGCAGCACTGAATGGGAGGGAATGAAAAGCTCCTTAACCAGGACTGTCAATTAAAGAAACATCACAATCCTGAACATGTTCACAAGCCATCACTCTTCTACAACTGTTAGTCTGATTATCGATGAAGATCCTAAATGTGCTCAGTGATGTTTAAACAGAAAAATCAGCATTCCCAGCTCCCAGAAAGTTTCTGTATAGGTCAATGAGATGGGCAAAGCACGAGGGAAAGGGATGTCTGTAAGGGCTGCGGGCATGTAGTGACTATTTCTCTTGAATAATGAAGAGTGGCTTATTAGTATTTTAAAACAGATGCGCCCAGTGGCTGCCCCTGGGTTATGGATGAAAATGTAACTTCTGAATAGCTTGCAGCTGATGCCAAGCAGAAAACTAGTAAAATGATCAATAAGTGTTTATAACTATACAGCTCCACTTTCAGAAAAATTAAAAGTTCAGAAATAATTTATGCCTTAGGAAACTTGCTTTGTGGAGCTTCTATTCAAGAAGTTTTTCTGTGCTGCGCATAAAGCTTTACAGAAAATGGACATTAAAACTGATGGTTCACTTTTACAAATATCAAAATATCATCTGCTAAATGCAACAACTTGACTCATTTTCTACAGATCACAGTCCTTCACCTCTCTGCTCAAAAGCCCTGGTGTCAAATTAGGAAGCCCCAAGGTTGATTTCTGTTTTCACAGTCAGCTTCACCATAGGAGGTCTAGTTAGAAAAAAAAATTGAATAATTAGGGCCTAAGTTAACTTAAACTGTCCAGTAGGCTTCTCAAAGTCCTCATGAAGAGACCACTTAAATATTGAAACAAAGTGGCAATTTTTTTTTTCTTTCAAGACTGGAAGAATGGAAGAGTACCTTTAGCACCTATTGCTTAACTTTACTGCTTATTCAAGAGACTTCAAGTTTGTGTGTACACAAATTTATAAATTGAGATACTTATTATGGAGATTACTTAAATAATCAGTGGATTCCAACCTCGTATTTTGAAAAATACTGTATGATTAGCAGTCAGTGAATGTCACTTTTCACAATTTATTGTAACATATTTGCACATGATTCTCCAAACCAAGACATACTCGTGTTACTCCACATATAGGATGCAAGAAAAGGATTTTCCTTAGTGAAACTCCTAGACTTTGATTCCCCATCTGTTAATGTCATGTTTTCCATGCATGCATGCACTTGTGGAGGAACATTATGAGCTGGAGGTGAACAGCGTGGATATTACAAAAATAAGATCTGAGGAATCTCTAGTGTAGACTAGTGTCCCTTGAAGTCATCTGATTTTTAGTCTATACCAGTGAGCACAAATCATGTGTGTGACATGCTGAGATTTTAAGTCTGTTCCTTTCTTTGTAAGGTAGCACATACTGAGGCTGGTGGCCATCCCGCTACTCAGCTCTCAGACCATGGCTTTGACTGCTTGCTACTCTACATCTTCAAACTGCTCACTAATTTCTGGGGAGATTGATATCCCATCAGGGTTCCTGAAAGCTTGCTTTGTACACAAGTTTACAGTCACATTATGTGCCTTCTGGGCTGTATGTTTGGTTTAGGCCTGCTCAGTGTTAATGTAATTGGGCTGAAATGAAACCATTTGTGAAGTTAGAAGCCATTGTGAAGTTAAAAGGCTTTTATAATGACCCATATTGCTCTCCTCAGTTTTGTGAAAGAGTCCCTGGGGTTCAAAAGATCAATCTTTTTTATGAAATCCTGCCCATGAAGCAAGTGCACCTATCTTAAAGGGGAACCTTATAGCTGTTTTACAGGATTAGGAGCACTGTAAATGAGGCTGAGGATAAAGGATAGCTTAACTTCTTGTAAAGTTAGCTGGCATGAATCTAATAATCTGCAAATCTGGCATGAGCCTTGCAAGTGACAGCCCCATCCAGAAGGAGGTTGGTTCAAGTTTAGGTTTCAGGCTTCACTGACAGATAACATTAACTAAACTGACACATTTGAACTGCCTTTAAATATCTTGTCTTTTTGATTGTTTTTCCAGATTTCACATGTATACCTGTGGTAATTATCTGTAACTTTGCCTAGCCATTTCATAGCAAGAAGTATGATGAGATTTTTCAGAGGTGTCTAGTAGATCAGGAGCTAACTCTCCTAATTTAAGGTTGGTAGAAGTTAAAAAGGTTTATGCTTGTATTTCATGAGGTGCTACTGGAAAATTCATTTTGTAAAGTCACAGAATTTAGTTCTTTGAAACAGCTTTCTTCTTCCAGTGTTTCAGATAAAAGCTTTTGATCTTGAACAGTCTCTACAAGAGGTGACAGAGAGATATGAGAAAGAAAAGCAAAAGAGGAGAGCTCTACATAACAGCTTAGTAGTAAGTATCTTTAATGACAAAACATTTTCTTATTTTGTTGTACTTATGCCCATAAGTTCCTCACCAATAAAACTCATGAATATACTTTTCGTGGATATATTACTTCCCCCAGCTGTCTATATACGATGCATTTCTTTGCTCAGGCAGATTTGTCTTACAGTAAGCCCCAGCCCATTCTTTTTACACAAGCATCTTCCAAATGCAGTCCTGGAGCATATTGCACTAAGGATATCGTCCATTTTGAATGGTGAACAAAACTTGAGTTTCTTCATCCTCTTCTCTAAATTTGCAGCTTCTGAAATTGTTTTAGAATTCTTCAAATGATTAACTTGAAATTGCAAAGTGGTCTTCTTTTATTTTTCCAAATATATCTAGCTGTATCCTACTCATCCATTAGTCATGGTTCAGGATTAATTTTTTCGTTTTTGTACTTTAACTTTACTCTCCCTGCCCGCTCCCCCCAGATGACTAGTTTTGGGTTGCCTGATTCAGGACCTGATTTTTAGAAACACAAGCCACCTTCAAACAAAATTGTTTCAAGTTTTTCTACCCAGGAAAGTAAAGCTCTTTGTTAAAAAGTACTTACCTTCCAAACTCTGCCTCGTGTTGCAGTTTACTGAAAAGATATTCCCCAAGGCAGTGGGGAGTTAATGCCAGTGGTCACTAGCCATCACAGGCAAGCTGTTTTCACTAATACAAAACAAGAAGAACTGATCACCAATAAAAAGGAAGGAAAAACACCAGGTTAGATAAACTGAAGTCTGAAACAGCCTACAGAGGAAAATCACTTACTGGCTTTTTAGTCATGTATGAACACACGGTGGAGAGGAAAAGGTACAAAATGTTTTAGATTACACATCTTCCTCAGGGCTGGTGGAAAAGAAATGGAGTGTGTAACCTTGTCTGTTGAGTTAATACAGGTGTCTGAAGAAGCTCAAGTAAAGAGGAAGGAGACTGAAGAGGGGAAAATGGTTTGGCTTGAAAGCCTTTTTTTTCCCATATAGACTGGAGAGGGTTACACCTTTCCAGAGCTCTGAAGAGCTCATACTTCCTCAAGTACTTTCTCCTAACTTCTCAAGGCAAATGATATTGATACTATTTTTCCCTCCACAGAGTCTAAGGCTGTGACATTGTAAACACCTGCTTTCTTAAGCATTCATGTCTCCTTCACAAATTCCAGTGTATTTGTTCTCTCCAGTAGTTTGTGTTACATACATCTTAATATTCTAACCCTAGGAACTGAGAGGAAATATCAGAGTCCACTGCAGGATCCGACCATTACTACCTTTTGATACTGCTGCTGGACATTCGATATCACAAGATAGGTAATTTATTTTGGCTGTGTTAGATCTTAGCTGACTCATAATTAATATGCAGAGAAAACAACAGTTATATGCATGTGAGAACAACTGTGTTCTTGATTTTTCTGTTTTTATGTGTGTGGGGAGACGATGATGGTATCATCAAAACTAATTGCTTCTCCTGCTAAACTGGCCTTAGCCAATCTCATCCCCTTGTCTAAAAGTATGTCCACCTGAATAGGAAGCCGTAGGTGTTCTGCCAAGCCAGGATTATCCCTGGCTTGGCAGAAGTAACACAGCTGCAATCAGTGTAGAGTATATTTGCTATCCTACACAAATTTTGGGATACAGTAATATAATAACCGTCGGAAGTCGTGGGTAGAGAAACACACTCAGCATTACAGTTGTTCTGTAATGCTATAGAACAGATTTGCTGTCAGCACAAACACTGGTAATTCTATTTCAGTATAATTTGGCTCTGCATCCCTAATTTATAATACACTTACTGTAACTGAAGTGTCAAAACATTCCAAGATCCAAAAGGAAAAGAGGGATTAGATGCAAGTATGTGCTATAACAAGCTGAATTCTCCATAGATGACTAAGATGAAAGAAGGTAGGGATTGAAACATACACAAACAAAGAAAAAAGGGGAAAACTAGGTGGGTGGCTAGAAACCAGTAACATTATCATTTGCCCTATCAGTAAATAACTGATTTGGGGCTTTATTTTACTTTTGCTGGTTGGTAATTCTAAAAGAGTACATTCAGTGTTTTGAAGTTTATTAACTTTTGGCAAATCTTTAAAAAAAATATAGAATTGTTTTAATTAAAACAACAACAAAAATAGCAGACAAAAAATTTCAAGGAGCCTGATGGGGAAACTTGCATTAACTTGTACTTGATATACCTGGGAAGGAACCCACTCACTGTTTTTGTTGCTGTATGGAATAGTGCAATCAGGTGCTGAATTTCAGTGTAAAACAGGATGGACTGGGCCAAACAAACAATCATTAAGACTATCTTTTCTTAATATATCAAAAAGCGATTTCAATAAAACTTAGTTGTAAAACTAATTCTCAAAACACTTACACACATGAATGAATTTATACACCTCAGCAATCCTAGTCAATTTTTGGATTAGTAATGGATGCGAGATCAGGGAAAAATACCTAAAAAGAGGGTGTTTTTCACATTAATGTTCTAAAGTGAAAGCCTCTTGTTATGAGCTCACGTTACAATCTCAAAATAATAGAATGGTTTGCATGTGAATTAGTCTTAATTGGGTTTATTGTAAATTTCTTTTTTTAAGCAGATTATTTTGCTTGATTGCACTTTAATTTGTTTCTTATTCAGAATTAACTGTGGTGTTAGTATGTACATGGGTTACAATAATAATGGCAATTCTGAAAGGTACTCTTCAGATAATGTGTAGTTCACAGACGTTTTGAGCATTGACTTTCCTGAGCTAAATGGAACATTTATAGTTTGAAAGGTACCTTTTTTCCTCTACTGGCTTTTTTTTTCTTACAGGCAAAGAAACTTTTCAGAAAAAGTGGCTTACGCAGCTGATGAGGTGAGTATTTGATGGTGAAATTCAAAAGCACGTTCACAGATACTAGGAAGGAGAAACAAGAGGGACATGTGAACCATGGGTTTTTAAAAAAAATTATGTACTTTCTTGTCAATCAGTGCCCAGCTTTGATCACCCATGGGTGCAATAGCAAGTGATTTGTGCTGTTTTCATCCCGACTCTTTGTAGTAGTAATAGCTCGGAGCTTCTGCTGGTGCAGTCATCCGTGCACCGGAGGTTGTGTGTTTGCAGTAGTCAAACCGCTGCAGACTTCCTGCAGTCGGTCCCTTTCAGCCACTTGTATTTACTGTAACTATTTCCAAAATTATGTCAGGCTTTTTTTCATTTTATTATTGCAACACAACTAATGCATTAGGAGAGAAATATGATATCTCATGAACCACAACAGCCTACGTGGTACTGCAGTCAAGCATGTTAAAGTGTCCTGGCTTAGATCCATCAGAGGAAGGAGAATGAGCATTGAGGTTGCAAATCCAGATGACATTCCAGCATTAATTGAGGCCATTACCAAGATATAAAATTTAAAAAGGCACAGCAGTGTGAGCTAAGGTCAAAGTATTAACTTGGATTTTAATTTTCTTAGCCGCCATAGTTCTTAGTTGGCTGCTCACTGTTACTTACATGGTGATTAGCCAAATTCTCTTCTGTAGTACAGTGCTTAAAATATTGCTGAAGTGACCTACAGTATGTTATGCATTTAAATCTCCCAAATTATAGCTTCATTAGGCAGATCTCAGTTGCATAAAGTGGATACTTAGATAGAGAGAGATATATTTATGCAATTAGGAAACTAATGGAGCTTATAAAGAGTCAGCTAAGAAAGAATAAATATGTCAGGAGATAACAAACAGGGATCTGTAACGGTAGGCGTAGTGTTCTGGATGCCATGACCCATTTATTGTACTATAAAATGTCACGACCATTTCTGACCTGTTAAATTTTATTGCATGAAGGTGAAATTAGGTAATATTTATGTTTTGGATTATTTCATAGAGATATCTGATATAGTACAGTATCTGTATGTTTACAGGCAAAGCAGTGTCTGCTTGCTTATGCCAATTTATGAGTTTGAGTTTGTATGAAACAGTGACCTGGTAAGCTTCAATATGCTAACCTGTTCTCATGTTTAAAAGTCCTTATGAAATATTCCAGGAAAATAAATGTATGCATGGACTTGATTGTAAAATGAAATTTGCAGGATACTAACTTCCTGTTCTTGGAAAACACAACATTGACTTCAAATGTTTTATTGGTTTGCCTTGACATTTATTTGGTTAAAATGCTTTCTAGTTTTGATCAAACACCCCAAGTCTTTGTGTAAGTTTCTTAATGTGATTTTTTTTGAGAAAAAAAAAAAAAAGTTTAATGTGTCCAAGTTCATGAGGGAGGATAAAAGTACAACTGACTTTTTACAAAAAGAAGTCAATTTAGACTAATCTAACAAAAGTAAAGGAAAACAATGTTTATTTTGCTTTTAACACTTGAAGGTGTTATGCTGTGGCTATGATAAATATGCAATTTTCAGATAAAATTATGAGGCTTGATTTGTTATTGAGATTTTAGTTGCAACACAGTCAAAGCTCCTATTTCTGGAAGCAAGTTAACAATTTTCCAGACAAGTATTTATGATGTAAAGGAAATTTTAGTTCAAGGTGAAGGAAGACTGTATGTGATAGAGGTGCTGAGTTTGTTAGTTTTGCTTTTTAGATCATGGCTGTCTTTCCAGATTTTTCTATGAAAATACTTTGTGTGTGTAACATAACCAGGCAGTTTTCTGCCATGATCATTTTAGAGCTAATGTGCGTTAGAAAGCAGAGCTGTGTTTGTGAACCACAGTCACAACACAATCCAGCATACATGTTTGGAAACTATGGTTGGATCTTCTGGACAAGCTTCAGCTTGACTTTTTCCCTGGATTGGACTGGGGCTCTAGTAATACGCTGATCTGTCTCATCTATGCGACAACTTTGTCCTGTTATCACTAGAATAGGGAAAACATCTGTCTTGTAGTGAAAGACCACAACAGAAATTGCAGTACTTATAGAAGCTTTGCTTCTCTTCTGCCAGGAGCTGTGTTAAGACTTTCTTCGAACTCTCTGTAGATAGGCAGAACTGACACTTGGACAGAATGGTTGTGTATCTTTTTGTGAGACTGAGACTGCATGAATTCCATTTAGTCTTTGAGTGTTTTTTGTTTATTTAGAGATTCATACCATTCTTCAAAAGACATATGTGATCTTTTCTATAATCTTGCTCATCTTGTCTAGACAATCATTCTTCTTCTTCCAAGTCTAAAAAAGGCTTAAGATTTTACTGGATGTACAGAAGAGTATTTCATTTCAGTTTTTGAGGTACTTGAAGATTTTTGAAGTTTTCTTTTTGCTTTCCCGTGTATGTTCAGCTCCTCAGCATAATAGTAACAACTGTCTGAGCCTTTCTCCTGAAGCTGGTTGTGCAATAATGGTGGACAGTGAGTACACACTACACATCAAGCTGAACTACTCCACGTGGATTAGGACATTGAGCCGTGCTGGTATTGTCACTACCTGGGAAAACAAGTAGATGAGGTACTGAATGCTCAGAATCTTCTCAGTGGTGACAGGACAAGGAGGGATGGGTGCAAATTGAAATACAGGAAATTCAGCTTAAACATGAGAAGCTGTGAGGGTAGCCAAACATGGGAACAGATTGCCCAGAGAGGGTGTGGAGTCTCCATCTTTGGAGATACTCAAAACCTGACTGGACATGGTCCTGGGCAACCTGCTGTAGCTGACCCTGCTCTGAGCAGGGGGTGGCCTCGACAATCTCTGTAAGTCCCTTCCCGCCTCAACCATTCTGTGACTCTGGTCTAGGATCCCACTTGCTGCTTTTCTGTAATTTCGTCCATCTCTGGCAGTGTGCTGTGTGCGCTAGTGAATATAGGAGTCATGTTCGAATGAGCAGCTATGTTTTCCTCTGGATTCACAACAGCAAATGTAGATGCTTAAATGAGGTGCCTACTCACTCCAGACTCCCTTGTGGGTGCTGAAGTAGCCACCTCCAGAAGAAAAGTCATTCACCTAAGATCTGAATTAAACTTTAAATATTTGTCTCTCTCCATGACTGCATAGGCACCTGAGGCACCTGCCCTAGCCTAACACCTGAAGTGATGTTTGAATCCAACTTCCTTTGTCACAGAGAAAAGAGACTTGCTGCCTCTATGTGATTAATTCCTTTCAAATCATTTTGAGAAGGTTTTCACTTGTGAGTAGTTGAGAAAAAGGGGATAGCAAAGAGGCTGCTCTGAATATCAGGGAAGGTGCAAGATTCTGCTCTTTCTTCAAGACAGGACTGGGAAAACATGAACTAACACAGCCAAGACCCTCCTTTTCTTGAGAAATAATTTTGTAATAGATCAGATGGATGTAGCTATAGCAGTTGGAGACGTTATCGCTCCCCAGTTGCTTATCACCATCCCCAGCTAGAGGTTTCTTCCCCTGTTGCTTGCCCAGTGCGGGGAATTCTTTAAGCTGTCCGTGTCGGCCTCAGTGCTATGTCAGCTGGTTGCGCTGCAGTTGAGAGTGAAACATGAGGAGCAGTTGCAGTCTCCCTTACATTGGCTCTGCTGTGGAGCAGTAGTCTTGGGAAAGGGGGCATAGCCTTCAGGAGATATGCAGTAACAAGTGATAAGAAATGATAATTATCGCAGCTGGATTCTGTGATCATGTCTATATCCACTATTCTGTATAACTCATTTAAAATTATTTCTCTGCCTTACTGAATTTCACTTACTGAACTGCTCCCCAGGCTTGGGGAGTCAGGCTTGGGTGCCAGGACAGATTGTGAATATTTATGAAGTATCCTTTTGTTGTTTCCATGATTCATATTGCCCTGAAAGAACTCAGACTGGGAATATTTTGTGACTCTGGGGTGAAAAAAGGGTTCTTCAGTGTTCATGTGAGACAGCTGTATGGATTTCACAAGCACTATTGACAGGGAAACCTGATGAAATTCTGTAGGCCAGCAGCTGTGGTGGATATGTTAGGCCATACTGATCTCCTGAGAAAGGAAGGTCATTACCAATGCTCATATGAAACTTCTGCCTATTAACAATTCTTCTGTTTCTGTGTTATGCAAATAGAGTCTTTTCTGTCCCATTTCTCACCTTAGAGAAAGCTGGTCTGCAAGTAAATTTGATATCTTAATCAGAAATTTGTTCCATAACTCTGTATCCTTTTCCTTTTTTTTTTTTTTCCTTTCTTCTTTTTCTTTTCCCTTCCTCCAGAGCCTTTTGGTTACTGATCCTATTAGATTTTCTTTGTCAGGCCATTTTGTAGCACAGTGTTGCGTTCACATCTGTACTGCTGCTAGATTTGCCGCTACTGGGATGGGTAACATAGCTCATTCAGCAGAGTGAGTGTTGTCATCATTAGGTTGATAACGATACATTGGCCTTCTCCAAAGAGGAAAAAATACTTGTAAACTCAAAACAAAAAAATGTGATTTTTATTAGCCATTTGCATGCTGGATATACGGTTATGCAATCGTTTTTGCTCAGCTCTTTACGACTTCATTCTGTGGCAATACTCATTTGAAGGCCATTAGTTCAGCACTCCGAGCTACTTATCTGAAGCACAATAGGAATTTCAGCACTCCCATCAAATGCAGTAATGTAACTGCAGGTTAGTAAGCTAGAAGGCCTCCTTGAATTAGATGAAGTATTTTGTGTGCTAGTGATCTTCCATCCGAATTGTTGTAAACACCCACATTTTTTTTTCCTTTACTTTTCTCTGCAATTAAGCAACATATACCATGAGGAGCAGAAGGATACAGAAGTTGCTATGTAAGGCATGCCAGACTGCTGTGATTACACTCTGGTAATAGTTTAAAGAGCTGCTTACATATCTGTCAGACTTACAAAACTACTATATAATCCATCTGCAAAGTGGATTCCACTAAAAACTTGTGTAATTCTACCAATTGTGCTAGTGCAGTTCTTTCTCACAGTTGTAGACTAGCATGTTATTATATGAAATGTGCATCTTCTGCTCAGTTCTAGGCACAAATATATATGAAATCAATCTGAAAAGGCACTGTGAAAACTGGCCCTTTAATAAAAAAGGGCTCTTTCTGCCATTTTTTTTACCTGTGGTGGCAGTTAGGGAGGTTGGATTTACTTGCCTGTGGCTTTCTAGGCACATAAGAAGTTCAGGTAAGGGTTTGGATCTTTCTCGTGAACTTAAGTGCACATATTTTGTGTTGGTTGTTCTTTAGTAATCTGAACGTGTTTTGAGATCCTTTTTTGTGGTCTTGCTAGTTCACTGCAGTATACAGGCTGTAAAGCCTCATGTGTTGGTGACTGCTGGAGAAGGGCCTTGGACTTCATGATCCTTAACTACCGCTGTCACCTGGAATGGTAGAAATTATAAATATTTCTTTTTTTTTTATCTGTGTGTGCCTATGATATTAATTGTAAGTATTTTGTTTTCCTCTTAGGAAACTGTCCTTGTAAAATGTAGCCGTCCTGGTCATGCATCAGTAAACAAGACTTTTCAGTTTGAGAGGTGGGTAGTCCTGTGTAGCAATCTGTATTGCTGGAAGATTTGTATAGTGATTGCTAATTTTGTAGTAGACATTGGTTAGAAGGTAATGTACATGTTTTTTTTTTATTTATGCCATATTCGCGTTCTTCCCAGGACAGAATAATGCACTTCAGGATATAGATGACACACTTAGTCTTCCCTCTCAGTGAAGACTACTGATACGCCTCAGTTCAAAACCTGTGTAGAGACTTTTTTCACCCTCTTCACAGTCTGAGTAGCTCTCATGATCCTTGCAACATGTTGCGAGACAGCAAAGTGTTATCCACATTTTAAAGGTAAGGATTTGAGGTGGATTGCGTGACTTCAGCATTAGACATACAGCATGACTGAGCCAGAAACTGGACTGAGGACTTATAAGACTCAATGTTCAGCCATCCTACTTCTAACTTAAGAATTAAAATGGCCTGAACATAGATAGCGGGGTAGAGCAGTGGTGTGTAAATCAGCGCTCCCCGAGGGAAAGGCTGTAGTGTGACCACTTTCCTTATTAGATGCTCAAGAATCCACATAGATGAGAGAGATTTTAAATGCACCAGCTGTGATAAGGGTTTTAATTGGTGTCTGTGCCTTATGAGGCACCAGCGAGTCAGTCTGCAAGACAGAAAACTGCAGGGAGTCAGGCTGAAAGGTACCTTATGTTCTTTCAGAATGGAGCTGACCTGAACCTCTGAAAACAGGAATGAAGAGTTAAATTAATACAAATGAGTTCTCTGTAAATGAAGGAATACAAAATTTTGCCCCATGCTTTTTTTCTAATGCAAACTTTGCATTGCAAAGACTCATACAGGAGGCTCTTTACCCTGAACCATGCTTCAAAACCCTCTGGAAACAGAACATGAGGACAATTTCATGCTTCCTTGCTTGAAGGCAAAACTTGATTTAAAGTCAAATGTATCCAATGTGAATTATCGGTCCTGGTTTAAACTTAAGGTCTGAGCCTGTTCAGCCCGAACTACTGTAGGTTTGCTGCACATTGCCAGTCATTCACCCTTTCCTTGAGGCATCCTTCTCAGATACTGCCCCTTTCTACTCACAAAGACTGGGCACTGCTGTTGTGTAGGCCACCAAACAACTGAAAATTCCTGAGATGATGCAAATCTGGGGGAAGCTTTACTGACCCCATAGGTTATAGGACTCCCTTGATACAAGGCATATGCGATCTCTCAAGGTACATGGGCCCCTTGCATGTCTGCTAAGCTACTCAAAGTAATTCCTTTCACCCTCCAGCTATACCTAACACAGCCGTACCAGTTGAAGTAAATGCATTCATGCATTTAAATGAATTCAGCTCTGTAGAGCAACACACGTTACTGGTATTGCCACAGGACTCCAGAGGTGCTGTGACTCTGGACATGTGGTGTAGATCCTGATAATCAGGAAAAGGGTTAAAAAATTGTAAATCCCCCAAAGAATGCAGTTCTTGGCAAATGTTTTTTCAGTGTCCCAGCACAGCTCTTTTTTATAAACAGAAGAGCATATGGTTCTTATGAACTGAAAAATGTTTATTTTTTTAGCAAAGTTTTATGGAACTAATAAATGTCAAAATATTTGATTTCAGCTCAGGAAGAAAATTCCAGCTTTCAGCATGTTATGCTTTTATAATTTTATTGGCGAATCAGTTAGCAAAATAAAAAAGAAGCTCAGAATTTTCAAGGTGAAATTAACGTTAATCACTACATGGGGGCAAATCTGTCATCATTCTGGTAAAAATACAGAGGCTTATAGAAAGATATTCTCTGGATTTGCTGCATCTTTCATGGTCTCAGATAGCTAATTAAGTGGGTGTCCATGCTTCAGCCAGTGCTGGGATTACAGTGTAGCATAAATTAGTTCAAGCCAACTGTAAACTACTTCATTTGGGTACTGGTAGCATTTGAACCACAGCAGCTAAGTAGTGTCAGTAAAACCCCTTTAGGAAGTTGAGTAAATATTTGGAGTAGTTACTGTAACGTGGAGCCCCGTGCCTTTCCTCTGAACAGCTACCAGAACCTGAACCTGACCGAGTTAGCTCTGGCTATATTACTTTGCAGTGCAAACAGACTACTAAGACTGGTTGATTCTAGCCCTGGTTGTGGTCGGTAGCAATCTGTTTGCTTTATTAGACAGCAAAACCCATCAACAGCAAGTGAAGACAGTATGAATGTTCTCATCTCTAAAATACCTTTTTAAGGTGTTTTTTTTTTTTTTAATGTAGTAGCTCTGAGACGTCTTGATGTGTTAAGAAAAAAATCATTTCAACACATACATACTGAGTTAGAGTCCTAGTTGGTTAAGATGGAGGACGTGGTGCTAATGAATATTTTGTCGATTGCAGATGATAAATGAAGCAGAGAAAAGCGTTTGGAAGTGCTTTTGCTCTCTTATATTGACCTTGCAGACTTGATGTGCAAAGTTTACTGAAGCGTATGCTTGTATGCATGCAAAGCAAGGGTGGAGTATTGCTCTTCACCGTCTGTGTCCTCCCAGTACAAACTGTGCCACATCTCTGCATATTTGTTGGTTTCTCAGTGTAGTATGACAGCACATCAGTGGAATGGCAAGACAAGCAGTATTTGTCCATCAAGCCAGACAAGTGCTCCTTTCCTGATTAAAGAGAGTACATTTTCATGCAGCTTACAATTAGACTGTGGAACACATTGCCACAGGATATTACTGCAGGCCAAGAATTCAGCAAGATGCAGAAAGAAACTGAATACTAATTCTAATAATATTTTTTTTGAAACAGAGATTCAACTCATATTTCAGTTTTGAGGCCAGTTTACAGCTTTTAAGGATTAGGATGAGACACAGAGATGAATTATTGTGTCTCCAGCCACTATAGTGTTCCTTGCTTCTTCCTCCGGCTATTGTCAGGAACAAAATGCTGAACTAAGTGTGTTGGCTCTAATTCTGTATCTGTTTATCAGTGATCCCTCTTTACAGTCTTATTAATGGAGAACATGAATACAAAATCTACATTTGTGCAGGCTATAGACTGTAGTGGCCAGATCCTGGTCAAATATACAAAGAGGCTTGAGTAAATGCTAAAGAGCACACTATGTCTTAATTCAGTTAAACTCGTAGTACCATATACAAACTGTGGAATACTGCTAAGTGAAGCTTTCTAGTATAGTATGTACACAGGGACGTAACTATGCTTTGCAATGTTTGCTGTTTTACCAAAATTCCTGTTTGTAATTAGTCCTTTTGCTATAAGCTAGAAAGAACACACATCACTCATTGGAAAACAGAGATAAACAAAAAAAAAAGGAATCACGACAGAAAGATATCAGAAAAGGAAGCTTTTTCCAAAGATAAACATTCATAACTCAAATACTTAAGTGTGGCTAATGACATTCATGTTTTAGATTCTGTTCATCTTGTATAAACAATACTTGCTTCAGGCTGTAATCTTGGGGAGGACATGTTTTTGGTGTGCTAGAGAAGAAATGAATGAGTTAGGATGTCCACGTTTTACGATCAGAATTTCCTCCCTTTGATGGTTTCCTATTTTCAGGTCTTGATTTTTTATGTTGTACAAACTTGATAGTTGAAAGGGTTGGAGGAAAAATTTCTTTGAAGAGCCCTGTGTTAGCTTTTTTTTTTCCCCTTGACTTTGAAAAAATGTATGCAGCTGTTTTAGACATCATTGTTTTGGCCCGAGGATTGTACTGTCATTGCTCTTTTCTAAGAGGTGGAATAACCTCATTTAATTTAATTGTCTTTCATTCTGTTTAAAAATAAGTCTGAAATCCGCATCATAATGTAAAAGAAAGTCTTCCCTTGAGTGAGAAGTGTTTATTTCAGAGTAGATAGTTCGGCAGGGCTGGGGATGGAAATACCTTAGGCTGATGCTGCCCACAAAGACAGTGCATCCTTAAACATGACCCTCAGGGGCCTTCTGATTTCTGCTCTGCTGCTGACTCTTCTGAGACAAGTTTGCAGCCTCTGTACCTCTTTTTTTTTCCCCAACCTTATCCACATCTAAAGGGAAGCACAACCTGACCACTCCCTTCCTTAGTGTGACACAAAGGAGACACAGGCAGCAGGGACGTTTCACAGTCTGGCAGGTGGGAGAAAGTAACAGGGATCCAGTACGGCCTGAAAAAAGGCTCTGTCTGCCAGAGAGGCAGGCAGGAGGATTAGGATGAGCTCAGAGTGTACACCTGTGGGTTGTTCCCTCCAGGACAGACACAGCCACTCCCAAAAAGTGGGCGAGAACCTTGGAATTCTGATTTTCAGTCCCCTGACATAGAAATGTTGGTAGGTCACAAATTTTATGTCACTAGCCTACATTTTCCCTAGTTTGTATTCTTGTATTGTGACAGCATATTTATACTTTTTTCTTCAGTTAATCATTGCATTTTGCTCCTCAGAGTTTACAGTGCTTCGGAGTCTCAAGACACGGTATTTGCAGATGTGGCCCCTTTGCTAACGTCTCTCCTGGATGGGTAAGTTAAAAGGTGGGAGTAAGAAAGCTAAAGGGCAATAATCTACTGAAATCCATCAATTAAAAAAAAAAAATTATTTAATAGTGGTGGTCCTGTCAAGTTTTGTGGCTTTTCAGTTGCATTTTCCTATTTTCTTTCTACTCAACACCAAATGAACATTTTTTTCCCCATATAACCAGTGAAAACACTATTTACAAAATTTAGCAGAGCAGACAAATTTGGGAAAAAATAATTATTTTTTTTTTCCTCTGCTCTCTTTCTGGCAAACTTAAGCATTGCTTCTAATGGAGGATACTATCTTTTCTTGTGTTTTGGTAGGGCATGTTTTATAACTGGTTTTCAGTTGTAGACACAGTATGATACATCTTTTCCAACAGTGTATTCGTGCATGAAAGGCCTGCCAGGGCCACTCTCTGATCATCTGTTCTGTTTTTGTGTACAGCACAGGCCGTAGGAGGTGATATGATCCATTCCTGGATGAACCAGAACTGAGCATCCTCAGTCGTAGTTCTAACGCTCCTTCAGGCACTGGGGTTAAAGCAGAGTTCTGGTTTGAATACAAAACTGATCAGTAACAACCACTAACAAATATGTGTAATTACTTCTAGCCACTGAAGTTCATGAAGTGTGATTCTTCATTTATACTAGAGCTAACTTAAGCTACTCTTGCGAAGAAGCCTTGGAGTGCATATTGTTGTAATCCTTGAGGCTTGAACTGAGATTCATACAAAACTTCCTTTCTGCTCCTTTCTCACCCCGGCTCCAACTCCACTCAATTATAGATGGTGACTGTAGAGCTGTCCTGGACCTTTCCCTCCCTGTAGAGGGAAAGCCGGTCTCTTTCCATCCGCAGTGGCATAGTTGAACACTGGCAATCCTTGTTGCTGGCAGTCTGCACACTGAAGTTTCCAAGTCTCCTTTTCTTAAAAGCAACCTAGAAGCAGTATATCAAGATATTGTGGATATTGGGAAATCCCAGCCATCCCTTTACACATCATGCCACAGAGGGGCCCACGAGGGCTGCCTGGGCTAAGGGAAGTCCTATGCGGCCCATACGGCATTATTCTAGTTTACCAAGGATGAGTGACCACAGTTTCCATAGCTGAGCAACCTAGGGACCACTAGGTTGGAGGAGTTTGAAGAAGTCCTTATAACCACTGTTTTCTCTCTCTGCTTTTTCTTTTGCAACGAACATAAGTTTGCTTTGGCTCAACATGTTGTCTATGTATCTTCAGACATCTCTGATCTGTACCTTGAATCTGCTTTACTTCCCACTTTCTAATTTCCACGTCAAGAGAATCCTGTCCTAAAAGCTAGGATTTTTATATTCAGTTAGGAAATGTTCTGTTATTGAAAAGAGTTGTCTTGTTCTTCCAGAAGTGCCATTTAAACAGAAACAGATTTTCAGGGAAGGCGAGGCTGCGCGTACGAGCCGTGTTTCTCAGCAGCCTTCCCATTGTAAATGGGAAACAGACATACTTAGTCTGAACCTTGAACCTTTTTGCTGCTCCTGATTGTTTTAGTCTGGGCTCCAAAGTGGTCTGTAACAACTTCTAGTTAAGTAGAAAGGAGCGTTCCACTCCTTTATTTTTTCTTTATTTTTCTTTCTTAATGAATTGTTTCATTTTTCAGTATAAATATACAGGAAGAAAAGATTGTCCCATATGCAAAACAGACAAAGTACAGCAGGCTTCAAAGTTTACAGTTAGCCATACAGGGCCAGCAAGGGAGTAAGATAATATTTCTTTTCTTTACATCATTGAAGAATCAAACTTGTTTATTTATTTTGAAGAAGAATACATTTCTCCTCCTTTGATTTCCTTTAACAGTGTTCTCTACTAGTGGTAACTTTGCTATACTGAACGCCCACCCTCTTTTAATGAGAGAAATACGACAAAACTATTGGTATTCTAGCTTGACATAAGAACTTTTTGAAACAAGAATATAACTAATGAAGCAGAGTGGAGAAGGAGAAATGTCAGGGCACACAGGTGAATCGTAGTCTGAAATTTTCAGATTGCTCTATTGGAAACCCTTATGTTGGAACCAGAACAGCAACAAAGTAAAGCAGGTAAATATAAACTAGTCTGCTGCTTGTCTTCTTGTTGAATCACCCAACAGTTCATTCTCTCCTGTGCCTGTCCTACTTAGATATAATACTGCTTTGGATAGTTTGAGCTCACTTGGGCTTACTGAAATACTGTGTTACCTTTGGCAGAGAAGTTATCACTGATTGATACCTGATTTGCATCGTTATCTTCAATGCTACAAGCACTTGTCTGCTTAGCTTCTAATCATATTCTCTGTATCTTGTCAGAACTATTTTGTCCACGATGCTTACTTTGTAACAAGTAGCAATTAAGGAAAATTTGAATAGCTGGACTATACGAAAGTTTGAGAGACTTCTAAAAAAACTTCCATTCTGTTTTTCCTAAGGAAAGCTACTACCTGCAAACTTCTGGCTCCCTTTTTGGTTCCAAAGATCTCTCTGATTTTGGAGTGGGACTAGAAGTCTCAATAAGCTACAGGCTGGCGAGGCAGTGTGCGTGAGGGGTGGAAATTGCTAGCTGAAAACTACCAAAATTAGTGGGAGCTTTTCCACTGACATAAATGCAAGTAGAGTTATGTCAGCAGTGAATACTTAAAGAAATCCCTTGTTTCAGATTTACAGCCCTAATTTCTAGCACATTTCATTTTGCTGTAGTGCTCTTTATTTTCAGTTACAGTTATCTCATCTCCTTTACTTTGTCAAATCTATGACTAGACTGCTATTTCATACTCTGCATCCTGAAACGTGGAGGGAACTTACTATAGGTTCACTGACTGCAACTTCGACTTTGCATCCCCAGAAGGGGTGCCCAGGTATTTGCTTCGTTGCTTATCAGCCCACATTTCTTTTTAACAAGAGAAAGCTTTCTAAATAATCCTCCAAAACTAATTGCCTCTAGGCATGTTTAATATGCAAAAAATTGCTGCAAATATATTTCTCTGCAATGGCCATATAAGTATTTCATGACTTGAAACCATAAATTTAAAACAATTAGATGAGGGGTGTTCATTGAAATTTGCTGGCATGTGCTTGAAACAACATTTTTGATATAAGGAAAAGCATCGGATAACCAAAAGCAGCTGTTCAGGTCTGCCTATGGAGGAGGTATAGCTTAGGCAGTGAAATTTTACTCCCTGGCAGAACAGGAGCAAGCCCATTCTTGCAACTCTCTAGCAGAGCAGAAATTCCAGCGTAGCGCAAAGCACTCGCCATGTATGGAGATTCTGCTAACGTCGTGTCTCTGAACAAACGCAATAATCCAGGGAAGGAGCACTCCTGTCAGCATAACTGCATGTCTTCCAAGGGGTTTTGCTGGCACAGTTCTGTGGTCAACACCAAGGTGCTGGCAGGTGCGGCAGAGCAGCCGCAGCCCAGCAGGGACCAACCTGCAGCTGCACAGTACGGTGTTGGCCCTCAGCACAAAGTAGTGCTGTGGCTGGATGCGTTTGTGTCCGCCCACTTGTTTTGCTTAAGATGTTGACTTTGATCCGACTGCATTAGAAACACACTTTCTGGATAGGATTCATACATCTGAATTCAGATCCCTGTGGCACAGACATCGCCAACAGCTGTGGACTTTTTTAGAATTATTTTCAGTGCAGAGAAACAGGCATTTTCAGAGTTCTGTTCATTAGACGTATTTTACATGTCTACTTCTGAAGATGATGAATTGTGTTTCATAGGTGCCCGTACCTCTGCAGCGACATTGTACATTTTCACCTTCTACAAGTCCATACCAGAGCAGTTCCTACCACCTTTTTTCCAGAGTGGTCTTTGTGTGCATGCTTATACTGAACTAATGCATTTGGTTTAAAATCCGTGCCTCTTAATAATAAGTCTGTCTTATCTTTTCCAGTGACTGTGGAAAAGTTGGAGGGCTATGACTGATGAGCCTGCCTGAAAAAGACTACGATAGCTGAAGAGTTTACTCTTCCCAGCTGTTAAGATAATAGTGCTGTGGTTTGCAGCATAGCACTGTAAGACAAATCAAACCCAGCGATGGTTTACTTTAAAATGCTGTGCTGTAAACTGCAGTGGTTCAGGAGGTGATTAACAAGCAGCTCAGTAGTGCATGAACTGGAAGCTGGGCAGACACGAGGTCTAACCTCATCAGTCATTCCAAGCTAAGCATCCCTTAAACTCTGCTTAAAAGCATCCCTTCAGCTCTGCTTAAAACATGAAATCTGTTTAGGCAATGTTATGAGCAATACTTTGATTTCTGTCAGATTTTGAGATCTCCAGAAAGAAATCTGTAGGGGCAGTGTATTTATTTTTTGTTTCATTTATGTTCCCAAATTGTTTGAGTGCACCTAACAAACACATTTGGTAATGGTAAAATAAATGAAGGCCCTTTTAATTTTCAGGTACAATGTGTGTATCATGGCTTATGGGCAAACTGGAAGTGGGAAGACATACACAATGTTGGGCCCACAGTTAGTGGAGAACTTTGCATTCTCCATAGAAGAGGAATCAGAACTTGGAATTGTTCCTCGAGCTGCCCACAAAGTGTTCAGGTAACGACTAAGTAAAGGCTCGTGTCAGTGGCAGTCACCTTAAACTTTATAGAAAGGATGAAAAAATGTTTGTAAAGTTTACCAGATTTCAGCTTACAATGGTTAATATTTATAGCCTCTCTAGCTGCCATTCAATATTTGAGTTTAGATATAGATTTCTAGTCTCTCTCCTGCTTAGTCTGATTTTCTAAGAAAATAAGATCATGCAGTCTTGCTGTGTGTTATCTGTCTGTCTGTCTTTCAGAGTCCTAATTAACTTTTGAATATGTTTCAACCATAGTTGTGGGAGTCCAAAAGACAACTAAGTCCTTACAAGTTTTGTGAAAATTCACAATTGGAATAGTTGAAGAGGATCCAGATTAGAACCCAGTCCCCAAGAAGAATGATAGTAGAATTTTTAACCACGATCTGTTCTTGCTTTGAGAATTCTTAGATTTTTTAGTTGAACCTAATGCACGATTTGAACTGATACACTTCTCTGTTATAATAGAAGAGCAATTAGAGGTTTTTCCAGCTAAGCCTATTTCTTTTAGAGAATGGTATAAGATAAATCAAAGATCCAATTTTGTACCAGAACAACTGTGTCTAACTGCAAATACTCTCCTGAATACACAAGCCCTTAATTTATGAATTTTCTGAGGCTGTGGACAGATAACCTCTTACAGATCTAGCTGGGCAGTTTACCATCTCTGCCTGTTCATTGCGTGCACTCTGCCAGAGTTTATCATACCTTGAGCTCTGAATGTAACAACATCCACCAGAGGAAATGGTGTAAGAAAATCTGGAGGAGGGAGGGAGGCTAGTGGAGAAAAACAATTTAAGCTGACACAGCTGTTTGGAAAATGAAGTTTTATTTACTGCTCCACGTATAATTTAACTGTATATTCTGATTCTTCAGCTTAACATTAGCATGTGGATGAGGCAAAGCCAAGGCTGTGGATATTTAATAAGCACTTTTATCAGATTGTAATTAGATTACAATTAAAGGATAGATCTGTATTTGCAGATTTTTCACTTGGGGTTTGATTTCAACATTTTTTGGCTTTTTTCTTCTTTTTTTTTTTTTTTTTCCCTATTTTTATTCTCCAGGCTTATTTCAGAAAAGCCACCAGGAAGTTACTGGGTTGAGGTTTCTGTTGTAGAAGTGTATAATAATGAAATTTTTGATCTTCTGGCCAAAGACAGTTGTGGAAAAGTATCTGGCGTCAAACGCGATGTTGTCACAACCAGAGAAGGAAAGAGTGATGTTCCATTGCTTACACATGAGTAAGTACACGATTTGATCCTTATCATCCGACCACGATCTGGTGTCAATGCAATGTATAGCTGTCACAAAATTGCATTATAGGCAACAGTTATCGCTTTTAAACAGCGAGTCCTTACCATATGCAAAAGTACAGTTCTTGCTGTTTCCATTAGCCCAGTCTATTAGACTGCATTTGGCTGCAAATGTCAAAATACTTTCAGAAATAACAGTAAAATTAGTTTGGGTTATGATCCTGTGTTAAACACCACCTGCTCAGAATACCTGAAGATAGCTGTGTATTTCGTTGTTGCTGGATCTAGAGCATCTTGTCAGCTGTAGAAAAAGAAGGGGTAACCCAGTCACAAAGCACTTTCCCTTCAGTCTTACCAAATTATAAAATTTAGAGATTAGAATAGAAATGTATGTACTTCTTGTAGATTTTTAAGCAGCTGTAATGGTAGCTTTCCCTACGCACATTGGAGTTAAAAAAAAGTACTCCAGAAAGAATAAGATTTTAAGTGATCTTTTAATATAAATACCCATCTTACACTGCTTAGTATTCTGTTTTCATAACTGGAGGCATTAAAGTGGGAATTGATATACTGGCATTTGAACACATAGTTCTTGAAAATCCACGTTCTTGAAATTAAAAGCTAAGAAGTAGCTAAGCTTCTACCCATTCAGTTTTAAGATGAATGCCTTCCCAGTGTCAGTGTGTGGCAAGTTTGATTCTTATTTACACATCTTGACGGTGTAGAGAGAGCTAAGGTATTTAAGGCTACAGCTGTACTTATTTTAATGCCTTCTTGTACTTACTAAGCATTACAAAGGCTTGTTCTAGTACACATGGGAATGATTCTTGGTGTTATGTATGTGTAGTATACAAAGCAAACGTATAATATTTTCTTGTTATACATAAAACAGCTAACTTAAATGGTAAAAATCACATGTTCATAACAATTCATCCATTAACAAGAGCGAGTCTGTTTCAGATGCTTCATTTTAGTAATGGCTGTGTTGTTTATGCTAGTATTAAATCAACATGAGCAAAAAAAATTCTGACAAGCAGTACTGGTGGCACCAGAGAGGTGATGCTACCCAGTGGAATTAAGCTACTGGACATCTCCCTGTGAGCACCCAGCATTTCTGGAAATGGAAGGGAACATTTCTGTTTGTGCACTACAGAGAGGTCTAGAAACATAGAAAAAAATGTTCCTCTCCTTGGGCAAATGATGTTTGTGAAAAGAAACATCTTGCCCTATTGAAATGTTTAGCACGGTATTATAGTGTTTTATGTTTCTGGGGGAAACATGATGTTTTTCTTCACTTCTCTGTAATAATGCCTGTCATGGTCTAATCTTTACTTTTCCAGGAGGAATGAGAAGTCAGATATGAAAAGCATCTCCCCCCCCCGCCAATTAAAATAAAACGCACCCTCAGTGGAAATAATCGAAGGCAGTATTTTTGTCTTGTGGGACTTAGACACATTAGCAGACTAGTAGTTGTTTGTTTATGTGGGTTTATGCTATTGCCAGAAAGCCTCGATAAGAATACAAGAATGTACTGGAGGGTTGCGCAAACATACTTTTATTCTACCTAGTTATACACATTTATTGACTGGTATTTTCTAGCCATTGAACTGCTCATAGAAAAGTGGGACCCCAGAGAAATTGTAAAGTGGCTTTCTTCACTATGGGGGCTATATAACTCCTCTCCTTTCATTCTATGAAATAATAATCACTGCAATATTCTAGGAAGGATTAACATTTCTAGCTGGGGCATGCCTGCTCTTCAGTCTTGAGGTTAAACATGATTTCCAGAGAAATTCTGCATCCTTGATTGCTCTCTGCATGCTCCGTAAGAGCATGGAATGAATTAAAAATGACTGGAGCTTGAACCCTTTTGCCCTCTCTGTCTGCATTATGCTGACTGGAGGGTTTATCTCTGTCTCTGTTCTTGGATTTCCCCAACTGTGACTCTGCTCCAACTTCTGGCATCTGGTTAAGGCTCTGCTGTCAAGGGAATGAAAAAGTCCTTCAGAAGAGGTTGGGAGCAGAGCCTATCCGGTGTGTGCTGAATCTTTCTTGAAGGAGGTAATCTTTTTCCTTTGACTAGAGAAGAAAGGAACTGTATGACTTAGAAAATTAAGATGGATGCATATAATGTGGGTATGATTGGAGTTGGATTTTTCCTTCTTCATCAGAACCTCCAAGTAATTTTTAATTATGGTATTTCAGTAGCGAAGATGCTGGCCTGGATTCATTCCTGAAAAATGCCTGCTCCCCTTCCCAAGGGAGCTTTGCATGGTTAGTGGGTGACCCATCTCTTTTCCTAGGCTTTGGGGAAGGGAGAGATGAGATGTAGCTGGACTTGTGCCATAGAGACAAGAACTAGAAGCTGCAATAAGGTTTCATTTGTCCTTCTAGTTAATAAAATGGCTGCTCTGTTTATTTCTGTAAATTTTAATTTATGGTAAAGGAACCTGGCACCTTGAACTAAGCACCTCTTAAAAACCACTTATCTCAATCAATTGATAAATACTCAATTCTAATGCAAATATAAATAAGAATATGGACTTGTATCTCAATTACAGTGCAAGCAGTGAAAAAAGTCCAATTCATAAACAGGTTATATTAATAATTACACAGAAAGGTTAATAAGAAAAAGCAAACCCAAACAAAGTAAGGGAACCATTGAATGAGGCCACCCAGCTGCCCGAAATCTAAAGTAAACAGTTGCTGCTTTGAATAAAAACACATCCTCATTTGTGATAATATTTCATCTAGAATATATTGGCCTGCTGGGTCTCATTGGCTTCTCCATATATCCATTAAAGTACAGTAGTCTCTTTCCTGCTAACATGTACATCTTACTGAACCACAAAAACCTCAGTCTCTTTCTTCTTCTATGGCTTGGTTGACTTTGGAGAACATTCAGCATCAAATTTTTAACCTAACCGCAACAGGGCTTCTCTTTGTAGAATCTGGTCCTGGAACGTGTGGTACATACAGCATGATAAAGTCGCAGAGATTATACTCAAAAATTATTACTGTCAGTCCTGCTGAGAAGCTACTGTGCCAAGCTTGCAGCGCTGGGCTGGGGATGCTTTTTACCTCCAAAGTCAACTGCAGTTTCCCAGTAGGTGGCCAGCACCGACAGCATACCCTGAGGCTTATCTTCTGCAAATGCTCGTCAGAGGACAGCAGCTTGTAGCACTGACCCCTTGCCACTGCACAGCAGCAGCCTGCAGAAGCTGATGGCTTGCTGCTGCGTCCTAGCGAAGGCTGCTCGCCCCTCGGGCCGCCCGGTCCCGGCTGACGAGCTATTGGCAGATGCAGTTCAAAACTCGGGAAGGCAAGATCTGCCTCCTTGGACTTGAGGCAATAGTCGGATCACCCCAGCGTGAGGCTCTGCCTTCTCTGACAGTAGGAGCTAGAGCCACTGCTTCCCTGCTGGTGCCAGGTCAAACAAACAAGCAGGGAGATGTTACCAGTGGATGCACAGAGGCAGCGATACTACAGGGGAGGCCAGCATCAGCATGTGCGGCTCAGGATTGACGGGTGAAGTCTGTAGTGATCATTTAGCTCCTGCAGCTCTGGTTACACAGGGAGCTGCTTTTAGGTGGCTGCTTCTCTTAAGTGTCTATAAGCATGGTGTGGCTAAGTGTTTTTCTGTTCTTCAGATGCCCTTGCTTTATTTTCAGAGGCAATTGTTTTAGGTGGGTATAGCTCTTTTGTCTCTAGACTCTTCAAGTATGGCTCTTTTTAGCATAAAATAAGTTTGTGTCCAGTGTGACTTTCACTGAAATTGGCCAAATCTAAGTCAGGCCTTGCCTTTTATCACGTGCTTGCTTTTGCTGACTGCAGTGATGTGGAACCCAGCCTGTAGCCTGTTGGCAGAGTTATTCATGGTTCTGGTGTTACAGGGCATTTGGTAACCAGGCTGTGATACGCAGTCATAATAGTTTATACCCCCATCTAGAAACTAATGTTTGGCTGATGTAACTTGAGTGATTATTGAAGAAGGCAATGCAGTGAAAGGAAAGGGTAGGCAATCTTACCTCATTCGTTTTAAACATTGCAAACCTGAGGGAAATCATAGTGGTTTTTTTCTTTACCTAATCAGTTTATTTCACTTTGTGTTAGGCTTTTTCCCTTCAGTTGGTCATATTTGCAGTATTTCCTTTAACTGGAAAAGAAAACAGTGCATGATAAAATGGTCTATAGAAACTTAGGCCTGTCTATTCTGATGCTGTGCTGGAGTCCCTGCTCATTGAACAGTGGAACTGAACTTTTTTCCAAGGATTCTGGATTTAATTCCAAATGTGAAATATGATTTCCAAAGGCCCAGAGAAATTTCTTTTTTTTTTTTCTCTAATTCTTTACCTCCCAAAGAACAGGAGCTACCTTAACATAAACTGGACAACTCCACTTTTGTAAGACCAGAGATTCCAGGAATGTCTAAATCTGTGTCTTTTCTTCCACAGTGTGGAGGTGTAGAAATTTCAGTCACTTCTAGATCTGAGCTACAGTACCTATAGACCTGCAAGGCTGGCAGGCCACTTCTTCAGCACTTTCAGTACTACATCACAGCTTTTGTCTTGAATTTTCATCTTATCCCACCTATATGACTATATCCCACCTGAAAAAGGCTATATACAGTTGTTTGTGCAGCTCAAAACTGAGATTACTATAAGAAGTTAGAAGAGCAGGGAAGTAGAAATGCTTAGATTCATGTCTAAGTTGTCAGCTTTCTCGTGTGATTTTTACTGTGACTCAGTTAAATCTTCTGCTTGTTTCTTTACTTCCTAGAACTGTTGAAAATGTATCTGAATTTTTGCACCTAGTCAACAAAGGCCTACAGCTGAGAGTCACGCACCCAACACTGGTGCATGCTCATTCCTCTCGTTCTCATCTGGTAGTTACATTGACCATAACCACGATTATCTCTGGAGATAACTTTGGTAAGTAGGATGTTACTAAAATGTAAGATGTAGAGCCAGTTGTTTTTTGAAAAACAGTTCGTGGACTGAGAGATTTTCATATTGTTTTTTCCTCCTTTTTCCAATGTTTAATACATTCCCTCAGTTCTTTTCCATTGTTTAACTTCTGCGTACCTTCTTAAATAACAGACCAGTTGGATGTCTGAATGCTACTGAAACTTTCAGTTTCATAAAAGCTTTTCACTTTTCTTCACGTGTTGACGTACAGAGTTCTTGAAGTTTTATAGCATGAAACAACTAATGAAATTTTATCAATAATTCATAAGATAAGGTATAAGATAAGACAGATAAGATAGCGATAAGATAGATACTCAAATACAGTCATTAAATCACTTCGTATGACATATATAATTATTCATGCTAAGTTTGTGGTAAAGCTAACCATGCGTTTTAGGGATCATCATACACTTTTGGGTGAGAAAGAATTATTTTTTTTTACCCGCTGCCTTGCAAAAATGTCCATTAAATTCAGAGTCTCTTGAACTGTTAATAATAGGCCACTGTAGGAATGGACAACATAGTTGTCTTATTTACTATGGCAAAACCTATATTTCTACTTTTCATTACCACACCAAGACCTACCAGTTTATTGCTTTAGGAATAACTTCAGCTCTTGGGGATTAACTTTGTTTTCTTTTGCTCATGTTGTAATTAGGGTCTCTGCTTCCAGTGCTGTGGTCCATCTCCTTCATGCTCTGCAACAATAATATGGTTTTAGAAAGTGGAAAACATTTAACATTTTTCCCTTAGATTGCTATCAGAAATTAAACCGACGATATTAGCAAAACAGAGCAAACAGTGCCCTCGCTTACCTGTGGGCCTTGCCAAAAGACACAGTTACTTCACAGGTTGCAGCTCCAGCGCTCCAGATGTGAGCTCTAGCCAGTTCCAGGTTCTTGTCAATCAGAGAGATGTTACTTTTCAAAAAACAGTGTTTGCACCATTAGCGCACCAGCCATCTTGCCTAGTCCGGGCTTCCCCTTGCCATTTCGAATCGCAGTCACCCTACTACGCCATGTTGTCTGGCAGCAAAGCTCCGTAGAAATGTCTAATTTATGTTGGATGCAGACTCAGGCTTTCAGCTCATAGTGCATGGATGAAGATGTGCAATACGGGGGGCAGAGCAGCACTGCAAACGGGACCTCGCTCTAGCAGTGTGACAGCGCATTCTGTCTTGTTTAAAAGGAGAAATTCCTGATTTTAGAAGCTAGGTGCAATTGTCAAATAGCTCAACACTGGAGATCTAAGTCACTCAATAAAAAGTTGTAAAGTCTGTGATGAGTTCTGCACCTAAAGCCAGGGTTGACAAGCCAGCACTTTTTCAGATTTGATTAAGGTCTTTTAGCATTTTGTTTCAGTAATATCTGTTGTTTGAGGAGAGCAGTTTCTTAATTTCCTTGTCTCAAACTGAAGAGGAGCAAGAACACTTATTTTTATACTGTATGGCCTGAAGCCATTTATTCTGTGTAAACCAACACAGCTGCTCTGTCTACACTGTGAACAGCTAGCTTGGGTTTTAGCAACAGCCTAGCTGGAGAGGTACAGAGCTCTGCAACCCAATTCCATCTGTTCCTTACTCAAATTTTGCAGCTGGGAACTTTGTACTATTGCAACAAGACTCTTCTAAGTTGCCAAGAGAGTCTGTTGTCTCTATTACCTGTAGCAGAGTGTGTGCCTTTTATTCTTTTATGTCTTTCAGAGAGAGAGAGAGAGGGAGAGAAAGAGAGATGGATGAAAACCAAAACACTGACGAGAAAAAGCAAAACTGCTTCGGGAAAGCCCTTTTGCATATATTCCTGCTAAGCTAACATCAAAGCAGCTTTCCCAGAGAATCTGTCTTCCTCTTCCTTCCCAGCAGAAAGCGAAAGCCAGATGATGCTGCTGAGGAAGAGGAAGGACACAAAGCAGTCTAGTGCAGCCACAGAACTGCCCAGCATAGTAGGTAACCAACCTGAATGAGTGGGAGTAATGCTATTGAAGCTAATAGCTCATCATGAGGAGATGCAGCAGCGGCATATGAGGGCTGAAGGAAGTCTAGAGCGAACAGCAGCAAAGGACAAAATAGAAGAGGCAGGATGAACTTTTTTTTTGCCAGAGCACCAGCAGGTGATGTTTCAAATACATAGAAACAGACTTCAGAGCTTACTGCTCCCAAACATTCAAAATCTCACTTTGGTTGCAGTCAATCTAATCTAAAACATAAAAAATGCCCTTTAAAGTCCTTACTGGACTCCTGTTTTTGTTTTCCACGTAGAGGTGCGAACAACGGGGATATTAGATACAACAGAACCTACACCCAAGTCTCGTTACCAACTGGTATGATCGGTTTGATGAACAAAACCATAAATAAGATAGAAAAAGTCATTTGGCCTGCCCGTGCCATTGATTCTGGCCTGCATATTGCTTCTGTTAGAATAGCCTAAACCAGCAGATACTGTACTTCCCCTTTTGATGCCCCATTTTTCCCCGTCTCAATTTCCAGTGTCAGTGAGAAGCTCCCCTTGTTTGTGTTTTCCATTAACCAGGTACTTCATGGGAAGAAGAACAAAACAGTCAGAGACTAAATAAAGAGGTTTCCTGCACCTTTCCACAAAAAATGAGAGACAATAAATCCACCTCTTCTTCCAGAGCCTCTTCACCAGCACAGCTTGAAGCTGCTGAGAAACTGAAGCAAGTCAAAACTAGATTGCAGCTGGTGGATCTGGCTGGTAGCGAGTGTGTCGGTAAGTGAACGTGTCTGCTGATGGGCATGGATCGCCTCCCAGATCTAGGTTACAATAGTTGCTTTTACCTCTTTATGTAGGGGTATCTGCTACCCTGCTTTCACACAGGGGGTGGTTTAAACCCACAGATCCTGACATAAACAAAATTTGTTGGCCTGACTGTTCCAGTTTTACATGGGTACAGTTTAACTGAAATTCTGACTGCATAAGCCTAAAGTAAGCCCAGGGCGGTTACCCATACCATAGGTATATTATTTGTTCAGACTGGTTTTATTAGTCCTGTTTTTCTACTTTGAAAATTAGCATGTCTTTGTGCAGAAATGTTTAAAGTGCATAAATTATTTAAATATTACAAATATCTGTAATAATTGATATCACCATGTGTGGGTTTTTCTGCCTTATTGTGGAAAAAATCTTGGAGGAAGTTAGTGTTGAAAAGATAATACTGTTTTCATTGTTTCTTCAAAGCATTTTCCTCCTCCCCCCTCCTGTATGCACACAATAATTTCAAAAACTTGATTATTTCCTAAAGGACAAGCTTTCTTACCAAGAAAAGCCATGCAGCCAAATGTACCATTCCAGAAATAATGTTTTGAAAACTGAACCAGTATTATGAAAGAGTCTTTTACTTTACTGCCAAGAATTCTTGCTGTTGCTCACTGTTAAACTTTTGTTCTACAGAGAAACCTAATATAATACGTTTTTTTTCTTCATTTGCTCTAATTGCTCGAAACTGTTTGGTAAACACGTAATTGAGCAACAGAGTGTGTGTTTGTTCCCTCAGTTCTACCAGGACAAACATGTACTTGGTTTGGGGCTCGGAGGGCCAGACGCTCCAGTGAAGCCCAGCAGAACTGTGCTCACTTACATCAGTGTCAGAGGTGGCCCAGCACATACAGCAGACTGACCTCTGCCATCAGCTGCACTGGTGGAGATTTGAAGATGCTGGATTTACTCTGATAAAAGTGAGGGCAGCTGTTAACTCGTAATTGTTTTAAAATGTGAACAAATCTAAGCGAGCAGCAGTAGCAGGCATCTCACACAATTTAAATGTAATCAGCACCCTGCCTTGTTCGCTCCACGGCCATCCTGCATCATTTACAGCATTTACTAAGTAAGTGGTCCCTTTTTAGCAAACTAGGTTTCAGTTTGAAAACTCGGCTAAATGCTTTGTGGAAGTTCATCTGACCAAATGTAGATACTCATGAGTTTAAACGTGTACCCCCTCACCTATTTGCAGTTTTCTGCTTTAGGGTGATAGCCATTGTCTCAGGAGCCCACCTTCGCTGGTCGTAAAAGAAGCCTGGGGATGGCTGTAGACACAGACCCCAGTAGTCTGAGAGGCATCCTATCTCAGAATATTGACACCCTGTGGCAGGGTCTTCCAAACTGTTTTGTTTTGTGCCTCTCTGCAAAGAGACTCTACCATTCCAGCCCCATCCTCTCCCACAGTCACATTTCTCCAGCCCTCACCGTCCAGACTTCTGGGGGTTTTTTTGTGTTTTGTTTTGTTTTGTTTTTTTTTTCTGTTGCTGTGCCTTTTCACACTTGCCTCTTGGACACCTCTCTTATTCTCCCAGTTGGGAAAATACTGGCCTAAAGGGAAAACAAGATCCCTAGCCTCTCTCTGTACAGCCTCTTTGTCTCTCTAGAGGTGGGAGAGAAGGCAGTGGAGGAAACTGTTAGCCGCGTCTGACCGTCCCACTACCAGTAGCTCTGCCTAGCATGGATCGTGTGCTCTGGGTAATGAGAACTGATTGCAGATGCAACTGTAGCTCATCCACTATCCTGAAGAAAGGTTGAATTTGAAGAATGTGATGCTAAATGATAACAGCAAGTTTCTCTTTCCCAAATGGCAGAGGTAAGGACTGGAAGAATTAATTACTCCTAACTGCACACTCATCCAGACCGATCACAAAGTTGAGCTTGCAGCACCTCTTGAACTTGGTGCAACTTGATTTGTAGACCAAACCTTTCCAGTGTTGCTCGAGGACAGCATAGCTACGTACCACCATGCTGGGTGGATGGTAGAAAGGCATCGATTTCCTTACAGCAAATCATACCACAAAGAACAGCCCCTTACAGACTTTGGTGAACATAAATCCCTCACACTTGTGGCTGCTGTAGAGTTTTGTTTCTGCGGCTTATGCCATCAGTGTCTCTCCTGTTCTTCCTGAGGGATACAGACAGGGCAGTTAACTATTAAAAAAATGGTGGAACACAACAGGCTTCTCTCCGGAGACACTGTGGACTGATGTTTTCAAAAGCAGCATTGTCTTGTCTGGTCTTATGGTGTTCCTACTTTCTCAGTTCCATAATACAAACGGAGCCAAGATGCGTTGTACAGCTGAAGAGATCAACTTTAACATGAGATACTTCAGACCATCTGCAGGCACTGAACCTTCGTTAACCTTCCTTCAAAGAGCAGAAGTACTGAACAATGTATTGGCAGTCTGGAGTAAAAAATCACTACATCTTGCTTTTGGCATGGAAGTCATGGTTCAGAATTTGTGTTCGAAAATGCTGCATCAAAAGTAGATGATACAGCAACAGAATTTTTCACAATTACAATTGACGCAGCTTTGCTTGGTCTTACCATTGCCTTTTTCTACACTGTACTAGGAATGTCTGGAGTGACGGGTGCAGCACTGAGAGAGACATCATTTATTAACCGCAGCTTGTCTGCCCTAGCAGATGTTCTTGGAGCAATAGCAGAACAGCGATCTCATGTGCCATACCGAAACAGCAAACTTACGCATCTGCTTCAGGACTCTGTAGGTGAGGGATTATTCTGACTTTTGTTTAACGGTATAGATTTCTTTTTCCAATCTTTCCCCTCCTTTGTTGTGTAAAACTAGAGGATGACCTTGTACTCCTCCCTTGTATGTGAGCCTCTATTCAAAGACTCTGGCTTTGGAGCAGTGCGAGTACACAGTGAGAGTTCTGAACTCCTCCTGGATTTAGCTAAACCTTGCTGTTTCCAAGGTTCAGTTGAGGAATACGCTTGGAATAATCACAACATTTCTAATAGGATCGTGTAAAGGGCAATAATTGCATTTCACTGGTGTTTCATGTCAGGTACAGTTTAAAAGTTAAGCTTCAATCTTTATTACTACAGGGTGTAGTCACATATTTATTTGTGCATTCCTTAACGTGGTGCCCTGTAGCAAAGACAAAGGAGGGAGACAGAACATATGCATGGTATTGTGCTACAACTCCTTTTTGTGTTTGGGTCACCTTCTCTTCTCTAGCTCTTCATCTATGCAGAAATAGTTTTAAAGAAAGTGTAATTCCTGCAGTAATGTCAGATTTGTATCATATTGTTAGATATAGACTTCTCTTGAAGGAGCTGTCTGTTTTCAACAGCCCTCTTCACGTACAGTCTTCTGCTTCATAAAAGCAATAGTAGCCTACGCTCGTTGTCGTGTAGATCAATACATTACCAGTGTATGTAACTCACTGAAAATAATGAGGTAAATAAGTATGTTTTGTCTTTTTCCTGCTTTTAGGAGGTGATGCTAAACTGTTGGTGATGCTGTGCATCTCTCCTGACCAGAAGTACTTAACAGAATCAATGCAGTCTCTGGGATTTGGAACTCGTGCTCGGCAAGTTCAGAGAGGACAAGTCAAGAAAAAAAATTTCCCAGTGCAGAGTAAAGCAAAATAAAACCTAAGACTCCTGTGGATTAAATATTATTAATGAGTTCCTCAGACTGAAATGTATATTGTTGTCTTAAAGCCATTCTTTTAGATATCAACTGCCAGATAAAATAAACAATCCTCAACATGGCATTAGTAAGCCATAAACCTGCTGATAATGTTCTTGCTCCAAAGATAATAGCAAGTATTGACAACAGCTACCAACTGTGGTGGAATGGCGTAGAAATAAATCAGGCTTTTTTAGGAAAGCTACTTCAAGACAGGGTTTTGGTGTTGTGTTTCCTTCGGACTAAGTCAGCAGAGCCCTGATTTAGGATGGCTTGCTTCTGAAAGGCCAAGGGTGCATCCTGTTTTCTCAGTAGAAGACAGGAGTCTACATATCATTCTGGTGCTTCAAAGCAGCAAGCGAAATACTTCCCCTCAGCTTGGATTAAAATGAGACAAGTCATCGTGGCTTGCTCTTCTGTCTAGCACTGATGGGGTCGTTCCTAACGCACTATCAACAGGTGGGACTGCAAAGGAACCCATCAGCTGTATTGAATGGAGTTCTGTTCTCTGCTTTTCTGTAGGAAATAACGGCACTAGTGAGATGGAGAAAAAGAAATAAGGCTATAACTGTTATCCCCCTGGAACGCAGCTTAGGAAGCAAATAAGGATTATACAACTTTTTGAAAACACACTCGGGTTAAAAGGTTGGAGCAATCCCAACTCTGCTGAGTTCACTAGGACTACAGCTTTGCCTGTTTGGGGTTTTTTTTTGGTCCATGAGTGCTGAAAGGCCCTGAACTACAGATCCTAATGGGACCTAACTTGTACAACTGTTTTAGTAGTAGTCTGGCCTGTTTTTTCACTTGCATTTCTGAAGCAAGTTAACCGCATCACAACCTTGAAGATGTGCCTGCACATTAGAAAGGGGTAACATCCATCCATCACATGAATAAAACACCAAAAAGCCAGCTTGTGATACGATGCTTGTCATCTTCAAGAGGCTTTTACCCTCTTACACCAACATTGAGACAACATCGTGCAGGGTTTGTGAACAAAGTTACACTGGGAAAAGTTTCAAGGAAATTTAAGCAATGTTAGAGATGAGAAGTGGTTCCGAGACGAGTAGCTGGGTTCAAATAACATCCGATGTGTTTTATGCACTGCGTTATTGCTCAGCAGAGGCCTCAGGATCCACTCTGAATTTTTACCTCCAGCAATCCCTCTGCCTCTAGACTGGGAGAGGTCATCGGTAGGTCACTGCTTAAATTGCAGTGGCCTGCCCAAAAGGCTGGAGTTTATAGCGCTCCAAGTCACTTAACCTTCACAAGCATAAATATTTATCCAGAGATTATATAGCATACTATTACTGGAATTTCACCCTTGAATATATAACAGCTGCTGTGTTGCATGCAGCGCTCTGGTGCTCAGAACATTAGCATCCAACTGGAGAGCTGTAATAATACTTGTTTTCCTAAATACTGTCACGAGGGTAAAAATGCCTTAACTTCACCCGATTTCAGCAGTAACAGATGGGTAGAAGAAGAATGTGGACACAGGACTTTACGAAGCCGAATGGTCACTAAAGCAATCTCGGGTGAGAAAGTGTCAGAGCAAGGAAAGTTAGCCTGCTAAATGAAACGCCGGAGCAGACGGCTGCAAGCTCCCCTTAGTCTCACGACAGCTAGGCTACTAAAGCAGCCCGGATCACAGCTCTAAAAGAGGTTAAGTGACAAGGGAGGGCGAGCTGATCCCACCAGCATCTTTAAGTAAGTTCGTTCCTCAAATATTTTTAAGGATTTGGCATTTCTTAAGTGTTACACAGAAATGTAACTTGTCACGAACTGCGCTTTCTTTTCTGGAGCTGCTCTTCAAAATTTGGCACTTATTTACAATCTGTGTGGCAGTGGAAGAGCAGCAATACTTATTGTTAAAGCTGAGAAATAAACACCTTAAATATCAGCAAATACTAAAAGTTTAGGTTTCTACATTAGCATTAACTCTGCCAAGTTGTGCATATGCAGCATTCCCTATTCCTATTTTCCTTGTCAGCGTAGCGTATCACTCGCTGTTTGACCCACACACTGAAGTGTACAGGATAGGCAGGGCAGCAACGTTAACGTTTTGCTCTAAGAACTTCCAGTTTTGGAATTTCCTGGGTTATAAAGACGCGACTGCTCAATCCCAGCATCAGATGTGATGCACTGAAGGAAAGAAGGGTAAAAGTTGTAAGGGTGAAATGGCTTTACTCCAGCATCTAAGCTGAACTGTCTTCTGCCCGAAGGTTCACTTGGACCTGCCAAAGGAGAGGCTGGGATCTTTAGACATGTAAGTAGTCCTGAGGAGCAAGGATGACAGCATGTGCAAGGCCCTGTACTTCTCTGCTGTAATTTTTTTTTTTTTTAGTTTTCAGATCTTTTATGCTTTGAAATAACAGCTATATTAGAAAAGCAGGTGTGACAGACATTCACAGAGCTTACTTCAAGGTTTCCTTTGTTGACTGAAACCTATCCTGATAAACCCATCCTCATCGTCTTGACACTGGAGAGGTGAAACATACATACCAACACTGCGAGAAATAAAATTATATTTGAAAGTGTTTTAATAAACGGAGACAGGATGTCATAAAAGCACCAGGATTTAAGAGAGCCCATGTAGTCTATTTGCTAATACAGCTTTGCTCTGTGGGAGGGCAGGGGCACAAGGAAACGAGAGTAAAAACTATATAAATCAGGAGACAATCCTTTCAGTGAAGCCCACAAGTACCTAACCCAGAGCTCAGCCGCTCTCTTGGTGCACTGAAGCAAGAGCACTGCCAGCCCCGCTCTACCCCTGCCGGCTCAGCCGGGTGACTGGGTCACTTTCGGAGGGAGCGCTGCTCAGTATAGGGGGTCCTCTCTCCTATCCATGATCAGCACGCCCTGGTGGCAGCCAACATGTTAACCTTTCACTGCTGGGCTCTCATTCTCCTCCCCGGGGCCACCACTTTCTCCTGTGAGAGTTCAGCCCGTCCTCAGCTATGTCGCACCTTCTGCCGTCCCCTGGCTCGCCGTAGGAAAGAGGCAGGCCTCCACACGGCGAGGCAAGGCACCACAGACCCCAGCTACCTGCTGGGCTGGCCTTCAGACACCCCTCTCAAATTTATTCTGCCTTCTTCCTTGCCCTGCAGATGAGCTGAGCAAACCATTTTAGCAACAGCAGCTAAGAGCCTCCACCACCTCCTCAAAAAGCCTACCCGTTATCGAAAACACAGCAAACACAAGATAATTTGGTCTTGTGAATGCTTGGGTATTCAGCATCCTGGCTTCGTGTCAAGTTGGCCAGGGAGTCAACGGGGTGAAGCCTGACCAGCGCAGCGGCTGCCTGGGAGGCCCAGGGGCCGGCATTCATGCCAACGTACCCCGAGCACCTCACACAAAAGTGGGAGCTGCTTCCACACTGCGAGCACCCCTCACCCCTGGCACCCTGCTCACACATCCCCCAACCCACGGGCCAAGCACCCTCCCAGAAAGCAGAAAATTTGGATCCGGTTCATAGACAAAGGACTTCAGCTCGCGTCTCTCCCCGCACAAGTGAATGCTCTGGCTTGTAGGACACCCAGCAGATCTGGAGATGGGGCAGGGAAAATGGGACCTGCCAGACCGATCCCCAAGTCCTAATAACAGCAAGTGCTCATCTACGGTAAAATACACAGATATGTGTACACATAGACCTACGCAAAGTAAGCAGGAGAAGCCTAGGCATACCTAGAATCAGACAATAGCCTTCAAGGTATAAGTCCAAAATTTGGCCCAAAAGTACAGATTGGTGCCCACATTTCCCTGCGGATTTATCATTACAGATGGAAGTTACCAACTCCAGTTGTTGGTTCCTGTTGCAGCCAAGGGAAAGGGATTAACAGGATGGATAGATCCACTCTCAGCAAGCGCCTCTGCCTCCCTAGTCTTGCGAGGGAATTCAGGCAAAGGGTTTAAAGCCCCAACTCTCAGTTTGCCACGGCCAGGGAAACTGATGGCGCAGGGACCTGGTTTTGAAGGACATACATACAATTGCTGTGGAGGTTTTTCACTTACTTTTTCAACCTTGATCCCTACCATACCTGCCCAGCTCCAACATTAAGCTCTGCAGCGCTGGCCCAACACGCCTTCTTTCAGCCTTTGCAAGTCTGTCCCCAGTGCACTTGCAGCACCCGGCTTTCCGTACGGGGGAAGGCAGCGTGCGACGGGGCAGAGGAGAGCATACAGCACAGGAGCTGCTCCCCATCAGTTCCCCATGAGGATGTTTGTTTCAGCGCCCACAGGGAACACCTCCACGCAGGGCAGCTTACCACGCCCCGAGAGCTGCCCCACGCCGAGCACGTGGCCGGCGCACTGGAACTTCACGCTGCGGTTCGTAGCAGTCTGCACCCTCCGCAGGCCAGCCGTTCGTCTTCCTCACCACCCAGGAGTACTCTTATCAGCAGAGCCCAAGGAAGCGACGTGATCCACAATTACTTAACAGTGCTGCATTTCATCATGGGGTTAAAAAAAAGCAGTAATTAAACCAGCCAGTGCCTTTGGCCCATTCTTAAACAAAACCTTGACCTATGCTGACGTTTGAAAATTATATATTTAATTTCCACATGTGGCTTCATACCTTGGAAGCAGCCACACCACAAAAAGAGGCTGCTCTTGGTTTTGGCTAGGAAAACCATAATTAGCATTGGAAGGTTCACAAAAATGTTTAATTTGTTATTAAATTGCCAATTCCATTTTATGAAGCACTTTTCCAAACCTCTGCAGAATGCGAGGCACAGGCAGAACGAAGCGGTTATTGGAAAAGGCTTTCAGCTCCTGCTGTGGAGAAGCAGTTGCAAGCTGATGGGCTTGCAAGCCCCTTCCAAGCAGAGGAAGGGGCAGCAGCGTCTGCTCGCGGAGGAGCAGGCCGGCCCAGAGCGCAGGGACACCAAAGGTACCGCGGCCTTTCACAAAACCAACTTGGCATTTGAGCAATGACATTAACCATAGCCCTAGCCCAACAAAAATGCAAGCCACATACCATACAAAGGAGGGCACAGGGTGATCTAATTGAAGGGCACGAGTGAGGGGAAACATTGCCCACAATTCTTTTTGTCTTTTCTTGCATCCATTTTTATCAAACCAGGTTTTATCAAACCATGCATCTAGCAATTCATTTGCCCTTTTAATTTCATTTATATAAAGAGAAACAAAAAAAAAAAAATCTAAAAATTTCTAAAAAAAATAAAATCTGAGCCTTCTTAAAGTCATGCAAGTGTCTCCTGGGAGGCTGAGGGAGCGGACAGCTGCATTTGGTTTTGTTTATTTGAATTCATCTTTAATAAGCGGAAAGGTGCCCATGGTCTTGACTAAGGTTGGCAACGCATCCAAACAATAACCATCCCAAAGCTGTGCCGAAGTATTTTTTGGTGACATTTAGAAGTACGCATTTCACAGCATGCCCCAGGGGCAGGGAGAGCTGATGCAGCGAACCGATGGGCCGCTGCAGCACTTGAAAGGTTTCAGCTTGCGCCTGGCAATAGACGGGTGCCAGGGACCGAGGCCCATGGCTGTGAAGGCAATGCGAGTGCTGTTCGGTTCGGGTGCAACCCACAGCCTCCCCGACGGCGCTGGCACACGGCGGGAACCGCTGCACAGAGAGGACTGAAGCCACTGGGCAACGCATCTTTGTGCTCTGCTGTACATCCCTCTCTGAGCTCTTGGGCTGCGAGAACATTTTCAACAGATGATTTTGTCCACCCCCTTACTTCATGACAACACCTCCCCTCCGCCTGTGTTTTCACCTAAGATCTCAGATAAAAAAAGAAAGATATGATCCCTCTTCCCCATACCCAAGAGTTTGAGACTGATCAGACAAAGCATTTGGAAGAGGAGACCAACCTCAATATTTCAATGACATGATGCAATACTCCAAATTCACCTCCTGTCTGTTCAGTACATGACATGTCTCTCATGACTTGGAGACCAGTCTCAGAAAACCCGCTAAAATGCTTAAATGATCAAGTGACCAGACACATTCAGATGTCAATACTAGCAGTTCAAACACCACGGCCTAAATTCAGCAACAAAAGATGATAATTGCAGTGCTCCAAGTATTTAGCATCAGCTTTGATAGAAACAATATGGGGAAAAAAAAATCCATAGTTATCAAACTCCAGGAACATGAGATTTGCACGTCTTATCCACAGACCTGCAGGCTTACAGTTGCACCTCTGCTCATGTCCCTGGGGATCCCCAGTTAAGCTGAGTTACTGCCCCACTCTTCTTCCAGCTCCTCCAGCTTCATGCTTGCAAGTATCTATCTCCTCCAACACGTGTCCTCTCTTGCCCTTTTTCTGTTACATGAAATTACTACCCTAGCTGGGATGAGTCACTGCCCAGCAGTTCACTTAAAGGCAAGCAATAGGAGTGGTTTTCCCTCTCATTTTCCTCTGGACTTTACTAATCAGTTCCTTCCCTCTTCTAAACAAAAATAAAACCAAAACAACAAAAAAACCCCACCCCACTACTATAAAAAGCTTTGGAAGCCACACCAGGAGCTTTGAAGATCCAAGAGACAGAAGATGATACTCCCCCACTTCAGACGTGTGGGTTTTTAGCAGCCTGAGCCTCCTCCACCTCTTTCTGAGCACGCACGCAGGCACACAGACTCTGCCCACTACACGTTCTGAGCTGGCATTTGGAATAACACAAGCTCCAGGTTAAACTCACAACCAGCTTCAGAAATGCGAGCATTTTGCAGGGCAGCTGATGCATTAGCAAGCCGTCCCTCTCTGCGCTTTAGCCGCAGGCCTCCGATGCTTCCAGCCCTGCGTGCTTTGGCCAGGCAGCGCCGACGTTCCCGACACAATGTGCGTTACACCTGCTCTGATGAGTTTCATCTCTGTTTGAGATCCAGGCATCCGCACTCCTTTTCTCCCGACCCATTTCCCAAGCCCTCCCTGGGGCAGGTAGCTCCGCGTGGATGGATGCACCCACTCATCCACACGCCAATTAGTAAGGAGCTGGAGGAGCAGCCCCTGCCGCTCCGGCGGGGTCTGCTGCCCAGGCTGAACCCACAGAGAACGGCCAGCCGGTGCTTAACGTGCCGATGCTCTTAGTGCTTCGCAATGCGACTGAGCTTAGGCAGCCAGATCTGACAAGTTGTCTCCTGGCGTCCGGCTTGTGGGACGCACCTCCCAACAGAGACGGGACAAAGTTCGCAAGAGGCTATGCAACATTGCAGCATCCAAACAGGGACACCTCACGGAGATGGCACAAGGCACAATCCAGAGGGACTACAAACTGGGTGTTGGGAAGGTACCAGGCAGTGCAAAAGCCACTGCCCAGGCTACCTCCAGGGGCCACAAAGGGCATTGTGTCTCTGGACATCCCCCACTGATGCTGTCTTACGGAGAGACACGTGTCCCATCTGCTGCCCTCCCAGTCTCCATCCAGAAGAAAGGCTTTATAATGCCTTTTTGTGGAAAGCTGTTGTAGATGCGCTGTGGACATATACCAGCTGGAAATTACAGCAGTATCTTTTGCTACTCTTCGCTACCTAATGCCATGTGAGCAGAGAAACACCTCTTGGTAGCAAGCCCCTTAGATCAGCCAAGACACTACAGTGACGTACCTGTTGCGCTCTTTACCTCCCCTTGGCTCATGAAGACTCTGAAACTGCCCATGCCAGCTACCAGACCAGCAGCTGTGATGTGGGGAACATGCAACAGGCAATGCAAAGGGAGGAAAAAGAGGTCCGTAGTCAGATCTGAGCCTGACTTCTGCTTCCTTACCAGAATCTGGTTTACCTGCTAAATTTAGCATAGCATTTGCAACAGCAAGAGGCAGGATGAGGCCGTGACGCCTGAACACAAGAAGCTGTACCTGCATGTTCACCAGCATCATCTCCATGTGAACAAGGAGAGAAGACTTATGACGGACACACTGATGTAGACACTGCATGACTGCAGGCAACTCGCAACAGCCACTTTCAGGACATGGGATGCAAGCAAGAGGCCTACAGTTTTTCAGCATGAACACGTTTGTGTTAACCCCTTCCACCTCAGTCCCATAAATCCTGGCACATCAAAACATCACCACCTTTGCAATCCCAGCTGCAAGTCATGAGCTCTACTCTAAGGTATACAGAGAAAAGGCACAAGAATTGATGAATAATGAAAATGTAAAAATGGGCAGTTGCATGGGGACACGGGGCAGAGGAAGAGAGGCGAGCTACCTGCAGTCACTGTGCAGGTCCTGGGAGGGCTCCTGCTGGTAAGGATAGAGCAGATCCTGAAATCCTGGTAGAAAACCTTCTCTGGTCAAGTTATATAGCAGGGAAATGCAACACCTGGGGAAGGTGGGCACGCAACTACTGCCTGCTGCCTCTCATGTCACCAGGACCGCATCCCGTCCGGTTGTGGAGCTTGCGTGAGCTTAGACGTAGCTACTGGCTTTACCTCTGGCCAAATTCAGGCCAAGAGAGCAGCCATCTTCTCCACGCTCATACTTCTAGGAGGCATCCACCTCTTCTTGGTGGAGATGAGCACTCTTGCTGCATCTCTCCCGAAGGGAGCCGTGCCCTGCCACGGGACGGTGCGGTGGTCCCTCTGCAGAGCAGACCACGCCAAGCCCGAGGAAAGCGAGGTGCCGCTGGGGACACCTCTGCCCATGCGCAGGCAGGTCTGGCGCTGCACAAGGCAGCACCAAACTGCCTTCAGCCAGGATGCCTTTTTGGAGACCCCAACCAAGCACTCGGGATACCAACATAGCTCATGGTGACCCCTGAAATGCCGGCTTCCCGGGCAGGATGAGGTGCTCATGCAGGTCCGCATGTTATCTGGGGGTACACAGCTGGTTCCAGCACACAATTAAATTACACACAGCCAGGGACCACAGCCCAGCACCCACACATAAGAGCTGCTCCACAACAGCCGAGAGGGTCCTGCACCACCAGCGCTTATAACTCCTACAACGAACAACATTTGGGCAAGACCAAGGAGCAAGCAAGCCCTACCCCACCACCCCAGCAGGGCTCTCCTTACTTCTCTCCTGGGCAGCTCATCCACAGGGCGACAACACTAGAGCCTGCTGGCGACTGTTCTCCCAGAAAGTCTGCAGAGACCTTCCCCTTTCCCCGCCTCTTCTCCTGAGAAGGGAGCTGATTTCCTGTGCTTTGATTGCCCTCCTCTGTAGCACCCTCCACCTGGACCTGCTACCAGCTGCAGCAAGGTCAACACCTGAGCTGCTGGGAAAACTTTCTGGCCCCTGCTCGTGGCCAGAGGAGAGCAGCTTGGGGACATCAGAAGCCACCTCATGCTCCTCCACGCCTAGGATGTCACCGCTGAAACAGCCATCCCTGCTGTCACCGTGCCTTGTGGGGCTCTGTGTTTTATCCATGCATCCTCTACATGGGGAGAAATCGTACTTGGAGCTTCGCAGGCACCTGCCTGCAGTTAGAGAGAGGCAGCTCTGAGCCTGCAGGACAGCGTCCATGAAGCGGGGCCAGAGCGGTGGTAGCAGCAGTCTGGGGCAGCAGCTTTGGGGAGTCTCCAAAGCTTGTTAACCTTAAAGGTGCTGGGTTGTCTGAAAGCTCAGCTGATGCTCTGGCAACGTCCTTGGGAAAGACAGCCTTCAAGAGCTCCTACCCTGCTCCATTTATCCTGAAAACAGGATAAAATCAGCATCACAGCTGTAGGGCTCTCCCTTAGCATGCTAGCCCTATACTTTTCAGCAGTAATTCTGCTTTGCATCTCAAAGTGGTTTGTGCTGAAGCAGATTGGAAAGCAATGGTTTGTAACCTCTCGATTATTTGCAGTGCAAATGTCAAGCAAAATTGTACCCAGCTGCTCCCACAGCAAACCCTGCTGCTCATCCCCTGCTGCAGGACGTGGCTAGCTGAATGCCAGCACTGGCAGCCAGGCTGGGCTGGGACTGGCCGGGGGCACGGCCACTCCAGAGGAAGGCCCTCTGTCCGCACCCCCGGCCTCAAGGTATTTCCTAAGTGTGAGTTTGGATCTAGAGGTTCAAAAACACACCCGTACTTGGGGCTCTCCTTATTGCCCTTCTGGTATGGGCCCTTTGAGTGGTCCTATTGCCAAATCTTCCCCTCAGCCAGGTATGCTGGGAAGGATTCCTCGTTTTTCTTATTACAAGCTGTGAGCCTTATGCAAAAGCATGACTCAGGGAGTGGGGGCTTTAAACAGAAATAGTAGTGTACTGCAACACCTGTGAGAAATGTGGTCAAAGCTGGCGATGCTAATATTGTCCACCTGGCCCCAGGTGCCTCACCTGCCTTAATGTGCCCACTCCAGTAACTGGCATGTCTTTCTTGGCCATACCAAGAACGGAAGCTCCCAAAAACGCATCTCGTAACCCATCAGCACTTTAACGGAGGGATTATGGGAGCCCTCTGTTCATGCCTGACTGGAAGGACCATGGGCAGAAAGTCTGCATTAGCCACAGAAAGATCATATGGGCAGAAAACCCTCCCTGATCCCAGCAGCAGCTACGTGTGCCGGGAAGAGGACGGGGGCATTGCCGGTGTTGCTGGTCCTGCAAACGCAGAGAGATCAGCATCCACTTCAGCAGATGCTACAGACAAAAGCCAGGCCAGCTGCCCAGGCTTCCTCCATACACACAGAGCCATTTAACCCTAAATATAGGAACGCAGCCCACAGGCCAGACAAGAAAGATTTCAATACCACTGCCAGGAACAACAACAAGCTGCACCACAGACTTTATTTCCAGCGGTGGGTAAGTGCGGACGCCCCAGAAGAGGGCAAAAAGCCTCCTCACTCTCATACCCCGAAGTTAGGCATCAAGGAGAGAAAAGTACCTGGCTTCCTACAGCGCTTGTTTTTGCTCAGGGATCTCCATCCCAATAGCCAGAGCTCTTCTGAATGCACTTGGGTCTGAGACGGCATGGAGGGGAGGGTAACCCCAAAGCCTGCAGCCAGCAGAAGAGCGGGGAGGAGCTGCCTCAGTGCAGCCCTCCCAGTCTGAACCCCCTTGGTTAGAGAGCGAGCCGCATTTCAAAGCTTCATTTTCTGAGAGGGTGTGGGAATTGGTCAGTGTTGCCATGATCATCAAACAACTCAGGCTATTTGTCAGCTGGCCATAGTAAAGAGGCTGAGTACTTTGCTGTCACTAAAGTATTCAGCAGTATTTTCCATGTGGTGGGTTGAGACTTAAGGCTTCTAGCACATGCCATATCCAATTATCTCATTGCATATTGGGAACAGCAGTGTCTGGAGAAAGAAAAATAAAGATTGGTATAAATGTATTTATGAGATTTAAAATAAAAATGTGAGGCTGATATTGCCAGCAAGAAAAATAAAGCAGAATTTTAAAATACCACAGCTATGCTCTTCAATAGCCCATATTCAGCCACCCCTGCAGCCTACCAGAAAGGATAAATATGATTTTTGCTCATTACATCTCTGCGGTAGAACAACGGACTTCCAACGCAAGGGGTGCTATCTGCATCCTACTCTCTTAAACACAATCTCTTCCTTCCAGAGCCAAGTTCAGGGTCCAGAAGGACAGACGCAGCTGGTACCTGGCTGACCAGCAGAGTGAAAATGCAGCATGGCCACGGGCTGGAGCATGTCCCCAGAAAAAGAGCTGCAGGGACACAATACGTGCCAGCAAAGGAGGGGTGGGAACTACTTTGTGGTAGGTTTACTTTATAAAGTGTTGTTGAGATGCTACCCAAGGGCGTCAGGGAGGTGGAGCTGGTCTGTGAGACGCAGCAACAGGCAAGTGATTGCAACAGTGTGCAAATGTCATTAAAAATTCAGTATGGAATTAAAAATTCAGTCTGCGTGATCTCCTGGGTGCGGCTGGGGAGGCGCCCAGGGGCGCTGCTCCGATGCCTGCAGAGGCTCTGTGGGCAGGGTTCTCGTCCCGAGAGGAGGCGGCTTGGTGATGAGAGAAAAACTGCTTCACTGAGTGGTACCCAAGGCCTGTCAACACCCGTCCGGTCTCCAGCGGTGATGCCCCGTGCATGGTACTGAAGGAAACTACAGGCACCGAGCAGGCACGGCAGACACACAGCCGCCCTGCCTCAACTACCGCCGCTCGGATTCCAGCCGTCCCTGCCTCTGGGACTTTCCGCCCCAGGGGCAGATTGCACTGAATGGGTTCATCTTTCATAACGCGACTTCTTGTCGGGTTCTTTTGACCTCGAATCAGCATTTCCCACCTAGAGCATCCCATGCCAAGGACTCCCAGAAGCTAAGAAGGAGCAGCTTTGTACCCAGCGTAGCCTGGGCACACGGCCCTCGGCGCGGGATCTGGACGCGCTGCCCTCGGGCCCGAGAGATGCTGCCCCGGCGGCCTGGGACCACTCAATCCTTTTTGCGCGGGGTTCAGCGAGCGCCTGATGGCCACTGCCGTCCTCGGGCCCTGCTCGCCCAGCTACCGAGGTCCCGGCGGTTTGGCCCGCCTGGGCTTTCCCGCCTCCTCCCGCTTTACAGCCGGCCGTGCCCGGGGGCAGCGGGCAGGTCGGCCTCCGGCAATGCGCTGACAGAAGCCGCCCGAGCTGTCTGCTCCGCGCCACATGGCCCCCCCGCGGCAGCTCCGCCTGAGGCCGCTCGGCCCAGCCGGCACCGGCGGCGGGAGGGGGCGGCCGCCAGCACCCGGCCCCGGCCCCGGCCCCGGCCCCGGCCCCGGCCCCGGCCCCGGCCCCGGCCCCGGCCCCCCCGCAGCGCCGGCGGGAGCCGCCCCGGCCGTGGGGCAGCGGCTGCCGCGCTCCTCGGGCGCCGCCCCGCGGCCCGGCCCTGCCGCCGCACGGCCCGGGCCAGGCCGCGGCTCCGCGCCGGGAGCGGGGCGTCGCCCCGGGCGCTTCCCTCCGCCTCCCGCCCCACACGGGCCCCTCGGCCCCCTGCGGGAAGGGGGCGAGCGGCCCCACGCGTGGCCCAAAGGCTCGGGGCCCCGTTGTTAATATAGGGGAGAGAGACGGTGGCGGCCGGGAGCACCAGCGGGCGGGGTGGGCAGGCCGGGGCCAGGCTCCCCCTCGGCCGTTCCCAGCCGCGCCCAGGCTTCGCCGGCAGCAGCGCCGCGGGCACCTTGCTGTGCCCCGGGTCCCCCCGCCGCCGCCCGGGGCCCGGGAGCAGCCTGGAGGGGACGCGTTCGTTCCCTTCCTCCTCCCCGCCCCGCTGGGGGCCCCCCGGAGAGGCGGGAGGGGACGGGCCTGGCCGGGGGCACGGCCGCCTGGGCAGGCACCCGCAGCAGGGGCAGGCTCCGCGGCGGGGTCTCCCAGGTATGGGTGCGGGCAGGGCCGGGGACAAGCAGAGCTGCCAGGAGAAGCCGGGGGAGCCTGGCCAGGAGACACCGTGCCCACACAGGGGAAGCACCGTTGCTGGCGGGCAAGGAGCCACAGCAGGGAGCTCGCCCACCGGTGTGAGTCTTTACAACCAGTTCTTGCTCAAAAGTGTTCAGGCTCTTAAAACACCGTGTCTGCCGTCAGCGTCTCAGACCTCGCTGCCAAGAACTCCACCGAGGAACCGATCTCGCTTCGCCCCAAATACCTGAGGTGTTTTAAAACGCCCCTTCCCCGTCAGCTTTAGCTCACACCTTCAGACCTTACCTCCGTGCGGCTCCCGCAGTTGGCACGCCCCAGCGCTGACATCTCCCCCATCCCACGCCGCACCACCTTCATGAACCCACACAGGATTCGCGGGTACCGCGAGAAGCCCAGTCTTCAGAGACAGACTCATCCCGTACATTCTGGTCAGCAGCAGGGCACCCTAGCAGGCACGGTGCTATTACTTGCCAAGCAAAGAGAAGTGACAAAGTCCTTCAGATAGATGACTTAATATTTGCCTATTATTTAATTTACCTCCATAGAAAGCTCCATCTGCAACCAAACCACCTCCTTCCAGCATCCCCAAACCAAAGCTGGATGAGTCTCTGAAGTCCTTGAAAATTTATATATGGGAATCACAGCAGGTACTGGACAGAAATGTGAAGTACCAGATGGGAAATCATAAGAATAGGGGCAACACTACAATATCAAAGTACATAATAAAAAAATATTTTTTTTTTTGAACACTAGCTTTAGTGGTCCATAACATATCCAGAGAAAAGGGGGAAAAAAAAAAAATTACAGGGGAACCCTAGTCAGCAAGGTTCACTGAGAAGAGATGTGAATAGTTACACTACGGTACTCCTTCATAGATTTATGTCCCAAGAAAAGCAGAACTTTCCTTTATCCGTGCCAGACACCAGGCCAGCAGGTTAGGTGACGTACGGCAGAGCACTTTGCATCAGGTGGGCCGGCGTGCCCGTCCTCGGATGCAGCCCCCGGCAGCATGCTGACAGGATTTCTCTACGCCCCTGGGAGTTCGCACGCTCGGTTTTCTTGACTAACCACCGCGAGCAGCCTAACTTGTCCCTTCAGTTAGACTCAGGTCCCATTAGTGTTCTCGCTGGCTCCAACCTGCTCGACTGGGTCCTCAGGGCCTGACAGAGGCCCCTTTGGCAACGTGCTCCTGAGAGTGGCAGGGAAGAAAAGGCTGCAGTGCCATCACAAGCCAAGCTCACATGGGTTACAGTCTGGCAGCAAATTCATTTCTACAACCTATCTCAAATGGAAGATGCCACTGACACGCACCTCTTGGAGGAAAAAAAAAAATTATACACAATTACCTTTTTCTAGCCGTACTTTATTGCAGGTGTACATATAGTTATTTATATTTTATTTTAAACAAGAAATTCCTTTCATGGAAAGGAGAAACTTTTACCATTAAAATAGAGCGATTATACCATGAGTATTTTACAAATATGTACAAATATCGGCAGCTAGTTTCTAACATCAGCTGATAAATGCTTACACGGTACCCTCTACCAAACTAATCAAAACCAAAAGTAATAAAAGACCTTCTAAATCTGAAGACAAACAAAAAATAAGTCTATTACTAACAGAAACAGTTTTTTCATATGAATACGAAAACTTGCATAATAGATATTCACAGTGCTTGTAAGATATTAATGCATTCTCAGTCTACACACAAAAGTGTCCAGTCTCCCCTTCATACGCCTATGTAACTTCGAGTACAGGAGGGAGCTGCGCAGACCACCGAGAGAAGACTGCCAGACCTGGGGAGTTTGCCTTCCCCACCCGCCAGGAATAAATACAAGAAACCCCCATGTACGTACAAGGCAAAGGATGCTCACGCAAGAGCCAATTACACTGTTTTTCAGGCACTGGTGTATTTTTTAAGCCAGCAACAGCAGGATTACAGCATTTCACCAATTCCACTGAATGCAAAAAGAAAATAGCAAGCCGCTTGGTGGCAATAGACACTGAGGTGGTTAGGCTGGAGCAGGTATGAATGTGATCGTCTTTGAGACAAGCGTGCACGGATGTGAGCACATGGCGCACACGTGTGTTTTGTGACACTTTTCCAAACAACTATACCCTCTGAATTTTGAGCTTTTCTCCTGTTAACACCCATTGCCAGAACCAGGAGTAACCGTCCACCTGCACGCGTGGGAGAGCGACAGTTTAGCAGGGCTGTCACTCCAGACCCCACCACCTTTTCCACAGACAGACGGGCACCACCGCAGTAAGAGCCGTCCCTCCAGCTCCACGGCAGCTGCAAGAACAAGGCTGCTCCCGGCAGCACGGCCGCTGGCCTCCTGGATCCTGGCCATGCCCCTCTCCCACAGCTTACGGCCAAACAGGCCCCAGGTAACAGGGAGCGACCGACACCGGGAGGCTTGACTGAACTGTTCAGGAGCAGCCAGATGTCCTTTACCCATTTAGGAGAGTTTATTTTGGATGCAGTAAACATACCTCAAGTAAAGGTATTTTGACTTTGCTTGGAAGAAGGGAAAAGAGGCTACAGTGAACACAGCTCCTAATTGTTCATTACAAAAAGAAAGAACAGTGTGATCAAAGAGGGCACAGTCAATTAAATCATGGCTACAGTGAGCTTGTGCCCATCATTCCTTCCTCAAACGCAGAGCGAGGGTTTGGTGCTGGATTCATCTCAGAGGATGTACAGCCACTGGTGCCACTTCAGTACATGCAGATGCAGCTGGATGCCCTGTCTCTACACCACACTCACTTGCACAGAAATAGTGAGATGACAGACTTCATGGAGTTGCTATTTTAACAGTTTACGAGAATGCAATTTACCAGACAACTGCTAAGCCTGCAAGCCTACCGTCAAAGCAGCAGCTAGAACCCTCCTCCTCATGGCCTGGCCTCCTTCCTTTCCTGAATTCAGCTATCTTCAGCTTTTGAGTGATCAACACTGCACAACACGCACCTCCTCAACCGGCAGAGTAGCATCAGTCTGCTTCTAGAGTTTGCCAAAAAATGATTAGCTTCCACCTGCAAGGTTGTCAAAAGCTGGGCACAGGTTACACATGCCTGTAAGTACAAGCTTCCCAAATACTGGGAATCGATGAGGGGAGGAGGTACCAGGGGAAGACAGGGAAGGAAATCAGACAAACATACATTTATTTGGATGTAACAAGGTAGCAGGATGTTTTCCACACCAAATGCTTGAATCAAACAGCGTAACTATCATTATTTTCCTACTGAGAGCCAGCACAGCCAGCTCCACCACTCAAAATCACCAAGCAAGTAGCCTTGCTTTGGCACACAAACACCCTACGCTTCCGCCATCACACACTCACATTTGTATGACCTATCCATGACTAAGTTGGACAGAGTCACTCTGTCCTTCCAAAGCGACTTTTTCCAGTCCATACTTGCCTCCTAAGCAGAGGAAAAATGTCTAAGGAACAGATTTATTAAAAACAAAGAAAAGAACAACATAAAAGTATGATTCAAAGTAAGGGGTGATCATGCCTGGACAAATTCTCCAGTCACACTCCTGTCTTCAAGAGCCAGTCAATTAACGCTTTTAACTTGTCTTCTGCACTCTCAGAAGCAGGCGAGTAATTTGTTTTATCCCCTCCCCCATCTCCCCAAGGATATAAGCATTTATTTACCAATCTGCATCATGGCAGAAGTAAGACAGCTGAGAGACAGTTCCATTTGTTGTATAAAAAAAAAAAAAAAAAGAACAACACACATTGTATTTGGCTGGATGCTTGCAACAAAACAAAACAACAACAACAACAAAAAAAAAAAAGAGAAATAAACTCCTGGCAGAGCAGGTCTTTCTCCCAGTAAAGCAAATAGGCAACTTGTGTTCATTACAACAGGAACAGGCTAGACACTTCCATACACAGACCTCCAAACGTGCTCAGACCATATCCTGGCCTGACAGCTGTTGGCAGTGTTGCAGCAGCACAAACTTAAAGACAACCAAACTATTTGTACGCTAGCATTAACATCAGTGGACCACAAGAGAAAGGCAGGAAAATAAACTGACATAGACTTTAAATTTCTTTCTGGTAAATCCATTTAGACAGAGCGTTTGCTTTACTCGCTCGGCACCAGTTTTGGTCCACTGTTTTTGGTTTTTATGTTGGTTGCGTCACTGCTAATGGTGCAGGCCACCTCCATTTTCTACTCAGACAGACACTTCAAATGCCAGCGTTAAGTGCTACACTCCAGTTGATTTGCCCTGTAGTCAGGTCTGCAGAATTGATGCCACTTACTGATTATGGAGCTGAATAACAAAGCCACTCACAATCTCCTGCAAGAACCAGAGTGACATCACATGTGTTAATGAGGTATATATTTCCATGATGAGCTGTTTCCTGGTATGGAAGAGCTCCAATCTCATTACACCACAAACTCCTCCGGGAGCCGGTCCTCTCCCAGAAGATCCAAGGAGAGGCAGTTCATGGATCTCTTCCCATAAAGGGCAGACTTGGTTTTGCAGTCCACTGTGGAATAAACGCAGCCATAGATAGACAGCTTATCCTCCAGGCTGCAGCCAAACGTGTAGCTGTGGGATGTGTCCGAAGACAGTGTGGCACTTAGTGGTGGGTGCCGGTGCTTGTAAAGGCGGATGTCATCCAAACTCTGGCTGTGCTGGTCCGTGCAGCTCCTGCTTTTGGGCGATCTGACCTGCCAGTTCAGTAAGACACATGAATAAAAACGATGAGCTCGGACACAGCCTAAGGATGCTGGCTACGCATGCTACAAGTTTTCCAAAATTGTTCTTCCACTCCTTCAAAACAGCCCCACCAGCCTTCTGAAGGACATTGGCTTAATGAAGAAGCTGTGAACCATTAAGAAATTGCAAGTGCATTAAGCTGCCCTGCCGTGTTGAGCCAGATCCTGACCCCTCTGCACTGTGTCCTCAGTGTCCAATACAACAGACGAAACACTTGACAGGTATTGACACCTGAATGACCTGACAATTCTTGGCAGATCTGTGCGGTCATCCTCAAACAGACAAAGTGCACGTAACAAAAAATTACCCCAACTGCTTCAACACACTGAGTTAGTGAAAATGAGCTGAAAGGAAGGCTCAGAAGGCAACCACACAAACTAATAGGTTACTGTGTCCAAAATTCACTAAGTGCAACATACAGTTTCATCTACATAACATTGTTCAGCAATGAAGACGACAGAAGCAATAAACCAGCAGTAATTCCCAGAGGCAGCTTCTTGCTACACAAGCTGTAGAGACTTGGCCTCTGTGGAGGAATTACTGACCATCCGAGGCTTTCCCACCTGTCTTTTTTCTTACTCTGTCTCTTCATGATCAGATTTTAAATTCTAATATTAAAGCTGATTTCAGGAATATCACTTTTAAACCAAGACAATTCTGTTGGCAACACAGAAAACTCCCTCCCAGTATCACTTTTCTCACCACCACAGGATGGGAATTTAAACAACCACCCTGAGGACACCCTGTGCTGGCTCAGCTGCGCTCCCAGAAACAGGCACACGCTGTACGGTCCAGTCAACACTAAGGAAACCCAGCCCTGCAGCATTTAGTTACATGGCCTTGGAAGGAAGATTTGTTGATTTTTTTGTTTGGTTGGTTTTGGGTCTTTTTTGTTTGTGTTGGTTTTTTTTGTTTTGTTTTGTTTTGTTTGTTTGGGTTTTTTTTGTTGGTTTTTTTTGGTTTTTTTTGTTTTTTTTTTTAAAGATGCACCAAATATTTGATGCATAGAAGTGGCAGCCAGGTCTTTGCAATTGCTTAAACAGTCCTGTGTTGAACAGAAACATTCTTATAAAACAGATGCCTCCTGATCAATTAATAACGTAAGCGTTTGTTGGTAAAAGCATTAACATAAAATCATTACTTTAAGCAAGATGCCCCCTCCTTGCCTTGTGCTCTTAAGTCATTCCACTCAAATATAGGAGTAAGTTCATTATGATTTGTACTGCATGGCCTTCAGCTTTGGAAAAAATAACTAAGATTTTATTTAAATCTCCTGCAGCACTTTATGGACTATTTTGCTGATAAGTGAAAATTTCTTATCACTTTTGACTGGGTCCAGGAAGAAGCATGAAAAGAGGAAAAAAAAGTTCTAAGAAGTGATTAAAGTCATTGTTCAGAAAAGTTCAGGGAGTAAAGGGGAAAATGATGAATAGATTTTTTAAAATTCTTTTAGCAGAATTAAGGCTAATTTGGATTCAAAGAGAGAAGAAATGGTGGGGGCTTGGTTTTTTTGGTTGTTTTTGTTGTTGTTGTTGTTGTTGTTTTTTTAAAGAACACACACAACATTTCTATCCCAGTGGGTACAACTGTACTTTGAAAAGAAATATTGTTTGGCCTTAACAAGACATTTTATAAGCTTTTTCCAAGCACAACTTATGATATGACATATTTTACCATATATAGTTGCCTTTTCTCAAGGATTTGATGAAAAAAAACGTTGACAACAAAGACTTCAGCACATATGTAGTATAATCACACAAGTGATTGATAGTACTTAAGAGCTTGAGCATCTGGTTTTGCTCTGATGTGAGCTCCTTCGGGCTTCAGGAGCAGGAAGATGATCAAGTTTGCAACCCACATCCAAACTGCATGGATGGTCTTGGCTCTATATTGCACCCAAAATTTGCAAGTGGTTTATTTTCCATTTCCCATCTGGGAACCTAAGGCAGATGATAGCTAGCTTGCAAGATTTCCATGCAGATTTCTCCAAACCTCTCTATACTATTCTGGGACCAAACACTGCTCTCATCCTATTCCTGACAGCAGTAGCGGGCCAACAGCTGGTTTTGGTTACACCATTTAAAATCAGTCAAACGCAGACCCATCACTTTCACCTGATTTACAGCTGTCTCCATTACACTAGACCTTGGTTCAGTGCCCACACGCAGACCCTCCTGCTGAGTGCCCCACCTTACCTGGTGAAGGGATTCCACACTTTGACCTCTCATTTTTATTAGTGTGACTTGCACCACAGACAGCGATTCCTGATTTATAGCTGCAAAGGAGAAGGAGGAAGTGAAAAGCATTGCAGGTTTGAGGTTTTGTGGGCTGGGGAAAAGGGAAGTTGTTCTCACAGGCCACATTCAAGCAGTGCTGTCTTATAAATGTAAGTATACATCAGTAAGCACCCTCAATGCTCTGGGAGTTTTGTTCACAAGTACTCCGTTCTGCCCCTAAGGATCAATGTTTAAAAACTCTCAAGATAACAGCTTCTCATCAACTTGTCCCATATTCACCCATCTTGGTTTTCTATAAAGGCTGTACATCTTAAGGCCAGGCAGCTCCTGCGTGGCGCCGTTGTCTACCATTCCCTGTATCAGAAGCCACAAAACTTTACCTGTTAATTCCTGTGACTAGCCCATTAATCTGTGGTTGAACCCCTTGGCTGTTCTGTGGTATACAAGATTTTAAACCAAATTCCTTCACTACAGAAGGTTTACCTCAGTTATCTTTTTGTCATTAACTGAGTATAAACTTGGCAGATTTGGAGAAAGGAGACCTTGAGGAGCACAGAGGAAAGCAGCACTGTACAATATAGGGTGCTGGCCTTTAACATCTAGGTGAACTGACTTCAAATCCTGTTGCGGTAGGGCAGTAAGTAGCACTGGCAGTTGTTTGGAAGAAGACACAGCTTGCTCAGATCCCTCAGATTATGCCTGGCTTGCCAAACATATATTCCTGTTGCTAGAGCCTAAAGAAAAACACTGAGCAGTAGCAGAAAGCCATCTCACCTTGGCAGCTAGCAGCATCTAGAGGAAGAGATTCAACAGATTCTCCCACAGTGGCCTCCTCTAACTGGTCTCCCTCTAAAGGCGCATCTACAGGCACCTCCTCTGGCTCATCTACTGCCAGCTCAAGCTCTAGGAGAAAGAGAGCAGCAGGAGAAGGTTTAGCATTACACTTCTGCTCCAAACTGCTTCACGTTCTCTTACTCCCCATTCTCCTGCAGGAGAAGGCAAGAGCAGGCTTAGAGGTTGCTCCGCATCTCCAAATTCTTTACCATCATCCTGAGAGTCGTCTTCAGCCCGCCCTTTGCTGCCACTGTCAATGCCAGAGCTACCGTAGCTGATGGTTGAGCTGCAGGATTTCTCTTTCCTATGCACCCGGTCAATGCTGAAGGGCTCATCCACCGACATTTCCACCGACACACGGTGCCTGGAGTCAGCCTCAATGCCCGATGTGTGAGAGCTGCCGTGACTCCCTGTTGACTGGCGTGAGAGACGGTTATCCCTCCGGCTGCCCCCGCTGCTCCCGCTGCCGCGCGAGTTCTTATCGCACGGGTCCAGGTCCATGTCTAGCGTGTCACTGATATAGGACTCCCGGTAGCGCTTCTTCTCTGAGGAAGACAGATGAGAGAAACCAGTGGGAACTTTAAGCAAGACCGAAGGAAGGGCAGCAAAAATAATCAGTAAGTTCCGAGACTGGCACAACCCAACAATTAAGAAACAACTGCTGCAGCTACCGAACAAATACAGGGACAGTTTTGTATTTTGTTTGCTCAACAGATACTGGGATGCCCAGCTGGCTGTAAAAGAACATCAGTCATACTTTCAGTAAACCCAGCATCTCCTGAATTAGAACAGGCAGGCAGAAGCGTTATGATACAGAAACTAATAGCTGCCAGAATGAAGGAAAGGTCAAAAAAAGGGGGAGTTACTTAGCTAACCTAAGTGCTCAGTCTTTAAAAACAGAGTGCATTGATTGTTTCTTGAAACAGTCACCAACATATGGAGACAGCTAAGAACAGGATCCCCATAACTGGCATTTATTAATGATTTATTCATTATTTCTCCCATGGCTTGTATCTGTTACCTACAGAGAGGTGTGCTGAGGGTGGTCAAGAAATCCACAAGATACTAGTAGACACAAAACGACCTAGGGCCTTTTGCCCACACGCAGTTGATCAGTGAGCCTTTCTACAGGTGACCGGCACGTGCCAGTGGTTGCACCCAGACAGCTCAAGGCCAATTCTATAACCGCACTGAAGGGAAAGACAGAAATAACCAAGCTAGATGAAACCAAAGGCTGCCTTGCCCGGTACACCAATTCCACACAACCAGCGATCACTTCAGAGACGGACGTAAGCTCCTTAGAGTTAGCTGAGACAGGCAATAACCAGAAACAAGTTTCTTCCTGACTTCTCACTGGAAGGAGTCAGCCTATATCCTCAGACAAGAGGACCAGCTACTGCTAGCTGACTTCTACTGACCCTGAAGGTAACGACACAAGGCTTACAAACCCCAGAGAAGACAAAGAAAGTGTGAATGGAGAACGCAGGGAACAGCAGTTGGGAAAGAAGTAGGGAGGAGAAAAAAAAAAAAAAAAAAGCATTCGGGAGAAGGCTAGAGGGAAGGGGACACAACCCTCTGAAAGAAGACCTATGCAACGCATTAAAAAGACTGGGGAGAGGTAGGCTGAGAACTTGTAGGAGACTGCTTGCAGAGCTGGAATTGGAAGGGGGCAAGCTGAGAGGTGATGAAATGACTGAAGTTTGCCTGGAAGAATACCAGGGACTGTCAGAGTTCAAATCACCATCCCTGTGGAGAGGGGACCCCATCAGAAAAGACTAATTCTGGGAGTCCTGATCTGCTCTCAGGCTGTTTCTGGCACCTGCAACTCCCAGCTCTTAATTGTCAGACACGACAGACTAAATTGTCTGCAGTGTTTAGTAAAGAGCACTAAAAAATTAAGACACAGGCTCACAACTTGTACTGCTGCTTTAACACAAGAAGATCTTATCCAAATGGAAAGGTTTTTATTCAGAATTACTTCCACTCAGAAGCATGTGTCAAATGTGCACAAATTGGGAGCACAGAGAGTGAGGATCTCCTGTTACTCAAAGGGAGAGATTCCCCCTGTACTGCTCTCACACACACACTTTCTGATCACAGTCTAGCAATGCGGGAGCCACAAACACTTCCCAGTAATGGACTTGAAACATATCTAACACCTCTGTTTGTCTCACCAGCTTCCTGATAAGGCAGAAACACCATTTATTAGATAGAGAGCAGCCACCATGAAGCAACAGCAGAGCCTAACATGCTGTACTCTTCCCCTTACCAAAGTCACCTGCTCTTTCATCACGTACCTTCAGCCTCCTCCAGTTTTCGGATTTGCTTCAACACTGGCTGGATATTCAGAAAGAGCCGGTGGCTGTTGCTGAGGAGCTGCAGCAAGTGCCGCGACCTGAAGGGGCAACCCGTGTAGTAAACCAGTTTCCGTGCAGAGGGCAAACCATCTGGCTGGATCTCAAATTTTTTCCCCTGCATAAAGAGGAGAGATACCAGTGAAATGAAGAAGAGCACGTTCTCAGCCACAGAGCTACCAGAGATAGCTGCGGTCTTGTGCGTACAGGTGACAGGACTTGACTTGACATGGCAGTGCGGGCAGGCCGACAGCTTTGCCAGGTCCCAGGTTGACAGCCCGCTGCCAGATGGCCTCTGTTCCGTCATACTCACCAGGAACGCCAGCTTCCCGATGTGTGACCAGGGAAAGTCATAGAGGAGCTGGCGAACATGATTCACCTCCTGCAACACATCAAACTCAGAGTGACACAGGGACTGGCAGGTACAGGGTGGAGTCAGCGATGTGCAAAGAATTTGCAAACAACCAAGAATTTGAGATATGCGGAGCCTGCTGCTCGCAGGGGGAGGCAGAGGAGCTGTGGTGGGGGGAGCACAGGGGAGCTGGGCAGAGTTAATGCTACTCCAGAAGGCTTTCACAGCAGTCTGTTACCTGATAGATGTGCATTCCTCTCAGGGTCAGGCCCAGGATAACTGTCGGGCGATCCTCCTTCTTATCCTAAAAGAACAGAAGAGCCTGGAGTCAAAGGTTAATCTACAAAGACCACGCTCTTGTTCTGGCACCTACTGCAGGAGAGGTAGCAGGACTGCTCATCAGGCAGATGCCATCGGCTCATTTAGTTTTTATTGTGTTTGTAAAGTGCACCTTGCCTTGTTGACCCGTGAAATATCTACACCTAAAATCCCCTCATGCTGGATGTCTCAAGCATTTCACCAACAAACACGCTAGCTGCCCTGGACAGGGAATCCTGTAGCTTTAGTGATTTGAGGGCACGGACAACTACTGCTCTCAGAGGTACCTTGTAACCTCTCATGCTGCCACGCGCTGTCTCTGCTGTCCCCATCAACATGTACCACTCTCGCTCTCTGGGTGACAGAGCGCCTGAAACAGAAGGGACGCCTGTCCCCTTCTCCCTGCCACAGCACTGCTGTTCCCATCCAGGGACTTGCTGGACCTTAGGTGTCCCTTGGCCAGGAGGGAGCCAAATCAATGCCCAGAGTCACAGGGACTTTCCTTCTAACCTTTTGATCTCAGTGTTGGGAGCAGGTGGTTTTAAATGTTTGTGGCTGGGTTGAAATACTGCCTTGTTTTTCCTCATGCTGTATCTTGGTATGACATACTCGGTCTCTAATGAGATTCCTTTGCTTGAAGACCAAAAAATATCATTAATTAGTTCTTTCAGTCTTTCCTGGCATGGCAGAGTTAGGGAGGGGAATACATACTCTTCTTGCTAGGAGGAGCAGGAGGAAGAAAATTTGGGGGTACAAATTTATGGGCTCACAGAGCTCAAACTTTACATCAAAACTTTCTCTTCTTATTTGGCTTGTCAAGACACAAGCCTTATGCCATCACACTACCTCACCCTTTGCCCCTGGTACCATCCATGTCTCCAGTTTAAAATCACTAAGAAATGCTTTCTGCCTCCTAAGGGCAAAGAGCTTTGTAAATCGGTATTGGTCTGGAGGAGAGATATGGGGCTCAGTGCTGTGTTTTCTTTTGGAGTTCCCAACCTCAGTAGCAGCCATGAGGAGGGTGTAAGACAAAAGTGACTGCTTCTGAAATCTCAGGGCAGCCAGCGCAGCGACAACTTCACCTGGCACCCCTGTGCGCTCGATCGGGAGCTCTGTGTCCAAGGTGTCACCTAGGAGGAGGATTTCTCATCACGAGATGAGATACCTCTGTCACATGGCAGGAAGAAGAGCACATTGTGGATCAAACAACACATGAAGGAGTTAGCAATGCGTAAAATATAAGTTAAAGTCAGACAGGAATTTGGATATTAAGAGCAACCAATTTCACAGCCCCGGTGCTTTTGGATAAAAACTGTATCGTGTCCTGCCGGCTGGATTTCTTATGGCATTCAAGTGTAACCAACCTTCTTATGACTGCATCATTAATAGCATTAGAATCAAAACAGAGAGGACACGAGAGGTAGGGGGAGCATCTATGGTTTGCGAGGAACTGAAACGAAGCCTGGACTACAGACCAAACTGGAACTTATTTCCTCCAGAAAATGCGTGTTCCTCCAGTAACGAGAGCTGCTAGATTTGCTCAAAGGACACTGATGCCTCACAGACATAATTCCCACTGAGCACAAACAACCAAGAAGTTTAATTATGAGTCTGACACAGTGGATTATCTCCATTTGCAAAAGGTCCAAGCCATTCCTAATTGCATGAGCAAGTCGAATTGCACTCACCTAAGTCAAACAGAAAACATCTCTTTAGTCCTATTTCTAGACCTAAACTCTCTTAGCATATGAAAACGAAGCACATTCTGTTTAAGCAGGCTTGGGTAAGGAGTCTAAGACTCAGGGACAAGCAACAATCCAGGAATCCAAAAAACTGACATACAGCTGAAAAAACAACCACCACTTTGACAGGGTCGGAGGGGGAGAGGGATAAGAAAGTTGGGATGACTTAGTGTCACCTTCAGTTATTACATGGGATTTGTGTGAAAGCTGGCTGACCTCTTGTCACCATTTCAGCGGACTGCAACAAAAAAAAAAAAAAAAAAAAAAAGGCTTCCCAGTGATTTCCCTGGTGTGAGTCTACTGACAGGCAGGGACAAAAATTAAGTTTTGCCATTCCTGTGGCCAGTTTCTTGGCCAAGGAACAAAACTAGATTCCAGCTATACCTGTATATCGGCAACAGATCTCTTTGTGGGGACAGGCCTCATTGGCTGAACATTTTAGACCTGTTTGGCCTCTCTGAATCAGAGGCAACCGTCCCTCAAATAAACAGAAAATGAAAAATGCAATGGTGCACCCAGTTAATGACAGGAGAGAAGTTAAAAATAAGAAGCTCTTTGTTTAACCTTCTGCAGCCTGTAGAAGTGGACGGGCACATCTTCCAGCAGGCAGGACTCCTTAATGAATTTCAGCACCGCTTCCTTAGCACTCAGCCCTTGCTGTTCTCGGTGCATCTCTGGGGCATGTTTCAAGATGTAGTCGCTCCCCCTCTTCGCAATTATCTAAACCACAAGGAAAACAAACAGGTCAGCAACTCTTCAGCGATCCTCACAGGAGGCAGCTGTGATCAACAGCAAAGCAGAAACTGGAGGTGGAGGAGGTTCATATGGTCCCTCAAGATGTTAGTCCATGTTCACCTCTACCTCCCTGGAGGATAAGCATTTAAAGCAGCCCAGATGATACCGATGTCTCCAAACAGATCCTATATGGCAAAATCATAACAGACCAAGACTACAGAGGTCGTGTCAGCTTTTTTCATTTTTAAGTACTGGAATTAGTTTTCCTAACTCTTGGCATCCATAAATGCTTACGGGCAGATAACAAATACTGCCCTGCATGCCAACACAATCAACAGCGACATCTCCAAACACTGCAGAAATGCTAGGTGGTCCTTTAAAGACCAGAAACTACACATTAGGCTTATTTAGCATTTCCATCCTCAAAGGGGTGGATAACACTATCTCAAGGTATTTTTTATCTGTCAGGAGTGGTTGGCAGGCACGTGGCTTTGCTAAGCAGTAGAAAAACCTACAGTGGGCCTTTTGCTCTGGCCCTGCGAGTACCCAGTTCCCATGCTTGCCCACGTGCCCTCTCCATACAAGGCTACAGGGCAGCCTGGCCCCCTCCCGTGCCACACTGGCCCCGTCCAGGCTGCGAGCAGCAGGGACAGATAAGAGGAGTGTTGACTGAATTCACAAAATCCCCCACTATCGGGGGCATTTAAAACTAGATGCCACTAGGTACCCGAGAACATCCTGCCAGGAACAACCTGCCCTGGCTCAAAACAACCAGGCCCCATCACCACGCAGTTCCCACTTCCATTTTATATTAAGCCCCTTGTTTACTCTGTTCGGTAACACCTCTGCCCTCCTTGCCGGATTAGTTGCCCTCCCATGAGGAAGGCTGGGCTCGGTGGAAGACAACATCGATGCCATCAGCTGCGCAACATCAGCAGAAAGAGACGCACCAGCTCCACAGTTCAAAGCCGGGTTGATCACCCCAGGGCAGCACCGCCTCTCCTCACTAGCACGAGGCTTGGGGCAGCCCTCGGCCAAATCATCTCAAGCACGCGTTGGAGGAAGAGATCGCGTTGGAGGAGGAGATTGCTCAGTATCTCCTCACGGGAGCCCGGGGGCAGGGAGAGAAGCGTCCCCATGCCTGCCAGATTTTGCTCTTTGTAATGATGTAATAAATCACCCACATACTTGCTTGGGGTTGTGGCTCAGCGCAGGTGAGCCAGGCTTTGCCTTGGCCTTTGCAATGTTTGCCAGATGAGCAATAGTCTGTGATAAGACTTTTAACTGCCCCAGAAATGGCACGCATGAGACCCACCTTTTCCAGCCCTTTGTTAGCTACCTCCTGCCAGGCACCCCGTAGCGAGGAATGGCATGGGATGAAGGCCTGTTGTCCAGGAGAAAGGCGCATTTCTGCACAGCCAGGCAGGCAGGCTGGGACTTGTGCATAAAAGAGACTCTACCAGCCTTGCCTCCCTGACACAACCCCTGTCACTGCTCTGAACCTTCTCCCCAAAGCAGGGGACAGTGCCACATTTCAGGGGAGACATGACTCACCTAAGGACAAGCAGCCAGCTACCAGAGGCATCTGGGCTTTTTGACAGCTATTCCAAGGCACGCGCTGGGCTAAAATCCGCTGTCAGAGCAGAGAAGGGGGCCCCAGACCTAACTCAGGTGGCAGAGGAGGGTTTGTGCAGGTCCCAGGGAACATCCTGCCCCAGCAGACGTCATCAGACATTACAGTGATGTGTCTGTAGCAAATCTAGCTTCCCTTTCTATTTTTGTGGACGCTAAAGTGTTTATCAACAGTTTTCTTGACATTTTACCACAAGAGGAGAACTCTCTGCAGGTAACCAGCTCTGACAGAGTTTTAGTTAATTTGCCTTCATTTTACAACTAAGCCAACTCTTGGCTTTATAAGCTGTTTGTTACTCTTGAAGGGCAGAAGCCCATGTGCACATGCTTATAAACAAACACATAAACCCATTTCCAGGCCCTTCCCTTTTCTCTTACTGCAGTTGAGCCAGAGATTAATGACAAAGTAAGCACCAGAGGCACTGCACAGCAGTACTACCCCTTAGGGTTTGTGTCTATCCATCCCAGAGGTAAGCATTGCAGAGATAGGAACAAGGGGCAATGGACTTGGCTTCGCAGCCCTAGGTTTTCTGTAGAGCTTAGGTTGTGCAGATCTTGCTGATGTACTACTGCAAACACACAACCCTTTAAGCCATAGAAGAATTAAACAAAGACAGCCGCACTGTTGGAGTTAGTTATTAATTTGACACCAACACATTCCCTCACCAAGGAAGGGTACATACCACCCACCTCACTGATGAGTGAGCCCAGAAGGAACGGGCACCTACATCCAGTGGAAAGAGAGGAGATACCTGCTGAGGGAAATTCAGGGGGATGCTCTACCACTCTGCCTGATCATTGCAGTGGGAGTTGGGGAAGATGCATGGCTGCAGTTAGGTACCACCTTGACATAGCTCCTGCTGGGTGGGCAATCTGTTGACAGAAAGATCGCCCGAAACTTACCCATTGCGGGAAATAAGCCTGAGGTTCGAAATATTTGCCAGCATGGACCTTCTCCCTGTAGTTGCCGAGGTCTGCCTGTAAGCTGTAGGCAGCCAGCAAGAAGTAGATTTCTTCTTTGTGGTTGCACCGAGACATAAGTACTTGCTCTTTGAGATGGCAGTAGTAGAGCTGCCGTGCCACCTTATCACTGCAAGACACAAAGGCAAATTTAGTTGAAGAAGAAAAGAAAGTTCAAGCTCAGATAAGGCCCCTCAAACACATCTTCATTCTGAGAGGAGGGATTAAACTTTGACGTTCCTGATGTGTGCCAATGCCACCCTGACAACAGTTATGTGTGCGTAGGGAGCACCAAGCCAAGATCAAGGTCTTCTCCCACTAAGTGTTGTACAAACATGGGAAATGGTAGCTTCTGTCTTGAAGAGCATGAGATCTAAGAAGTTAGGGCAGAAGGCAGATGAAAGAAAATCACGTCACACCTGTTTTGGAGACTGACTACATCAAGCACTTCTGTTTCTCTGGAAAGCCTGTAGCACTCAGGAGAGTAAACCCCCTTGAATCCCAGTTCTGTTTCTTGCACATCTGTCCTCCTTTCCCCTCTAAACCTGGCACTGCTTTTTCATTTCACCTTGCCTTAGGCTCAAGGTACTTTTCAACAGCTAATTCCCTGCAAGGTAGATCAAAAGACACAGGAGCCTTGGGCATGTTTTTGTCTTCTTCCTCAAGCTGCTAAACAGAGATAGCCTGATAACGCGTAACTATCACGTAGCATTGATAACCCACACACTCCTCGCTGTAAGAGCTCATGGGAAGCGGGCTGCTGACACGTATGTATAGATGAGGTGCTGGACACTACAGTCTGCTCGTAAAAGTGTGAGTGTGTTTGTAGTTTCAAGGGGCCATGTAACCACCTCTGCATGACTCCACAAACCTCTCCAATTACTAGTGCAAGAGAAAGTTGCTTCTGACACTAAAGGATACGTACATTGGCGTGGTAGAATGATATGCAATCTCCCTTTGTACCTAAAAGCAAAACTAAACACAAAACACTTAACAGCCAAACAGACTCCAGAAGAGAGACTCCCCTGTATCCAAAATGAAAGGCTATGGAGAGAGAAAAACAAAAAAACACCAAGCTTTGTTCAAGATGAAAACAAATGCCGAAACTTTGGCAAAGATTTTAATCCACCCAAATGATCCCAGCTCTTGGCTTGCCCTGGGGTCACAGCCACGCCAGAAGTGCTGATGGAAATTAACTCTGTCAGTTGTTCATTTTCAACTACCTCATCCTTTGTTCTGTACTGTGGGTGAGGGTGGTGGTGTTTTGAGTGCAGCCTGCGTTCCATCTGAATGGACTACAAATGCAAGACTCTCTAACTTATGAAGTAGTTTCTTTTGTCCATTTACAAAAGTCCATTTCCAGGAGTAGACTGCACAGAGCATTGCTCAGAAACAAAAACCATATCCAAAATTATTAGCATGTGCTCTGGAGTATAAATAGCTATTTTTGGTATATTCACCTGATGCTTTTCATACAACCGAAAGATGCAAGCAAAAGAGGGTTAAACATATTTTGATACTGTCGTCATTCAACCTCCTCTCTAAACACAGATGGAAAAGCAGTCACAATTTTCCTAGGGATAAGGAGTATGATTCAGGGGGAAAACATTCATAGCTGGGTGAGGAAGTCTGTGAAGGTCTTTTTAAAAGAAACAAAGCAAAAAACAAGTGGATTTTTTAAGCTTATTTCTGTGAGCTCCCAGAGATGAGCTTAACAAAGAAACATTATTTTTCTTGCCTTTTAAGAACACAGTGAATAATTAAAAACACAGTAACTACCACAGAAGGGAACTTACCTTATTACTCTTCCATTTTCTACATAGTATTGTACTCTAAAGAACGCAACAAAAGGAGGGCTGAATTTCTCTGTTCCCTAGAGCAGAGAGAGAAGACAAGTTAAATAAAGTTCAGCATCCAAAATTCCTGTAACCCTGTCTGGTAACGTTCTCGTCTCCCAAGCTCAATCGCCATACTGGTCTTCATTTTCTACTCTTAGCTCTCGGCAAGTTTTGGGGGGGATCTGACTGTCTTAGAGGCTCACAACAATGAGGCATCATAAAACATTTAGAGAGGCTGAACGGCAAAACACCCTAGGGAGGGCAGAAAATTTTGGAGGTGGGGGTGATGATCAGATATAAAAGAGTCCCAGCGTAGCCTGGGGATGCCCAGCCCGGCCCAGGGTTACCTAGCTCAGCACCTGGCAGACGCCTTAGCGCTGAACGCAGCAAGTTTAACACAGCCTCCCTCAAAGCACCAGGCTGGGCGGCAGGGCAGCGTGCCAGGCTGGCACGGCCGCGGCGCTTCCAGGGCGCACCTAGGAGCAACCAGCCGTCTCTGCGCCGCACCACATCACTCAGCAGGGACACACGCGCTGCTGCGTTCAGCACTGACGGCCCGAGGCTGAGCCGCACCAGCCTGATATTAACTCCTCGCCTTTTGTTTGGCAGGGCTAATGTTTAGCTATTCACACCTTTCTGCAGCCACAGACCAAAAGAGGACACCGATGTCTGCTTCACACTGAAGATGTCTGTTAGAAGAAAGCCAGCAAGAGTTCTGTTGTTGTTTTAACTACAGTCTACCTTTCAGACTTACAGGCTTGTTTAAACAGGAGAAAAAAAGACAAAAAAAAAAAAAGAACAAGGGGTGGGGGGGAAGGAACACCTTATCTTACTAGCTCATTCTCTCATCTTTCCTACTTTGCCACTTGCTTCTTCAACGTTCATACAGGTAACTTTGCTCATACAGGCAGTTCCAAGGCTTTGCTGGTCAGATCCATCTCACTGGGACAAGGTACGTGGCACGCCATGCACATCTGATGCAGATGGTAACTTCTTGATCATCACGCAAATATTTACATTGTATTTCTGGAACTTGTCCATAGTCACCCTATATAATCAGCTGGACTGGGCTTTCCACCTGAAATCTCTTCATAGGAATTAAATCCCTGTCTGCTAACCCAGTCCAATAGCCTAACTCCTCTCAGACTTCAGTACTGCCAATGGCAACTCATTCAGCCTTTTATGATTCACCTCACACCAGAGGTTCAACACTTATCCTGACTTAAAAAGTGTTGCAAGAATCCAGCCTCAAAGCAACCACAAAGCGTACCACATCCCGAGGTGACCAGAAACACCTGCCTCAGGAAACCCTCGCTGGCTGGACAGACAGCCCTCCACACGACTGGCAGCTGTCTTTGAAGTAACCCTCACTTGTTTGGGAGAAGTAGTATGGGATAAGAGATCCCCGAACCTCACTAGTCATCTGCAAACTTCTCTAAGCAGCAGAAATGGCAATCGTGCCTACTCTGCAAAAGAAAATCCTCGAGGAAGGTGGAAAAAGTCATAATGAGCTAATTAAGACATCTGAACGTAACTGCATACTACACTTTGTTCTAGACTGCAGCTCTTCTAATAATGACACACACAAACAGGCATTATCATGTCTGAATGACCGGCACTAAGCAATTACATAGGCTTGTCTTTATTTCATGTAGCTTTTCCCTCCCTTGACAGGGCTGGCTAGCCTTAAAGAACTAAGACTCTTCTCGAACGAAATATCCTTCCTTTCGCTCCACTCTCCTTTTGCATGTACTCTGGAAGAGTCACAGCTCCAGCCCTCTCCCTCATATCAGGTTCAAGTCACAAAAGGTCATTTTAGGCTGTTCTGCTTAAGGACAACAATGAGGTCTTCAGACTCTTCACGGGCTCAGCTAAGTTCAAAAGGAAGGCTGACCAACTGACCTCCACTCCTGTAGCAGCTAAGCAGCAACCGTGTGGCTACTATTGCTCAGGTAAAGTTGTGTAAGGGGCTGTTTTAGCTCTTTTAATTAATTGTACTGCTGTGCAAAAGTCACTGCATCTTGCTACTGAACAGCATTCTACAGACCATCTTCAAGAAATGCTTTATGGACCTTAGTTTAAGAGCTTTCATTTCACTGTGTAGTCCAATGCCAAAGCAGTAGCCTCTGAAATTAAACATCTGTCTTACTTTGGTGGTCTCTTTCTTCCATTCCTTTGAGAAGTATTTGCTAAGCTTCTGCTCCAGGTCTATAAAAACATACTCATTATCTGAAAGACAAGAGGAAAAAAGCATTTAATGTTAAAGAATTAGAAATTCTTATTCATTCAATACTTAGATGAAGTATTAGAAGTATTAGAACATGTTGTTTCCAAGTGATAGGCTTTAAAACAAAGCTGACCAGGGAATAGACAGGGCAGGGAAAAGAGAGGTCACTGAGTCTCTCAAATACCTGTGCTACTCCAGACAGTATGGAAGGAAGGTCAGCTATGTCTTGATTCAAGAGATGCTGAGCTAAAGTTTCCCAACCATCTCAGCCAGAAATGCAAAATTCTTGCTTTATAAGCAAGAAGCCGCTTACAGAAGGGAAACATCATCTTACTAAGCTAATTGTACTGTCAGTTTAGTGGATTCAGGTTTTCATTATCATTAAACAAGCAAGCCCTACCCAAACTTTTACTCTGCCATCATGTAGCACCATGGTCCAACGTGGCATAAGCAAGTGGACAGAGTCAGGTATTTGACAGGTTTCATCATCTACATATGAATGGGATCCTCTGAAACGGTGAGCAGGAAGAGGACCAAACCCAAACGCCCTCCTCAGAAGGTCTGGTGTCTCCTGCTCACACCCAACTTCTTTCATACAGCAAAAAGATGAATGAAAGGAAGGGAAACCTGGCCTGCCTCAAAGGACCAGGACTTGCTCTCTACCCAGGTGAGGGTGAACAAGAGACAGCCTGAAGAGCACATCATCTTGAAAGAGCTTTGTGCTGCTTTCAAAGCCAATGTTTTGTAACACTGCTTACCAATTATCAAATCCAAACAACTCAGCCAGTGAAAGATTTTTCCCTGACTCTTGTCAAGTCTCTTAACAAAAAAAAAAAAAAAAAAAAGGCTTGATGTGCGTTTCAGGCTTCAGCAGCAATGCCAGCTGAGCACATTCACCTGACCAGTCCCTCTACTCTTTGGTCTTGCCCAGGAAAGTGTTTTGACAGGTGACATAAGTGCCAAGTTAAAGAGCTTGTTCCTTAGACATGAAAGGAGCAGGGGAAAAAAAAGGGAAAAAGAGGAAAAGAAAAAAAAAAAAAAAAAAAAAAAAAGAACGCTTCACAAAAAACCTTCCACCCCTGAAGACCAGTCTGGACTTCCAAGCTTTGGCTGTTGCTTTCTGATGTCAAACAAAAAAAAGAAGGGGAGAATAGAGGTGAAATTTTTCTAACAGAGATTTACAACCAAATGAGAGCTTGCACTCGTGTCTGAACAGCAGATGAAGGACTGGCAGAGGCCAGTGTTACAGCAGGTATTCAAGGGGGCTCTGAGCTACCTCGCAGCCATCCTCCCAGAGCATTCCAGTTCCTTACAGGGGCAGATACAGCAAATACGTCCTTTGTAAGCTTTTAAAAAACAAGCAAGCAAAACAACCCCCTATTGCCACCTCCTTCAGCTCCCACCTCAAGTGAGAGAAACCACATCTGGTGTTAGCCAGAGTTGGTCCACACACCACACTAACAGGAAGCCTTATGTAAAATACCAGTAACACTGGACACAAATAAAGAGGATAATCCCCCAAAAGTCCTGTTCCACCTCTATGGTCTTTCCTGCATTGTACTGATTGCAGCTGTAATTTTAATATAATTACACTTCTGCTTACCATGTTGCTTGACATGCCACATACATACACAACACAGCATTTAACAGCACTGTTGAACTGGCTGTACAAAATTCCTGAAAATTTTAGTGGTGGGAATTTAAGTGCTGTAGCACACAAGGTGATATAGAAGTTGTTTTGCTATTTTGACAAGGAGAGGAAGAGGTTTTTAGCATCACAGAGACTGCATCTTGTACCTGCCTCTTCACTTTATGCCTGTAAGATAGGGCAGCTGGGGGGCTATGCTGGCTCCAACCTTTGCTTCTCTAAGTCCATTAAGATCAGATAATGCTGCCTTGAAAAGGTTGATAGGAGTCCTTGTCAGCGAGAGAGATGGGTTTGGTCCATCTCTTGCACTTGTCTCTGTCCTTTGTCAGCTGCCAAGCTGACAGGCTTCTCTGCAAAGCTTTTCTTAAAAAGTAAATAAAAACTCATTTAGGAAGCAATTGCACAGCAAGCGACAGGAGCGGGATAACACAAGCACGGCACCCAGTCGCTCCCTGGGCTTCAGCAGTCCCAGGGCAGGGCGCTCGCTCCACTGCAGGCTCCCACAGCGGGACTGGGGCTGCTCCTGATGGCACAGCAGTGTTGGGTAAATCCTGTGTCGGTTCTGCCAGCACCACCGTGTTAAGCTGCCATCTTGTAAAGAGGGTAGGGAACCTGCACGGCTGTAAAAAGCTGTGGGGTCAGTTTTTCCTTCTCGCTCAGGAATGATCCCATGCCCAGAGGCGTTTAGGGAAATATGTGAATTATTCCTCAGCCTTGAGGGAAAGATGGCAACAGCAAGTGCAGTGATATACCCCGAGCCATCCCATCACACACGGATACTGGGACAGAAAGGGGAAAAGGATGACAGAGCAGATCCACTGTAGTAAAGCCATTTGTTACCCACACCCCACAGCCCCTATGTATCTCTGTCATATTAATTAGGTTAGAGAGATGACTCTAGGAGGGCCCAGATGTGAAGCCTGAGGACTCCAGGTCATTATCATGCCTACTGAGAGGTGCACATAAACCCCAAGAATAAGCTAGGCTGAAGGAGGAGGACACCTGGATGTATCAGCTCTCCCTGGGAGTCCCACTCCTCCCCGGCCTCAGCCCAGCATCCTCCCGTCCTCCCTCCCGTGCAAGAATGCAGTGCTGCATTCCTGCCTTAATGAAGTTAATATTGCTGGAATGTCAACCTGCAGTGTAAGCCTCCATCTACAAAAACAGAGGTATCTCCCTCCCCAGCCCTATGTGGGTTATGGGTTTTTTTCCTTAAACTGGATTAGTGGTGCAATTTAGAGATCTTTTGCCAGATGCTAAAACTGTCTCTGGTTTGAACACAAGCATCTCTAGCAGACATGAGGGCACCAAACTGCAGAACCTCAGCGCAGTGCTGTAAAGGACAGTATAGAAATGCACAGCTGGCTGCCTTTCCAGGGAAGTACATGTCCTATCTGTGGATCCAAACAGGGCTGGATACTCAGCAGGTACAAACTGTCATTGCTTCACTGGCCTCAGCTGAAGTACAACTGAAAGGTACCAAGAAGCTGGCTTAGAAGCACGCACACCTGCAAATACGCACCCGTTCACCTGCAGCTACTGACACTGCATTCATGAATCTTGTCTCAGTGCTGTCAGTGAGCTTAAAAAATACATCATACCAGCTTCTCTTAAAAGGTTCCCTCATGTATGCGTGTACAGGTACCAGACCTGGCACAACACACCAGTACACTGCACTGCAGTCCCAGGAAACCCATCTGGACAGCCGGCTAGTTTGCAGTAACGCAATTTACACATTTCTCCCAATTTCAGCTTTTAAGAGCCCTCAAATGAAATGAAGTTTATGCTGTAAAAATCTCACTTCAGATTAAGCAGTCACCAGAAATGCAAACATTCAAGAGCTCCTACTCTGCAAAATTAGCTTAGCACATTTACATATTTAAGCAAATATAGGACGCGCATTGTTGCAAAAAAGTAATAGACCAGGTCTCCAGTCAGAAAAAAGTCACACAGTTCCAGTGAGTGATGCAGATTTACAATAGGCATTATTTCCACCGCAGGGAAAACGGGAATAGAAATTTATGTCTGTAATACACGGTCAAATCATTTCTGAGTCATTGTGACTCTAAAAGCCATTATTTTCCATTAACCAGTGCCTCCCCATTTCATTTTTTATGAAAGGTTAAGTTCACTGCAGAAAAGATAAGTAATGGTGAATGCCAATAACCTGTTCTCCTTCCGTGTTTGGGCTAGGAGAACCAAGAAATTCCACAGAGGTAAGTCTTATCCTACCAAGAGGCAGAGCTCAGACCCCACTGGCAGCCAGGAACATCCTATTAACTCCTTTGGCTGAGTCAAGTATATTTTAATACTGTAACTATTTAGACAGTCCACAAGATTAGGATTCAAATAAAATATGAATTAGTGCAAAGCCAAAGTTCCACATAGCAAGCATTTTCTGCCTTAAAGAAAAGGGAAAAAAAATTATCCTTGGCTATAGCGCTTAACTTCTCCCAGATGCTGCAAGAAGTCTTGTGGCAATACCACTATTTCCCTTGAGAAGCAACAGGAAAGAGACCGGGAGCAGAACAGAGGGATACTGGGGTTAGGGGAGAGCTACGGCTTAAAAACCACAGCGCTCAAAAATACCTCATAACCCATGCTGTAGACCTCACATAACCTGTTTAGCTTCCCTGGATACCAGCATGAATTTTTTTGGTTGTTTATTGAAGAAGAGCCAGCTACACACTCCTTTTGCATGTGGAGCTCCCCAAGCTTCAAAGTGCTGGTGGCCTGGGAACATCACTATCCACATGGAATCTGCTCCCGCCACCTCTACATAAGTTCTCTGTGCTCCTGGTGTTACCTTTCAAGCCAACAGAAAGAAACTTCATCCACTTTTCAGTAGCTGGTTGATTATTTTACTAAGGGGTTACTGGTATTTTACTAAGGGAGGTCCTGGCTGAGGTTGCTTTACCTGGGATGGAGAGAAGGTATATGGAGGGAAGAATAAAAGGGAGCCCAAGGTCGTGTGGCCATTAGGAACTGTTGAGGTCTGAAGACTGAGATAAAGGCTCAGTCATTCCTGACGATGGATCGCTACTGCAGGAATTTTATGTTGGCACCTTACAGTTAGCAACAAGGCATGCCCAGGCAAAGATCTTCAGACTTTTGGCAGTGTCACAGGGGATTCTTCTGCACAAGAAGAGCTGCAGAACCATTTCCAGCATTGCTCATCCAGGAGCAAACAAACCCCTTGCAATTCTCAGGCAGAAGAGCACTTGGCTGGATGTTGTACTGATGCCGAAGGAGAAACAACAGACAGCAGGTACAGGCAAAAAAATGCCTTCTTAGGAAGAGACCATGCAAGTACTTCCAAGGAGTATTATACACTTCTTGAACACCTGAACCCCTGCAGTTCCCTCTAGGTGGCACATTTCTGCACATGTTTTTCTTACATTGCATTTAACTCATTTGAGGTATGAAAGTCATTATAATGGAGTGGTATCTTAGGTTAGAATACAGAAGAAATTCATAAGGGAGATGCAACTATCCAAGCAGATTTAAGGGAGGAGAGGCAGAAGCAGGGATAGTGGGGAAGGACTGGGGAGTAATCATCAGAGGGTATTTTGGAGAGTTTCTGTTGTCATCTGTCTTCTTAAGAGACCTTTTGTTATAATAGATACCCACATAATATAAAGATAACATGGTAGCGTATTCTGTCTGTGAACTTCAGTACTGAAGGCTACACAGATGCAGAAGAGTTAACTGCAGACAGAGTGGTCTTGGCAGAGTTAACCACCAAGCTCCTTGCTAAGCATGCGCTGGGAGGCATGGGTCTGGCAAGGTGAACAGCCATAGCTGTAACAGCTGAAGGATGATCCTTGAGACAGGGGAGCTGGAGCAAAGGGATTTGGTTTTGTTAGAAAGCCAGCTTGACAAACTGGTAAGAGGACACAGAGAGACAGCAACTGGGTGTAGGAGCTGCAGGCTTGCTCCTTCCCAATCGAAGGCTTCCATCTGCTTGGGTCAAGCAAGGTTTGCTCCTGGAAAGGAGAAGCCCAAGATTCAGGATTGAAGGGATCTGGCTTATAACAACAAAGGAGGCCTGGCTGTTCTAAAACAAAACTGATTGTCAGCAGACAAAGAAGACTGACTTGTGTCACTGCAAACACTTTCTGATAATGAGGGAAATCTCCCACAGGGCAGTAGATAAGGTTGACCCCGCAGGAGGAGCTGCAATATAAGACCCAGCTGCTGAAGCCTATGGAGCTAGGTTGAACCTAGCAGGGTTGCAGGGTCTTTCACAGAGCAAGCTACAAGGAAAAAATACACTTCAGCAGCAGCAGCATGCAAGGTATAGCCTGCTTGATGATCTGTGACAAAACTAGAAGAGCAACATGTTCCAAGCTTTGTGCCAGTGTGGCCTCCCATTAATATACACTCCTGAACTAAATTTTCAAAGCAATCACCTTCTTATAGATGCAAGCATTTTTCCCCCAAACACGGTTGGTTGAAGTGGTTTTCATCTTGAGAATAAAAAAAGCTCAAGAGCAGAAGGGGTGAAAAATGCTCTTCTGCCACCATTACTGTTACCTTAAATCCTGAAGCTTGCCCTCAGCATCTGTAACAGTCAGAAGTGAAGGCAACGAATTTAGGCAACGAATGCTGGAAGACATGTTCCAAGACCTACAGCTTAGATCTCGCAGCATTCACAGTTTGCAGTTTGCACGGGGCTTTGTGGTGCTGTTTTAATTTCTGTCACACTTAGGGATTAAACTTCTGTTTATGATTAAGGACCCCAACCTCTCCCCCTCACACACATACTTACTATGAGACCAACTGAGCATTAGTCTATCTGTACAATGTCTGCAGGTCAAATGAGCTCCTAATCCAGATAATCCACCCAGTGTGATTGGTTACAATTCTGCAGAAATCCTTTAATTTTCATTCTCTTGCCACTGCTGACAGTCAGGGTTTTGTTGACAAATTAGCAGCAAGGTAATGGATGCAGGTGGATTAGAATACCTTGTTTTGCATGTGGCAGCATCAGACTACCAAAAATAAATACACATTAAAAAAACGGGAAATATACCCTTATTAAAACAGGGCAGTTGTTTCTTAAAAAATTACATCTCAGAGCTGCAGCACAGAGAGGTGAAAGCATGATGCAGAAGAATACTTTGGTCTGAAACGCAGACGCTTCATCTCTAGTTTTCGGACATCTAACCTGCCCTTGCCTCACAGACCAGCCCCACGCCTTCCCTTTGCAGCCTCTGCAGGACGTACACCAACTTGCTGCCCCGCCAAGGCAGTTGACTTAAGTACCCACAAGACAACCCTGGGCAATGCAAAACTTACCCAGGCCTCCTCACAACCTGACTGGTCTGCTTCTCTTTCTTGAGTTGATAGCTTGCCATGAAACCAAAAATCCCTGAAAAGCGGGCAATGCCTTAAAGGCTACTTCCAAATGCCAGAGGTGGAGAGTGCTACATTTGCAACAGAAGCGAGACCTCACTTACCACTGGCAGCAAGGGAGATGATCACCAGTCTGCTGGCCAAAACAGGGGGGTGGGAAATCAAGTTGGGGAACAGAAAACCAAAAGACTTCCTTTGCTACAGCTCTACCGTAATAAACCTGGAGCTATTTTAAAAACAAAATAAAATAAAGAAAACTCTAAAACCCACTGCACAAGACTCCAGTCAGCAGCTTACTGGACTTTCACAGACTAAAGGTAGGGACCAAAGGAAGCAATAACAAACAGACCAGGTTTGCTCCCTCTCTCGAGAGCGTGCTGCAGCCTTCCCAGTGGCTGTGGCCATTCAAGCCGAGAAACTCACTGCTGACACTTTTCTGTTGTCTGGCCCCAACAGTTTCTTAAACAGAGGCACAAACAAAAATAAATCTCCTCCTCATCCAAAATCCTGACACCTGCCTGGGTGGCAGAGGGAGATGGCTGTCAGGAGGAGCCAGGGTGAGCACGAGGAGCCTTCAATGAAGCAGCTTTACAAACTGAGCCACAGCAAGCAGGAGTGAGGAATAGTCAGGAAAACAAAACAAAGCAAAAAGAGAGGTTAATTCAGGCTACTGGGCTCCTGCAACTCTTTTCTTTGACATTTTTCTAGGAGCTTGGCAAAGAATTAGCTTCTCCAAAAAGGAAGAACACTTCTGTGAAGCAAGAAGAAGATTGTTTATGTTTAAAGCTATGGGCAATATACATTAAGGACTAGTCAGCACAGCTGTATTGTGCTCTTTGGGTTGGGGTAGTTATACTGCGTTTCCAACAGGCTGAAAGGCATCTGCTGCAACAGGGTGTTTTGTGGCCAGAACTCCTGTGCTTGACAGGGTGAAGGAAACTGCTCCACACAAAAGTTAGGAGGGAAGGAAAAAGCCGGGTACAGAAAACATGTAATAAGATAGATATGAAGGGGGAAAAGTGAAAGAAACACAAGGAGAACAGGAGAAGAGCACATAACTCAAAGAAAACGGGAATGAAATTGCCCTGTCTTAGAGGTGAGGACAGGAGCTCCAATTTCACCCAAGAGGTCCTGCAAGTGGAATAGGCAAAAACTGGTGTTATAAAAAGGTGGTGGAGGGGGGTACTCACAGGAACACAGTCGATTTGTGAAAAAAGTTAAGAGTATTCAGGTCTTCCTCACATTAAAAAAAAACTGTGCTGGTTTAAATGCACAGATATATTTGTTAGCTACCAGTTTAGTTACATTGATGGAATCTCTTGGAGACTCTACAAACCTTAGAGATAAACAGCTTACGCTGGTCTTAGTTTAGTGCTGTGCTCAGAAAGAGCAAAAGTTCTTAAAGAGTGAGAGCAGAAAGGAAACGAGACAAGTAAACTTAAAAGAAACTATTTTATCCCACATACTCATAAGACAAAAGAAACCTTATTTAGAAGGACTCATAAAAGACTATTCTCATTTCAATGAAACAGTATCCAGAGTTGCAGTAGTAAATAATAACACACTAGAGAAAAATTTGGGGGGGGAAGAAAAGTCCTTCCCACACTTTTGGAGATGTAGGGAGGCAAGATAAAGAGGACAACAAATCCGTTTCTAATTACTAAGAGTTTGGGAGGGGTGGGGGCACGCCAATGCACACACCTTCCTAGAAATGTAATATCTCCTATCAGTTTACTCCTTTAAGGCATCATCTTACACTGTTCCCTGGTCAATACTAAGCCGTAGGACCAAGCAGGCTGGACTTCAACCCACGGACTAAGAAGTTTTACACTTCCCATGCGATACTTCAAAACCCAATATCCCCCACACATGCATTCAGTCCCCTCAAACCATCTGAGTTTCCTCCCCCTGGTGCCACATTCTTTGCATGTGACTTCAGAAGATAAGTAACACTTTCAGCCCCAAAGTCCTTTTAAAATTCACCTCCTGTTCAACTACTGACAGTCTTGAATTCAGTGACAAATATGTTGGCTAGCAACTCAGCTACAGGAGAAAAAGAAAACCCCACAAAGAGGTGGAACATAAGAACAAAGGAGGAGAACAAAAGCCCCCCCTTCTCCCAATTTGTCTGCCCACATACCAAAGATCAAAAGAGCTCCAAGAAGCCTGTGCATAATCTACATACTTTGTGACCCTATTACAATCAAATTGCCCGCAGGCACGGCTGCTGTGTATATATGCACACACTGTAAATACACAAGCGGGTCTGTGGACATTTGCCAAGTCATTTACTCTGTGCATTGAGTTTGCTTACTTTTAACAATGCTGAGGCCAAAGAAGTGAGGCTCTTTAATCTTCACTAAATCACAAACTTGCTGAAAGAGCTCCTGTCCAGTGGCTTTGACCTGAAAGAAACAACCAATCCAATGTTAAGGATGGCTCACACACCTGGATGGAGCAATTCTCCTTCTTTACATTAGCCAATATATTTTTGGGTACCACAGCAAAAAACCCCCCACATAACAAGCTTTATTTTCAGTATTATTATTGCTATTATCACAGAATAATAATCAACATGTCATTCTCCCTCCTTCACAGTGCAAAGTGGCTCAGCTCAGTAAGACATGAATTTAAAGTTTCCTATCTATTGGCATCTTTGTACAAGAACTTGGAGCACTGCCGGAGCCCTAGTTTTGTGCAGTACCTACCTGGCTATTTAGAGGTGCTCTTACAGAAAGCGTGTTTGTAATCATAGAAATGAACATACTACTCTCTTGCCGATTTTTTTTTGAGCAGTTAAGAGAAAAAACAATAAATAAAACTTTCCTTCAGGAGAACTAAAAACAAAAGTACACAAACAAACACAAGACTGCGTGGTTTGAGCAGAAATAGATCGTGGGTTAGAGATGAGGTTGCTCTGTACCCCACACAGAAGAGCTTGTTCTGTCCCCTGCTGACTCCTGGTCACACAGCAATTAACATCTTCATCTTCTGAAGCTGTCACCAATGGCCTATAAGCTCTTGCCCATTTCCATGCCACACAGAGATCTTCCAGTACGCTTGCCCCCCGTAACACTGTGCATGCACTGAGGAAGCACTGCGAGAGCAGAGCTGCCAGCATACGCTCCCACGCGTATGGGGACCAGAGGCTGGGCAGTATTTGCCAGCACGGCACAGCGTAAGAGAGCGCCGTGATGCTGTGGCACAGCTACCGAATGTACTGTTCTAGCAGGGCTGCTCGGAGCATAGGCTCCTCCAGCAAGAGCGTGATTCTGGCTACCTGCATGTGCAGACCTGGATGTGTACTATGATCAGAAAATTCCCCCACTAAATGTCCCCCCACCTATAGCCTCTTTTCCTCCACCCCAGGAGCACTGACACACAGACAACAAGAGGCACAAACAAAACCCCTCAGCCCTCAGAGGCACAGGGGAAGGAGTTTTGAGTGAGAGCGGGTGGGGAGAGCAGAACACCACCAACACAGAGAAGCTCAGCTCAGCCCTGGGTGCTCCCAGCTGCAACTGTGAAATGGGCCAGAACCTCCAAATTTGGTATACCACTGATGGACGATGCAGATTAGCAGGAGCAGCTTTCCCAAGGGGGGATAGTGCAGTGCTACCTTCACAGCAGCAAAGATGACGGGGCAGAAGTCAACTACTGAACTCTCCAACAAACTAATACCACCATCAAACTAGTCGCCACCATAATTCTTCAAACACTTTTAGTGCAGGCGTGCCACACTCCCCAGAAACTGGCTGCGCTCCCCTCCCTGCCCCAGGATGTACCATGTCACCAGACATGGACAGTGGGAAACTGGAGGTCATTTAAGTACTCATTTTCTTCTGCTTGACAAGGCATCACTAGCCAGCCACTCACTACCACTTTATCGGGAGCTTTGAAAACTGCGCTACAGCAATACACAGACGCGTGTGCATATATGTGCTTTGGGAGGGGAGCAGGTAGTGCACAGTTCTGATAAGACCCAAAACCACACCTGGGTCTTATTATGGGTTTCCATGTGAGACTGCACCCTTACAGTCTCACACCTAAATGCAGTATGTGCTCAGCCGCCAACAACATGCAGTTGGAAGGGAAAGTTGGGCATGGATCTGCCATCTTTCTCAAGGGAGCAAGCTCTGAGCATGTTCTCCTACGTGGGAAGGACTCGCTAAGGAAGAGGTGACCTACCCCTAGCCAGAATGGTTACGTGCATACAAAAGCCACTGGCAGCACAGGACTATGTAAAAGCTATACGATTAGATGAATTCTGTAAGTAAGCGGCATGCTTTCACACCTAAGGGAAGAAAAACCTGCTTTAAGATACTTAGTTCTAGAGAACTGAGCACTTCAATGTTTTGTGACACTCAGCTCTAAAGCAGTGATTTAATCAGATTTCTTGCACAGCAGGTATGTGAGCTACCACCTTGTCCATTCTCCTTTTGGCACTTCCCTTCTGTACCAAGTTTTACTCCCAGCCTTCAAGGCTATGCAATACCGATTACACTTGCAATCACTGTTCCCTCCTTCTGCCTTCCCCTCTGCAAAAAGCAACCAACGTTTCCCTTTGCATTTTTCACCTGTGCGCTTCTCTTTGGCCTTTCCTCCCTTTGCATATGGTTCCTGTGTCAAGCTCCATCCCAGACACGCCATGAATCATTCCTTCCCGATACTCATGTTTGCCCCATGTCAGATTCAGGGCTTCTTTACACATGAAATGTAGTCCATACTGAAGTGGACTGCAAGTTTACAGAAGGTCACTGCTACTCCAGGGTCATTCTCCATGCAAATATTCATGCGTATTGGTTACCTATCTCTATTTTTCTTGGTCCATATGCTTTAAAACATCAGCTCCGCTGCTCACAGAACAAGGGAAAGACTGCAGACCTACGCTTGCTGTTCACCAACACACAGGACCTCATCAGACTTCCTCCCCTCCAAAAATTTCTGCTCATGCTCCCACCCTTTCTCCAGCAGTTAGGCAAGGAGCAACATCTGCTATGGCTGCTTCTGAACTACCCAAACACAGGTAGGGTGGCTGCCTGCCCTGCTCCCCTCGTTGGCAGCTGGACCTTCGCTAGCATAGGTCTCTCTCCTTTATTCAGCTGCTACCACCCCAGAAAATTTTCAGAAACCTAGTCATAAAAACTAACTGATGTTGATCAACAGGCTCAAAACTATCTGGGAGATAAGCCACAATGCCGGCAGATAAACAAAACTGAACAAACTGGATACCACTCCAACATCTTTGGTGCAACCGATACAATTTTTAGTTGCACCATTCTCGCTCACAGCCAGCTTAAGCTTCCTGGTGCTCATACTCCATCTCCCCACCGGGGCTGCCTGGAGCAAGGCAGACTGCTTTGCTCTGTGCTCTGAAGTCCGTTCTCCCCAGCAGAAACCTGCCGCTTCGCCTTGCCGTCCTCAGGGCAGCTGGTGAGCTGCAGCACCCACTAGTTCTCCTCACTGCTCTGCTTCTCCTTGTGTTCACAGTTGGTTCCGGGAAGACAGTTTTCCTCATCACCACCCCCTCAAATTCATCTATACACCCAGAAAGGTGAACACCAAAATTAAGAGATACCAGATTACGGGGGAAGAGACTTTAAAATGGCTCCTGCTCTTCTCTTTTCAACAGCATTATCTGTGAAGGGCATAAGACAAACCCATTTTAAAGAGCAGCTTTCAATCTACATGTGACCACATAAAACACATATAGGTAAACTCTTATCTGGAAGGGTGGAATTTATATGGGAGGGAGGGAGAAAGGAATTACCTGCATAAACACTGTGCTTATCACAGGAAGGATCTATAATTTATTCTGCTGGAAGGATAACCATTCCTACCTACCTCATTGAGCTGCAAGCTTGTTTAGTATTTGCATTCCACACTGAAGAGGTTAAAAGGCTTTGGAAATCTTAAGTAGTGGCATTATTCTAATAAATGCACAAGTATCATCTGTGGTTGTGCTAATTAAATCTGGGTTCTACCAACATCACTAGAAAATTGCCTTGATGTTCCTTTAAAAAACAAGATCTCTCTAGCTGCGAAATCTTAATTTTTGTTGTTGTTTTGAAGGGGTGTTGTGGTAAAGACAGAAGCCAAATGAAAAGCTGGTTTTGGTGACTTGCCCAGCTGTAACAGGTCATGTTTCACTCTTTATGCAATTAGGACACAACTGTGCATTGAGGTCTCATGTTTTGGCCCAGGCAGCTATTCCCTTTCACACACAGGCATCTCCATGTACATATTTTCCCAACTTCCCAGCTGCCAAAGCAAGGAGCAGCAGACAAGAGGAGGGAAAATGTCTTTAAAAGGGCTACCAAGGGGTGCTGTGGCACGGACCCCTCCACAGGACAAGGGGGCGATGCTCAAGGTGCCCTGACATTTTGGAGGGGCAGCAGACAGGAACAGGACGGGGACACGGCATCTTCCCTCTGTCCCTGCCAGCACTCAATGCAAAAGACCATTTCTTATGCTTATTAAATACCCTGGAGGTATTTAGGACGCATAGATGTGGGCACTTAGGGACACGGTTTAGTGGTGGACTTGGCAGTGTTAGGTTTATGGTTGGACTCAATGATCTTAAGGGTCTTTTCCAATGTAAATGATTCTATGATTTTATGATAAACTGCAGGTATCCAGGATTTACTGTATGGTCTAAGCGCTGCCTAAACTTAATACGGTGGAGCATGACCCAGCGGTGGAGGAATAGCCATGTGCCTCGCTCAGGCATGGGCGCAGCAAGGAGCGGTGACAGCATCAGCCCTGCCAGCACACTGCCCTCCTGCACACCAGTCCACACCTTCCCCGCAGCAGGGCAGGCTCTGCTATCTCGGATCTTCAGCCTCCCTGATAAAAGCTATGAGAAGGTGAGATTTAGGGTCAGCTGCAACAGGCCATTACCCAAGCCTGCACACCTGCCACCAAGAACTTAATTAAATAATCATTTTATGGCTTGCACAAAAGCCAGCAGATTGCAAAAGCTTTCTGGGGCGGTAGATGGGCTGGGTTTGAACCAGTAACCTAGAAGCCCCAGAGCGCCCCAGATTTCACTGTTAAAGCCTTGTTCCATCCAGCCCTTGTGGCTCTTTCAGTTAATGATGCCACACTTAAGCACAGCAGGTAGGAAAATTCCTACATGGATTTTGAAGATTAGCATGCATAGTTTCAAAAGCCATAGTTTCAATCAAGTGCTTAAAATAACAGTTCACCTCAACTATCTTCTCTCCCCCTCATCGCAGAGGGGGGAAAAAAAACCCACCCAAAACAAAGCAAAACCTCCCCAGCCCACACATGAGTGCACGCACACGCTCACAAGAGAGCACTTATCTTTGAGGCTAGCTTGTTGTCTGAACATGAAGTGCCTCTGTCAGCTCAGTTTCTCACCAGTTCAAGGAGCAGCCGGTGTTGCACAAAGAGGCACCGTGCCATGGTGGTCACCGTGCCACACTGGGCTGCCAGCTGACCTGGCTCTGCTGTCACTTGTGCACACACACTTAGGCATTTGAAGCGGTGATCAAAGAAACAAAGCAACTTACCTCTAGGTTTTTTTGTGTACAAGTACTCAAAGGAGGGAGAAAAACCCTGAACGGTTGTTTACTCTGCCTTAGAGTCTTTGAAGAGATCTGCAGACTACCAACCAGAAATAGCTAAAACGCCAGAAAAACGGTCATGCGTTGGACATGCTTGCTAACTCGTCAAGGCATTTCAGATTCAATTTTATAAAAAATGCCTAGATTATTATTAGCGGCAAAAACACTGAGAAAGAATTAAAAAAAAGGAATAACAACAGAAAAAGAGCAGAGGGGACCCCCAGTCCAGAAACACAACTGAGACTTTTAAGGAACTCTGCAAATGACTTGAAGCTGCCCAATTAGGAAACATAGCACCAATTACCCTAAGCTGGCTAATAGCCTTTCGGTCAGGAGACCGGCACCAGGCTTTCGGGAGAACAATGGGAGCTAACAAAACTGAACCGCGACCTCCCGGCCACTCACCCCAACAGCCAGGCTGAGCTGCTCCCGGGTGGGCAGGAAGACGCAGACGCTGCGGCTCTCCGGCTGCATCCTGCCGGCCAGCAGCGCCCGGCTCATGGTGGGCAGCTCCGTGGGGGCCAGGGTCTCCTCTCCGGGCGTGCGTCAGGCTCCCTTCACCCCCCACACCTGCCGAGAAGGTGAGAGCATCAGTGCCACGCTCCTGCCAGCGCTGGGAGCAGCCTGCAGCACGTGTTTGATGGGATGTTTTCCTCCTTGCTGTTAAAAAAAAAAAAAAAAACACTCATCCATTTTAGGGCACCATAGCCAATGTTTCCACCCGCGTCGCAGCACAAATCGGGCAAAGTCAACCTTTGAATAGCCCATGAGTCCCAGGAGAGTGCCATAAAGCAATTGGATCTCCTTAGAATAACAAACCAGACTTCAGGTTTCGAGACACACGTAAGTGGTAAGGCAGGTGACACCATGGACCGCTTCATGAAAATGCCCACGAGGGAGGGGAGAGTGCCCTGTCCTTCAACCGGGTACCTCGCTCCCACCCAAAGCGGAGGCACGTGTCAGTGCAGTGGACTTCTTCTGAGCTGTCTTCCCCCTCTCCCCGCTCCTAGTCCCTGGGAAACTGATGAACTCAAATCCTCTACGCCTTAACTCAAAGGAGGAGGTGTAACCACATAAACTCGCAAGGCTGAGCTGCTGTTCTGTACTTTTTGTGAGACGAGAACTGCCAGCCTCCTCCCGAAGGCTGAGCCCAAGCTGCACAACCATCTTAGAGCTGAAGTTACCATAATAACAGAAATAAGAGACAGAAATTCAATTTATGCCCAAAAGCACAGTAGCCAACATCATCTTGACATTATAGCTAGGTTAGACAAGTTTGCTCAGCAATTTGTGATGTTTTATTTACAGCCCTCTGCTCTGACACTCCCCAGGGTAAGGAAGCATCCCATGGCACCCGACGAATCCGGAAGGAAGGGAGGAGTCCCCTCGAGGGTAGGTTAGGGATGAATGCTGGCAGAGACCTGAACCGGCAGGATACCAACCAGTTACGGGGTCTGCTCTATCCCCGCACAAGATCTGATGCGGGCCAGCAGAACCTGGCTGCCCCGAAGTCACCCTGGCACGACTCCCTTTGGCCAGCAACACCCAGACAGCCATCACTGGCACAGCAACAGCGGTGCTGCTGGCTGATGCCCGCCTGCAAAGCCCCCTGTGCCCTCGGGGACGGGCATGCACCCCAGCAAGGGCAGCCAAACGCACCAGCTCTGGCGGCGCTGCCCTCTCCCACCACCGGTGGCACAGGTTGCCTGTGGGGGAGAGGCTGTGAAGGGATGCAAGGGCTTTTCCTTCACCCTCCAAAATGGATTCAAGGATGAGGGATCATAAGCAGCAAGGAAGAAGGTCACGTTATGTTAACACACGACATACATACATATATGTACACATGCACGTGTGCGTTACATGTAAGTTTTAAAAGCATTTGGTATTTAATATTACATTTGTCCTGTTTCAGGGGAAAAACATGGCGAAAAAACTCTTGTGTGGGAGATGGAAAAAGCAAACTGCCACGGGAAAACAAAGTACAGTACAGAAAAAAGAACTTGGATTTACCCCTCTCCCTTCAATTCCGTGCTCAAGCATTATTGTTATTTTTTTTTTAATCAAATACAAGTAAAAGATCTATAAGTGACCTTTTGCAAGTACAAAAGCTGTTCCATGCACCTCCTTCCCTGAGCCAGCATATACAATGCTCCTTAGTAACACATTTTTGATACAAGTTCTTTATGCAGAGCATCTCTTATGAGACAGAAGTACAAAAAATTGCATTTATTGTATTAATGAAAAGAGAGGGTTATTAAAGGCTATTATTATCACTTTTTTCAAAATCAGAATTTAATTAAACAAGAACTATAAGTTTTAAAAAGAAGATTGCTCTAAATTATAAGCACACAGGAAAGACATTTGACTTCCTGGGACAGGTGAGAGCTTCTATTGAATGAAATATTAAGAGAAAAACTCTGATTTATCCTCTTCTATCAATATAATTATATTGGTGAGCCCTCTTAGGCTCCAGGCTACACACTACTAACAGCTTTATATAAATTACAGATGTCTACAGAATGACTCAAGGGCAACAGGTCACCATCATTATTGCCAGCTGATGTCATATGCACCATAAACTTTATCATCAACAGCGTAAAGACCTTGGAGTATGAGCTCAGGCTTTCCAACATAAGGAGGTTTGTCTTAATTGTCAAACCGCTGCCCTGGCTGGTAAACATTCCCACGCGCAAGGGGAGATCACGTTCAGTGAAGACATTCACGCAGCTCCTAACAGAACTGAAAACAAGACAAAGAAGCAACCGTGAAAAACATGTGCACACAGTTTTTCGTGGATACCTGAAGAAACTGAATCCCGCTTCCCCATAGCCTCCATAAAACAAAGCTTCTGGTAAGCTTTTCCTCTGGTCTCACACCTGCTTTGTCCATTTTGATTTTTAAGAGAACAACTGCGCACCCCGGGAGCAAGGAAGTGAGAAAGGACAGGGAGAAGGTGTTTTTCTTCTTACATTTTAAAACAAACGACCTTGTGGACCCCACCACAGCAGGTACGAGGTTAAAGAAGCAACGTCCTTAATCTGAAGGGGGAGGTCAAACAGAAGCCCAGCTCAGCCTTCTCTTCTTCAGAGGTATGTTAGGATGTGATAAAACTTAATGAATCATTAACTTGCTAGCATTGCATGTTTACAATTTTTTTTTTTTAAAAAGAAAAGTTGTGAGCCAAGAGTAACTGCCCAATGAAAACAAGTGGCCAGAAGGAATGCTCTTACTTAAACATACACAATTTCAGACTGCCCATATGCCATTCTTTTGTTTACCACAGATTCCAACCTCTTAACCTCAATTAAACCCTAAAAGCTCCAGCAAATGCACTGCAGATGAATTAATAAAAGCTGAAGTCAATCATCGGCCTCTGGGACACCCTACAGGTTGTTTGGTTTTGTTGTTTTGGTTTTTTTTTTGTTTGGTTGGTTGGTTTTGGTTTTTTTTTTTTTTTTAAATAACATCACTTCATGTTTCAGGTCCCGGAGGAGTGCATTTTGAGAGGTAATTGCTTGGTCAAAGGCCCCGCAGTCTATCAATGAAACAGTCAAAGGCACTATTTATTTGTATTCTTCTGCTATCAGTCAGGAAGCTTATTAGTGCCCAAAGTGATGGCACAGCTTATTTAGCACTGTTTATTTTACCTAAACGCACGTGCAGCGAAGCTTTGGAAAACATGCCTGTCATTAATTTCAAGGCTCCTCTGATTAAACAGCTCAAACATGGCGATAAAAACTCATTAAGAAAAACCCTAATCTTTGCCTCCTCTCTCCATAGCCCCATGAGCTTCCTCCCAGCACCAGAGCAGAACCTCAGCACTTGCTGGGTCAAAGCAGGAATTGCTGAGGTTTCCCGCAGCAAGAAGGTAAGAGCGGCAGAGCCCTCCGAGGGCGGAGGAAGAGGAGGACTGTTCGCTTTGGTTATCAGGTTATCATCAGGATGGCTAGCTAAACCACCTCACACAGCCCATGTACACAGCGGCATAAGGATGACCTGCCACCTCTGAATTTGAGGCCATGCCACGACCAGCCCATCTGGAAGCAGGTCTCATCCAAACAGCATGTGCATTTGCATAGCCTTGTAAGTGCCGCTGCATCTTACGCATCAGTGTGTGGGACGACAGCGAATTGGGTCCTAATCCTGATTTCAGCATCTAGGTACTGCCACAACCACATCTCAAGGGGATAAAGCAAATAGATGAACAAGCAATCACCTACCAACTCAAAGCAGCAAAACAGAACAAAGTCCTCCTCTATCGAGAAAAAAGCACAGGTAATTCTGTGCTTCTCTCAAAAACACCTGGAAACATGCTTTGTAAGGTTTTTTACAGTAAAACATCTTAAGAAAGCTGGTTTTGCTAGAGCTGACAGAAAATGAGCATTGAGCATCTTCCTGATGAAACCTCACCAGAGTGGCCCTACAGAGTCCCATCAAAAACTGTCCAAAAACGTTAAGACTTTTCTTAACATTTTCCAGACATTATCCAGAGATGTCTTAGGCTTCTAAGACAACTAGACTCTTAGACTGCAGTTTCACAATCAGCTTAAGCAGCTTTAATCAAGGCAGTCCTGCAGCAAGACAGACAGACAACTGCCTGGAAACAGATCTGCCTTTGGCAGCAACCCACATTTGGGCTGCCTCATACTCATGATGAAACGTGGCCCTAAAACTGAGAACCCCCCTCACCTTCCAGGTATTTTGTCCCCTCAGAGGCATACTGTAGGGCACCAGTACTATCTGCAAAACAGAGTTATAAAGAGCCTGAGCAAGTAAAAGATGGAATGATGGCATATACTTGCCTTTCCCAGCAACTTTAAGACCCCACCCACCTCCTTTGACTATCCTCCAAGATGATGCGAATTTCTCTGGAAAGATGCATCAATCAGGAGGGAAGGAAAAAAAAAGTTGCTTGTCAGGGCAGAAAACAAGACTGAAGCTAAATAGCTTTATGTCACGGCTGCAGATGATGTGAAAAGTGCCACCTGCAACCAACAGCCAGGACAAGCCACAGCAGCAGGTCGTGTCCTGCAGCGAATTCCCAGAAGCCCATTGACTTTTCAAATGTATCTGCCTCCACATCACTCCAGGACTAGCACAACATATCCAAGGGCAAGGATGCCACAAGGAGATAAGGTACTGAATTTGGTGTCCACACACTGCTTTTGGGGTAGAATACACACCTGCCTTCAAACACTGAGCACTACTTAGTAGGAAGCCCCTATTCAAAGCCATTGAATAAGGAATACCAAGACACCTTCTCAGTCACTTGGGTACTCTGAAGGACTTGGATCCCAGAACTGATGCAGCTTGGCTATGGGACAGATGCAACACTTGCAGCAAAGACAACTGGCCTTCAGTCCACAGATGTGGGAGATGCAACTGCAGCAGGCCTTCGGCATCTGCTAGCAACATCTGTTAGATCCGAGTACAGTCTTCCCGCAGCGATGGGATGTGGGCCTGGCTCCCACCTTTCCTTTAGGATTTTCAAAGGGTACAATGGGAGATGCCTCCAAAAACTACAGGGCTGTGAAGCCCTAGCGGACTTAGCCGTCACCCTGTACCTTTTGGGACAGATGGGGAAATCACTGAGCATTGGTCTTAGATACCAACCAACATCCTTTTTCCTTTCTTCCTGTACAAGCAGCACTCCCTGGTGACACCAAGCTTTAACAACAGAGAGGAAAATGCTTTCTCGTTCGTCTTCATTGCAGGATTAGACACAGCTCTTAGTTAGGCATGAGTGTTCACACTCCACCTTTGTGCCGTGAAGTTTTCCTACCTCACATCAAGCAGCATGAGTGAGTGCTAGAACACGAAACGCACTCTTGAGTTTGTAACTCTTCTGCTCTGCACCCCCCACAACGTGGCCAGTGTGCTCAGGAAAAAGGGATCTCCCAAAATTCCCAGGGACACCCATTCCTAACCTGGAACCATGCTGCTATGCTACTCTGTCTGTAGGCTGCCCTAGTCCTTAAGCTCAAAGACAGGGGACAACTCTCCTACCCGGGGATGGCAGCGTTCTCTGGTAGCCAAGTAAAAGTGATTCGCATTTTCGGGCACACATCAGACCTTACTGCTGCTAACTAGTCCTCAAGGAGAGGGAAAAGGCTTAGCTGAGGACAGAGGACCAAAGGAGGTGCTCCTACAGTGCATGGAAGCACAGTGGCAGGGCAGTGGTGGCAGGACCACACAGGGTGGCTGCCACGCTTCCATCCGGCTCTCCCATGGGATGAAAAAAGCTCCCCAGTGGTTTGCTCCCTGTGAGGACAGCCCAGCATGAATCATCTGGGCTTAATCTTTCCCTGAAACCAAAACTGAATTCAGGAGCCTTTTGAGAGAAAGAGACAACGAGTATTAAAGGCTCCAGGCAAAAAGGGACAAGTTAGGATCTCACAGGGACTACGCTTTTCCATCACTTCCAAGTGACGGAAAGTGCCTTTGAATTCTTGTACACAAAAACATGCAGCCTTTTAAAATACATTATTTTATCAGAAGCACATGCAAAACCTATCAATGTCCATGCTTTAAACAATACCCACACAGTAAAGTCTGCAGCTAGAGCACGCACCTCCTTTCCAGCATGTTTTTTTTTTTTGGGGGGGGGGGGGGGGGGGGGGCGGAGATAAACATTCTCTTGCCAACATTGGAAGAGCAATGGATCAACTGATCTTGCCTTTTCATTGATTGGGAAAAGGAGTAGCATGTACCCTATCACATCTGACTACCAACATGAAGTTTCTCGTTACAATTAATTTGTTTACTTTTGCATAATCTGTTAATGGACTTGTTTATTGATTACTAATCACTTATAGGGCTTCCTCATACTTCATAAATCAAACACATTAATTAAAGTTTATGAATAAGTAGCAACTGAAGGTATCGATTTGGGTAGGTAAATGCAGAAGCATAAGAAAGAACCAGCAAAATATGGGACAAGGTGTGAGCCAGCCTCAGTATCCATTACACCTTGCATAAAGCAGCTGCAAAGGAAGCCTGCTCAGAAGTGCAAAGCTCTGTTTTCTCAGCTGGATGACCACGACAGCATTGCATGAGATCTTGCAAAGGTTAAGGGAAGTGACTTGCTTGAATAACTATTCAGTAACAGCAAGCTTGCCTCCACTCAAGGACGGCAACGGAAGATGCTTCGGTTTGGTGCTCCAGTGCTCGCCCTGCGCACTTCAGCCAAGTAGCACAATCTTTACTAAAGACTGTTCATCTTTTGTATCTATGGGAAACAGGAGAGGTAAAGTACAGACGAGGAGCTGCAGCAAGGGCTTTAAAATAAAGGAGAGTGAGGCTTCCTTCCTGGCCACTGTAACTGTCAGGAGGCTTAGGAAGGGCAGGGAGAGCAGCAGCAAGATCTGGTCTCTCTACTAGCAACTCAGGAGAGAAGCATCTTTTTATATCGTGCAAATTGCAAATATGCGAGGTCTCACAACCTAAAAGCCTATCAGTTAATTCTCCAACGTGAAACATATTCCTTTATTTAAGTCCACCAAGGCTATAAACAGGGTTTCTCCCAAGTGGATCTATTATACTCTTGCCTTAAGCGCAACAGCTGAGAGACACTCTTCTACAAGACTGTCTTTGCAGAAGTTATTCCACGGTGATGGTATTTTTATATTTGAGCTGGGCTGGACTGAACTGGAACAGATCACCAAGCCTTCTGAAATATTTTGCAGAGCTGTCAAAAAAAAGTGTGAATAAACCCTTCATTTTCTGTTCTCACCAAGATCTTGTAACAGTTCTAGAAGTAAGCAGACTATGAAATCTTGATTTTTTAAAAAAAAAAAAAAAAAAAAAAAGCAAAGCATCATTATAGCTTCACAGGCAATACCTGGAGTCGCGGGACAAATAAGAGCAGACATGCTTTTACCAATATATCATGTAAAGAACTCTTCTGATCAGGAATAGCTTTGATACCGGTAATAACCAGGTAAAAAAAAATTGGCTTACTTCACCAGAGGAAGGAGAAAGTCCACTGCTGATCTCATGGCATTTGAATCATTGTCTAAACATTCAGACCAACTAGGCAGCTTCTGCATCAGTTTGCTTCTAACTTTTTCCCCCTAAAATGTACAGCTAGTCTTGAACATATTCAGAGAAGAGAGGAATATTGATTTATGTAAAGTGGACGGACTTCCAGAAAGAATAGATAAAACTCTGCCTGGAACACAGTTTGCCTCTATTACAAGTGTGAAAATGCCAATCTGCCAATACCTTGGCAAAATTAACACAAACAGCAAGGTCTTTATGATTAGATGCAGCTTCAGAGACTGTACAGTACTGCCAGACATCAACTTCAGCAAAGCAATGGGGAAACGGGAAGACACGGCCCAAAAAAGAAACAGAACAAAAAACCAGCTTTACAGAGAATGCTGTATTTTTGAGGTGATGCCGAATTTTGCAAAAAGAGGAAACTGCAAAAAGAGAAAAAGCAGCATAAGAAATGGTTTAACAAGAAGCAAATTACTTCTTCCTGCGATTCTCCAAGGAGCAGCTCCTCCTTGCCAGAGGACTTCTTTTGGGCTGAGACCACCGTTTGTCCATGCTCAGTTACTAACCACACACTATGAATTAAGGTACCACTGCTAAACCACCACGAAGACAATCAAGGAGCAGTGCAATAGCACAGGACTTTCTGCAAGAAAAGAAGTAACCGTGGAGCACAGTAAGCATGCAAGTAATTTACATTGTCTTGCATTGGACAAACCGTAGGGTAATGACTTTACTACAAAAGCTAACTGATACAGAGTTAACTACTGGATTCATACACTTTTTACCTGCAGTGTTGGGAACAGAAAAGAGTGTTGTAGCTTTAAAGCACTATCAATCAGCTTTGGTTTTTTTTAAAAAAAACAAATAAACAAAAAACCAAAAAACAAACCCAGATTGACACGGCCCTTACCTGCTATCAAAAAGCTTCCTCTATCAAAAACGACTTAAATCGGAAAAACACATGTAAATACAAATTTGTTTGTTTGTTTTAGGATTTTTTGTTTCAGGAACAAAAAGGTGACACAAGTTTATTTGTCACCGGTGTTTAGCCCAGTTTATCATGTTCATATAAAAATCTAGTTAACAACAAAAATCCCTATGGAAAAAAACCTATCCAAAGACCACAGGCAGTATTTTTTGGTAAACCACTGAAAAGAATCACTACAACTCATGTTCTTCAATAGCATTTTGTACACTTATTTTTGCTTATACTTGTCTTACCCTTTTTTTGTTTCGCCCCTCTTCCCCCCCCCCCCCCCCCCAAGGTGATCTCTGCAAGAAAACTTTTTTTTTACTTTTTGGATGCCATTTTCCTTTGGATTCGGCATTCCTCATCTGAAGCCAAAACACTGGCTACTACACAGACTCTCAACATCGCCAGTGCTGAAAACAGAACACTGATTAAGAGTGCACAACAATCAAACGGGAGGAATAAACAACAGTGAGGCCAAAACATCCTGTTGTCATTCCAAGTTTTCCAGGAATAACATTAAAAAAAAAAAAAAAGAAAACAAGAAAAAAAGGAAAGATAAAAGCTAAACAAATGAATGGGAAACCAATGTCCAAAAAGTTGTTTTCTTTTTCTTTTTTTAAAACATTACTCCAGAGATCATCAGTGCTACAAATACATCCTCATTATTTTCCCTGGGAAAGCGCCCTGTGCTTTCGAAGTATTTCTTGTCAGGGCCTGGGCATCACGGCAGTTCTCTGGAGAAGGGACGTGGCTCAGACACCACGTTCGAGTTCCCTGGCGCGGCGGCGTTTTAAACGCCGCCGGGGAGTGAAGCGGGGAGCCCGTCCCTGCCCAGCAGCAGGAGAAGCACCTCCCGATGCAGGGGAGGACGATTTCTCAGCAGAGGAAGCCCGGAGCCTTTCCCTGTAAATTGTTACCAAGAAAGGACCCAAGAGGTGGAGAAACAACGAAGTACGGAGACTTTTGCCGTTTAGACACCCACCGCCCTCCCGCGCACGCACACCTGCCGGCAGAGGCGCCTCCCTCCCCGCGCGGCCAGGCCACCCAGGCCAGCCCCACCGCTCGCCTCCAGCCCCGGCCCCGCCGAGGCGGTGGCGGCAGGCCCCGGGGGAGGCCCGGGGGCAATCACCTGCCCCGCTCGGCCCACCCTGCTGAGGTGCTACGGCCTGCGGGGCCTGCGGCCCCTGGCCGGCGCTGGCCCGACGCCCTCCTGCGCCGCCCGCCCGCGGCCATGTCACCCTCCCTCAGCACCTGCGGGACAGGTGGCGGCCAGCCAAGTGCCTGCTGGGAAGCGTCCCAGACTTGTGCCATCCTCTGTCCCCCGGGAGCCCGCGGGGACGCGGCCGGCTGCCCCGGGGCCCGCCGGAGGTCTCTCTCCTCAGGCCGGCGGTGGTACCGCCGAGCCGGGAACGCGCCCCAGCATCCCCTCATCTTTAGCGCCGGCGAGAGCCACCGGTGGCACAGGGCGACAGCGAGGCACGAAGGAGCTGCCGCGGCTCCAAAACTCTTCCAGAGCCCCGTTCCCTCCCGTTCCCAGTCGGTGCCTGCCCACCCTCGCTGCCCGCGGGAGCCACAGCTCCGAGCTCGCAGAGACACCCACGGCCTCAGCCCTGCGCTGCTTTGACGGCGGAATTCCCCGATCACGTAAGAAAACTAGAAATCGCCACGGCACCCGCTGCAGCCGAAATCCGGACCTCCCTTCCCCGCCCGAGTCGCGGATCCGCCTCCGCAGCCGCGGCCGCACCACCGGACGCCCGCCCCGCCAGCAGGCGCCCGCCCGCCCGCAGCCCCGCGCCCAGCGCACACCTTTCCCCGCGCCTTCGCGCCCGCGCTGCGAGGGGCTCCGTCCGCCCACCCTGGCCGGGCGCAGCCGGCGGCTTCGCGGCTCCCTCCGTCCAAAGCGCCGCCTGCAGCCGCGCCGTCCCCGCGGGCTCCCGAGGGGACCGCTCCCCGCAGCCGGCCGGGGCCGGCGGGGGCAGGTGCCGCTCCGCGCTCGGGACCCCGCACCCGTCCTTTGTCCCCCGGCAGCTCACCGGGGCCGCGCCCGCTGCCAGAGGAGCCCCGGAGGGACGCGGGAGCCCCGGGAGCTCCCCGCCCCGCTGGCAGCGCGGCGGCGCCCGCGCACTCACCGCGGGGCAGCCCCGGTCGCGGGGCTCCGCCGTCCTCTCCGGGGCGGCATCCAGCGCCCGCCGAGCCGAGCGAGGCAGCGTCCCCAGCGGGGCGGGTGGCGGGCGCTCGCCGCTGCCCCGGAGGAGGAGCGGCGGGGGGCGGGGCCGGGCGGGGCGGGGCCCGCCCCCGGGCCCGCCCCGCCCTTCCCCGGGACCGCACGCCGGCACCGGCGGCGGAGGCGCGCGGCGTTCCCCCGCCCCTCCACACCCACCGCGCCGCCGCCTCAGCGGATTGGCGGAGCCGGGCGGGGAGTGGGCGGGGCGCTCCCGCGGCGCGGCTTCGGGTTGGCGTGTGCGGCCGTCAATCCGTACCGCGGCCGGCGGGCGGGCCTGAGGGCAGCGGGTCGGTCGGTTGTTGCGCGTCGTCCCGGCCGGTAACGGCCGCTTAGGGGAAAGAGGGGGCGGCGGGACGGGCGTGGGGGGGGGGGGGGCCCAACGGGCCGCCGCGGGGGGAGCCCGCGTGTGGGCGGGTGGCGAGGGGCTGCCTGCGGGGGTGGCGGGGGTTTTGTCCCCGGTTGGGGACGGTTTTGTTCCTGACGGGGTACTCTGTGCTCTGCACTGACAGCAATAAAGTCTACGTAGGTGAAATTTTAATTACGAGTGATCACAGCAAGGCGCAAGAATTCGGTCTGGGTCGCTCTGCCGCAGCCAGGTTGGCTGGGCAGCGCTGGCGGGGCGGGAAATGGTAAAAAGCGTAAAAAGATGCAGTCGAAGAGTCGGGGTCAGGTTTGGAAACGCTGAGCGCCCTGCGGGGTCTGGGAGCCTGCGTGTGCAGGAGGCAATGTACTTGGGAAGGAGGGGCTGTGTTGCATGCCTCCCTCTTCAATATAACAATTTGCTTTTTAATGTAGTAAATTTCTGAAAGAAAGCTGACATCACCTCAAGTTCTGTAGCGTTGCTGCGCCTCCCTCACAAGTAGTTCACTGCTTGATTTCCCCACATATCCAGTTGTTTTTTAGGGTGCAGCCTGCATGGGAACTGGGATGGCAGCAAGCTGTAAGGGGAGCTGGTGGGAAGACTTTCATACAGTGTTGCACTACTCTGCAGGAAAAGAGTTGAAATTTGCCCAGGAGAGAGCACAAGAGTGAGCCTGACTTGCTGGTGTGGCATGACCCGCTGATGGGGTGAGGGGAGCAGGGCATCAGGTCACCTCTCCTTGCTCCCAGGTTTTTCTCCTGTGTTTTAGGTTGGACATGAGACTGGATAAAATCTCAGCCTTGCCAGCGTGGATGACAACTTACGTGTGCCTCTTCATAGCTGAGTTGTAATAGTGAAGTTGCTCCGTGAGTGCAGGGAACGTCTCATCGCCAACCCTTTCTCTTCCCACAACGGTCTTCTGAGAGAAGATGTTGGTGTCTTGCTCATTATCTGAGCAAATGTGTAGGTTACAGAGGTGACCCCCAATGACCAATGTTAAGTCCTTCATGGCTTGTCCTTTTGTTAAGCCTAGACTGATTTATACAGTTACCCTCTCAGCATGCCAGCTGTTTCTAGTGCTGTTCTGAGGTGCCTAACGTGTCATTTCATGGGCAGCTGAGCTGGCATGACAGATCCCCTCTGCCCATAGAAAGATGTCTCACTGTCCTCTCCTTTTTACTCCTTCCCATCTTCAGTCTTCTGTCTCCTTCGCTCCCTTTGCTCATGGCTGTAGCACCCTCCTTGTGCCAGCTCTGGAGCACTTCAGACTGCTAAGCTGGTCAAACTCACTAAAGGGACAGAAAGCTCCAGCTTTTTTGGCTGGAAGAGTGGTCTGTCATGTTGGTGAATGAGATTGTCTCATGGAGTGGTCCAGCCAGTGTTGGAGTCAGCATCTTGTAATATCATCACCTACATCTCCTCGCTTACTTTCCAGCATGGATTGCAGGATTGAATGCAAGGGCAGGGAATCTGGTGCCCAAGTGTAGGCTCTATTGTCGAACTTGTTCTTGTTTAACCTCCTGCATACCACACATGAGGCCTGCAGCAGAGCCAGTGCAGTGTTCTGATCACAGTAGGACTTTCTGTCATGCCCTGACAGCTAGTGGAGAACTTGAAATGTTAGCAAACAGCTCTGAACAGTTACTGCATGCTTCTGGGTTTTGATCATTTGGAAAAAATATTATAGTTGCTTGCAAACTCATAGCTTGGCTTTCTGTGATAGGGCCGTTTAGCTGACACAGGAGCAAAGGACCATGTCTAGGCTGTTGAGACAGGGGTGTGCTTCATGGCACGCCATGTTAACCTGCTGTCCTTGTCGTTCCCGCCAGAGACCTTAGGGTTTTCACCTTAGGGCTGTGCTCCTTCCCACAGAACCTGAGTAGGAGGGTGAGGGAGGCGTGGGTTGTGTGCGGCCAAGGCTCCCAGTCTAGCCACGGTCAGAATGGAATAGCATGGTATGTCAGGTATGGTTACCTTAATTAGAAGTATAGTAAGTATCCTGCATAGCTGGTCTTTTAGGATTGGCAGACCTTGCGTGTCACCCTAGAGAAAACAAGCTGCATTCTGAGAAACATCAGAACTGGAGGAAAATGGAGATAGCATTAGGCTGTTTGTTTTTGAAGGAGACATCAAAGTGTTGGAGACTGAAGATATCTGTGTTCCAAGGAAATACCGCTGCACATTTTCAAAGCGTCAACTCCAGCTCTCCTTCTTGCAGTGCAGATAAGCAATTTCATCCAGCTTGCTCTGTAAAGTGGAAGCTGGAGAGGGGGATTTGTGGAAGGGTTCTTATAAACCAGTGTCTTGATTCAGAAAATTCAGAAAATAGAGCCCCTTTTGTAAGCCTGTGTCTCATGCAGAGTCGTGCCGAAGTCAGAGGGAGCTCATGCAAAAGTAAAAGTTTGCATAAGCAGATGTCTTTGCTCATGGTCTTGTCTGCATTGCATGTAGACAAAAAGATTTCCCACTGCAAAAGGGAAAGCTGGGGTTTGCCTTCACAATCTTGGAAAAGTATCCTTTTCCTTTTCTTTCAATAATTTTAGCAATGCATATAGGAGGTAATTTTGTTGCTACTATTGATTATCTACTTCACAAGCAGCACCTAAGCTTGGAGAGAAATGGGTTGTTTGTAGAGTCTAGAAACAAAAGGAGTTTTCACTAATGATCTCAGGGAGCTGAAGCTGGCTTCAAGCTGTTCAAGTCATGAGAGGATGACTCAGAAGTCAGAAATTTGAGGCATTCCTGTGTCTAGCATTTAATCAACAGGCAAAGCATTGGGAGGTAAGCAGAGGAAATCAATGGCAAATCAAAGAAGAATAGGTCAGCTATTCATTAGAGAAAGGATTGATCTCGGGGATATTAACAGAAAGGAGGGCATGAAATGAATCCTAAAGAAAGTTTGAACTAGCTGTGGCTGCAGTGCGCTGACAGTCAGGGAGCCTTAAAAAAATTACTTGGCTGTCTTGCATGGAAGGTTATTTGCAGAACTCTGCGTTCTCCATTTAAATTGGTCAGATTTAACCTGCTGCGCATGTTACAGAGATCTTCCAACCATAACGCAGCTCTTGCAAGAGTAAGAATTATTTGTGTATATTTGTCATTGTGTTTACACTCATTATAGGTATTACACATGAAATGATAATAATCTGCTTTCTGTTAGCATACATGCTGAAGCAAAATCTTATTTTGTGATGTTTTCACTGCATGTTAGAGCTTGATTTTGCTGGCTCTTGCCTTATTCCTAGAAAATCATCAATAGCTTCAGTGGGACCATTCATCATACTAGGGCTTTCATGATTAGCAAGTTGCAAAATCAGGTTTAATTTTGAGCTCTGGGACAGGGATTTTTTTTTTTTTTTCACCTGTAAAATATCAAATTTATCTACAATAGCTTGCGAACAATAAAAAATACTTATAAAGTTGCAGGGTGGCTTATATGCTAATAACAGTATTGGTTACATTATTAGTAATAATTAGTCATTATTATGCCAAAAGCTGTCTACAAGGTATAGATATAATTGGTGAGGTTTGAGACACCAGTTTACATTAAATAAAATTCAAATGCACATTGTGATGATCATCGACCACATTATGCTGCAAGTAAGGCCAAGGTACAGCTCTGGAGCCAAAAAGTGCTTGTGGGCAATGGAGGTATGGCTCCTGTGCCAGGGACGTGCCATGTGACTGCGAGGACATAGGAGACATTGCATCATACCCGATTGTGTCTGCTGCCTTATAGGCACTGTGCACTGTATCTTTTATCCCAGAGGATCCTGATGTGCTTCCTCGGTAAGTGTTTTCATTTGCCATTGAAACAGAGACACCTTCAGGTAGTAAGGGAGCAGCTGCCTAACATGGCTCCAGCAACAGCCTTTGGAAACCGCGTGGGGGATCGGGGTAGGGAGAGCGGGTTCATAAATCCAATTTGGCCCTAGAGCACAGAGGATGTAACTCTTACCCTTGGCCCAGTCTCCCTGGGACTGTATTGACTACAGTAGTCATAAGCTTCATTTTACTTCTAAAGCAAAACAGAGAAATGCAGTCTTTCCGTAACACCAAATCATTTAACATCATTATAGGCTCATGATTTTATTCTAACTCTGACCAAATTCCCAGGGCCCTTGGTTTCAAGATTTCCTAACCCAAGCGTTAATCAAGCCCAAACCTGTATTCATTACACAGCCTCGTGAGATCACAGCTAGCGGTGGCGTGGCCGCTGGCCATGAGGAGTTTGAATTGCATTCCCTCTGATAGGACCCATCTGACATATATTTGCCTATACGGGTGCTCTGGCAAGTTGGTATCTGTAGCTAAATACACACAAAGTGCATAAGCTGCTGGTACGAGTTCCTTTTTGGGGTCTCAGTAACGCCACTTCCATGTACTTCATCAAATAAAAGATAATAGATCTACAACAGCTCTTCCCCAGTGGGGTTTGTCAGTGTTTAATACTGTAATGACAGAGGAGTTGTCTACTTATTTAACCACACACTGCGGTTTGACCTCTGACGTTTTGGTTACTTTCGGACGGCTTTGAAACCGTGCCAGAGCTGTTAAATCCCTGCCCAGGGTTTCTCAAGTGCTAATCGTGTCTGCACTAGGCTTCGATCACAATGCAAAAATAATGACATGTCCTCTGCGTGGCAAACATATACGCACATTGTCATCCACTGCTTAATAAAAAAATCTTTCTTGCTGTCTGTTGCCTGCAAGTTTTCCTCTCTCACCCCTTAAGGACAACAACGATCCTCCTAAAGGAGTAACGGCCTCTGCCGTCTCTGAAGATGTGTTTCACGAGGGCTTTTCTCTTGATTTTATTTTCTCTTGATTTTATTTTCTCTCAGGTACGTGTTTATGTTTGAATTACTTTCTGTAATATTGTTTTCCTATTCTTTTCCTTCTTCTCTCTAGCTTACTTAAATATTTTTAATCCAAAAGGACAAATATCACCACTAGATGACGGGGAAGGGTAGGTTTTGGTTACAAAAACTAGTCGACTTTTGAAATATTTGGAACAGTATTCCCTGGTTAAGCCTTTTTGATATCAAATGCAAATTTTATTTTTCATGTGAAGTTCTGTGGTTTACCTTCTTCATATTTTTAACCTGCATTTCTGTGTTCTTCCCTGGATGAAATAATGGAAGTGTCTGCAATTACAAAGCGTTAGAGTATTAATAAAGAGGGAGTAGAACCAGGAAAGATTCTTCTACAAAATCACTGGGGGTTTTTTGTGCCAAAAGCATTGCCCTCTCCTGTTTTTTCAGAATGTTGTATGCGTTCCCTCTGATCCACCCCCCAGCAAACTGGGATGTGGAAGCAAAGTAATCTTGGCTGCTGGGGTCCTGCCCGCGGCCTCCTGCCTGGGGAGCGCCTTGCGCCTTGGCACAAAGGAGAGCTGGTGTCTGGTGGGGGAATGGGGAGGGGGCCTGGAGCGCACCGGGAGGGAGACGTGCCTGGGAGCAGCTCCACAAGCTCCAAAATCCTATGCCCAGGAAACAATTGGCTGAACAGAGGCCACGGCTTGCAAATGCCCCGGCCCTTTCTCTACCTCCTTCTACCAGGCAGCGCCGCAGATTCCCCCGCTTCTTGCGCCTAGATGAGAAAACACTGGAAAAAGTGGGGAGAAAGCCAAAAATGAGGATACAATACTTCAAGTTTAAGAGAATAAATACCCTTATGTGCTGCGTCATCCTGCTTCTTAAATGAGAAATGGGGGATGAAAGAGAAAAAAAAGGCCACATTTAGGCTGAACATTTCCATGAAGTAATGGCACTAAGACGATTCGAATTACCCACAGGATGAATTTAGCCTGACGTGTAATATCTATTTCTACCATTATCACTGCTAACCTAAGCCTATTCACAGATAATTACAGTCAAGTGCTTACCCTGCTCTTGCTCATCTGTTTCTCCCTCCTGCCCATTTAGTAAATGCGTGAGTTATATATTAACACTGGTACACTGTGTCAAAGCAGCAAGAGCTTTGAAATTAGGCAGCAGGAGCGGAATATAATATGGCAGCAAAGAACCAGTGAAATCTGTAAACAAAGGGTTGTAAAAATGATAATTGGAAGTCAGTTATGTTCTAGCAAATCAAGATCTTAGAGTGAAATAATTTGAATTTATAACAGTGTCAATGCAAATGGAGGTCAAATGTAGTAACTTTGGCTAAAGCATGTTTCTAATTTTTGCATTGCTTGGGGCAAAACAGTTCCAAACATGAAGAAAAGGCATTGCCTGTACCTGACTTAAAATGCTATTGAAATTCACAAAAAGTTATCTTCTGCTGTACTGTGTGCATCTCCTGCACAGATAAATTCCATAGATGATATTCTTCTTCTCTCCAGCATGTTTTGCATAAAATACTGAGGTGTGTAGGTCCTGTCTGCTTCCTTCTTCATCACATTACCTGGGCACCGACCAAGGGGTTTGGATGAATTCCCAGCTCCTGTGCAAAGCCGAGAGAGATCACGGGGAAGAGTGCTATGATACCTGCCCGTACAGGAGGTGACATTAGGAAAAGTGCCTGAAATATGGGGTTTATTCCACCCAGGGAGCATGGTTTGAAGTAAATGAATAAAAGAGGCAACTAGGCCTCCCTTCATTGCTGGCAAATGCTTTCTGAGCGGTGGGGTGGGTGCCCCAGGGTGGAGTTAGGGTTTGCTCTCGCCTCTGAAAATGGGGGTCAGGGCTGGAGGCACTCCACAAGCTCAACACAGCCCCCCTTTTGCTTACAGATAGGGTTCTGCCTCTACCCACCACGAGTAGCACCGCTCTGGTCAGAGGCTCGGTTGCCTGTAATAACAGCTCCTGCCTATTTGTGGTTTTGCCTTGGCTCTGGAGGGGATGGTGGGTCTTTTAGCGCCCGAACAAAACAATTTAGTCGGAATTGAATGTTTCAACCTGTCATTCTCCAGGAATAAAAAATCACTTGTTCCTGAAAAAAATCAGAGCTGATTTGAAAGCTTATATTGAGAACTATAATCACATTTCACCAAACTGCAATAGTTTTAGAGGCTGCCTGGAGGTGTTAAAATGTCTGCTGTAACTCTCCTCGTTAAAGTATTTCTGAATTGAAAGCTATTTCATCACATTATAAATGTTTCATCAAGTTATAAAAACAACTGAGGTATCTTATAAGTATAAAAAATCTTGAGCACTGAATACCCCTTGTAAATAAAGAATGTGGCTGTGAAATATAATCCTTGGTGGGATTGGTTTCTGTCCTTTAGAAAGGACATTATTCAAGACAGGCAAAGACAAAGTAAAAGCTGGAGATGAAGGGTGGGAAGTGGAGAAAAGCCTAAAGTAATAAAAAATGTACACACAGAGGTTACTAATCTGCAATGACTGCAAACATGTCTCACTGTCTTCAGTTCTGAATAAATCATGATATCTATACCAAGGTTATCTCCTTTTGTCATCACACATCAAGTAAAGATGAGAAACACAAGTCAGCCTGGTTCACTTAAAGTTGCTTCCAAAATTTATTTAAAAACTTTAAAAGGTAAGACGTGTTCTCTAATTCTTTGTATATATCAATTATGTCCCATAAAAACTGTTACTGCTATTGATGATTTTTAATCTTCTAGTTCAAAGTTGAGGGTTGAGTTTTGGTTGTTTTTTTTTTTCTGTGGGAAGATGTCCGCAGCCTCTTGGAAACGATCCCATAAAGAACCGAGTCCTACTATTTAAAAATAGCTGGTTCTATTCCTTCCATTAAAATGACAGAGGAAATACTCATCTTATAGCAGTGAAAGCAATTTTCAGAGTTATTCCTTGCCATCTCCAGTGGTAAAGCTGAGCTCTAGCAGAGGGAAGCTCTGCTAGCACGAAAGAGAGTTCCTTGGTGGGGGGTCTCATTCCCAGGCGATGCAGTGGGCTCTGGACACTGCCCCAGACATAGTGCTTGGTCAGGTAGATACGAGCAAGTAAGCAAGCTGCTGGAAGAGGTCGTTTCAGCAAGGGTCAGAGGATGTTCAACCAGGTGTCTTAGGCTGCAGGCTCTTCTTTTTCAGGCCATTGAGAAGTAAGGTACACAGCACCTTGGCTTGCTTTTAGAGGACAAATACTTTTTTCCCATCAGTTTTCCTGTTGAAAAGAATTATAAGAGAAGTAGAAATGGGTATTAATTTCCAGTTACCGTGCATATGCCAGTGGTGTGCATCTGTGCTCATTAGGCTTTCGATTTACCATATTTACAGGGGTAAAAGTGAGTAGGGTAAGCACTTTTAAGTAAATAGAGGTACCTTTGTCACTCCCTCAATCAGGTCAGGTGTAGAAAGCCAGTCCAGAGTCCCTGCGCTAACAGGTATAAAGTACTTTCTGATACCTACAGCATTTTTGCTATCTAGCTATTTAGCTCTTCCCACTGCAAGCTCACCTCTCTGAAACAGAAAATAGTATTTCCCAAATAATTTGGACTTGATCACCTCATTTTACTTCATGCATGAATATCTATGTGCATGTATCCAGGCATGTCCTACATCTCAAAGGAAGAGGGGAGCATCAGTGACACGGATGTACTGGGGATGCCCATGGTAAAAATTGCTCTTCTGTGTTGTCCACACATGACCTGAAAGCAGGGATGTCATGACCTGCTGGGGAGGCAAACAGATAGCGTGGCTCACTGCTGACCGTGTCTCTGCCATGTGGCCAAAGCATTGCTCCTGGGTGGCAAGGGGGCAAATTCCTGCTATCTGTGTTTAAGGCACCTAATTTATGGTATGGTTTCAGGTTACAGATAAGCTGGTCCAGCCAAAAGGAATGCTTTGCTCCTCTTCCTCTCTCTGCCGTATGCTTCTGCTGCTTCTTTGGGGTGCAGCCTAGTGATCGTACAGCTGCTGGGTGAATCGATCCATTTGGCCAACTCCAGAAGACTAATCTTGTGGAAAAAGTGAACTATTTTTACCACTCTGAGCCAGCTGAATTGAAGCACCTTGCTCCCATAGGATATGGGAGGGATGGCAGGGACGCTGCAGTTGGAGATGCTGCAGTGGCACACCACCTTTTCAGCAGAAACCCACTGTTTTAATCAGGTTTACTAAAACATCGAGTAGCACCTAATCCACAGAAATAAAAGGCTTAAATCTCTGGGCAATTGCATGCTCGCTGGATCTGATGTGAAGCAGGAGAGTGGGAGGGGATAGCCAGGGTAGCTGCAGCGGGGAGGTTAGTCTGTGTTCCTAACAGAGGCAACAGAGATGCTACTTAGGAGACAGGATTCTCAAACTCTTCATACCATGCCTCTTCTCTTCTGGAAGAGTTTTGGGGCTCCATATATATCCACCTTTCCCAGAGTACATTCTCTTTCCCCCTCCCCTGGGTGGGGCACATCAACCAGTTTGAGAAGGAAGCCAAAAACCCTATCTCTGACTGGCCCTGGGAGGCCTTTCTCCCTGCTGGGGCTATACAGGTTGCCTCACCTAAAATTAGGCAGCATAAATAGCTGTCAGTAGTCCAGGTCTGAATTACTGTGTACGCACCTGACTTCAATGATCTGAATGAATTTGGGCATGTAAATAAGACCTCAAGTGTTCGTAGATCTGGACCTTAAATATTTGGTCTGCACTGCTAACAAGGAAAATTTGGAGTTTCTTGGTTAATTGTAGGTGGGATGAGAGAGACATTTGGGCATGAAACCCTGGCCATGCCATCTTCGAGTTCCTGACAGGAATATGGAGGACAAAAAGAAGCTTGCCCGAGTCCAAGAAAATACGCTAAGCCACATATACTTTTGGATAAGACTTGGGGCTGTAGATAGCACTTGCAGATGATTGCAAGGACTAAGGTTAGGGATCTCACTAGTGAGTCTCAATACTTTGATTTACAGAATTCCTCCTGCATGGGGCACAAGTCTTCATGAGGACAGGTAGATCCTGTACTGAAATTGTCAGTAACTGGTTGTTGATGCTAATTTACCAAAGGTAAATACTGCACCGTGACTGTAGGTGCTCAAGCAAAGTGCAACCTCTTCTTTGTTGGGACATAAGCTAAATGGCATCATCCATCCTGTATTAACCTACCCTTAGTCTTACATGAGGATAAACTGATGAACGAAGCCAAATACGGTGAGATAGTGAACAAAAAACAATGTCAAGATTTATTTGCGTTTAGTCAGTAGCCCAGGAATGAGAGCTGTGGTGGTTGTGGTGATGAGCCAGAGGAATGCTGGTGGTATTGAGAGCTCTTTGCTGTGTCACACATTCCTGTATTTTGCAGTCACATTAGGATGTGAAGGAATTAGCCTCAGGAAAGCTCAGAGTTTATTTCAGGTGGGTAAACTCTGTTTTCTGGTCTTTTGGTGGGAAACATTCATAGTGATTGAAGAAAAGATTAACAGGCTAGATAAGAATTTGTTATCTTCCAGATGGCAGGTTATGAAAGCAGAGAAGAGGGCTGCGTCTGTCAGGTGTACGCTAGGAATGACAAAGAAATTTAACTCCATTCCAAAAATGTTAACCATATTGTTCACGCTCAGCAGTAAGGGGGCCTGTGGCTGCTGTGAGATTAACCTTCTGACCCCGACAAGAGTTTAGACCAGCCTGTCAAAAGCATTATGCTCGAAGGCAGTAATCGTTCTTTATTAGAAGAACAGTTACTTTGCCTGGTTTCTGCTGCCCACCTATGGACTGCATTTTGGCTGCAGCACCACCTTTAGGAAATGGTGTGTAGTTTAATCATTAACAACAGTGGATTCCTAAAGGCTGTGCACAACCTCTTCAGTGGGATGTAATTCACTCTTAAAAAGTAGCCCGATGTGAAAATGTACTTATCTGGTATAACAATGATTTTCCATAGGGCTGTTATGGGGATGGTAGTAGTCTGTAAATTATTTCAGAGCATGTAAATGTTTTTATTAAAGGAATTTGGGAAAGTTTGAGCTTATATTTTCAAGCAGACTTAAGAGCTAAGTCATTTTAGAATGGCTGTGCTTCTATTTACAGCCATCAATTTCGGATCAGGCTGTTGATACATCCCGTGAAAGACACTGGTCTGAAGAGTTGCAGCCTCGAAATTGTTGTAGCCTCGGTGGTCCAGAGAAGTGCTATTCGGGGGCAGTAACAGCTCATACAGCTGTAAAACGTGAGCCAGCTTTTGGGCCCAGAGGCTCTTCACTAGGTGTGCAGAGAGTCATCAGCTGCTCCCGAGCGCTCAGCTTCCAGAGCTTCGTGGAGCTGTGGCTGCTCTGCCAAGTCTCCCAACAAAAGGTACAATTGTAATCGTTTCCCAGAGTCGTGGGTTTTTCGCATTCTCCGTTGACGAGTTCTCTGTAAGATAAAGTGTGAAGCAATTTAGTATCTCATTCAGTAGGCTGCTTCACTGCAGTATTGCTCTGTAGTGGTTCAAATATTCTCTCATGACCGTATCGCAGCATGTATTTGTAATAAATATGCACTGAGCCCTTGTGAACAAGAAAATAACTAATATAGGTAATAGGATATATGTATTGTAGTCATAAAAAACCCAATATCAAAATAGATGACAAGCATTTTCTAAACAAGAAACACTCCTTTAATATTATTATTTCATATGGAAACCCCTGCAGAAACCTTGTAGCCAGAGCAGACTACTTACACAGTTTCCTGCAAACATCTGGATCCTTATTGCATCCACTTGTCTAACTTTTACTCTTTCTGTCCCCACATGCTGTGTGGATGCTGCGAGTGATGTTTGGGAACATCGTGGTCGAACACACCTCATGCTTCTTTTTTTTGTAACCTAAAGGAGAAAGGCAAAGGATGTAATTTCTACTTCTCAGGAGCGCTGTGGCTGTTCATAGTAGTGAAGCAGCCTGGAAGTACAAACTCCTACTGTTGCTGACTACTTATAGCCTAGGAGAAGCTAAAACAGTGGTATTCCTCTAAGTTCCCCCTTCCCAGTTTCTGTGCCAGCCATTTCGAGGTGCTTGATTTATCCTTGTGTTTATTTTGATGGGGATGCTGTCGCCTGCTTTTTGCAATCAATAGATGTTGCCAGCATGATGATAATAGGGCACGTTCAGCTGCAATCTCCCTTGGGACTGGCAGTATCTCTCTCCTAGCCTTTCAGGACAAAAAGCTGCAGCGAAGCCATTCATCTCAGGGCACAGGCATTACAACCACAGGGGGAGGTGCGGAGTTTTTAATGCATGAAGTCACTGCCATTCACAGTGAACTAATGAAAACACTGTCTTTAGCTATGTTTAAAATCCCTTGGATGCCTGTGTGTGTGCGTACGCACTGAGGGACAGATGAATGATACTGTGAGGTCTTTGATACCTTTTTCAATGAGGCTAATTGTCTCTGCATAATTTTTGGACAAGCCTGCAATAATGATGTTTGGTTGCTGCGCGGGATTAGCATGTTTAGCAATAGGAGAAGGAGAAAAAGGGAGAGATGGCATCCAGTACCTAGGTGATGGGCCCGGCTCAGTGACATGCATCTGAATGAGACATGCCTATTTAACCCTAGAATCATTTTTCTAGCTAATCATGGAATGTGCATGACATTTGTTATTACCGACATTATAATGCACCCATTCACACTACTAGAACTACTAAGCTGTTCCCAGTGAAAGTAATGGGAGCTTTGTATAACCTGGAGGGAAGCAGGATTGGGTCTCACTACAGCAGGTCAGGAAGTTTCTCTACTCAGCTTCGTTTTTAGGGAGCTGGATAACTGAAGCAGAAGCCCTCCTGCTGCAGTTTTGGTAGGGACACATGGGCAGACTTAAGGTTATATGCTTTATATTCATCTCTATTTCCACATTATAAGGTTGTTTTAAGAGTATCTTTGAATTTCTTGGCTTTCAAGCATGTATTTGTTTGTTGTTTTATTTGATTTTGCTTTATCTTTATTACAGAGAACACTGTAATTCAATTTTCATTCCCGTCAGAAGCACTGTGTGATCATGAAATCACCTTCCCACATGGCAGGTGAGCTAGGAGGCTGGGGGAGGAACCTTGGCCCTGGCCCTCCTGAAATCGAGGCGTTCTTCCATCTGTATCCATTGGCTTCTTGTCCCAGTTTTGTCACCGACAGTGATGTATGACCAAAATACTAGCCCTTTTGAGTACTGATTTTGCACTGGGTAAAAACACCATTGCTGCACTTGACTTGCCTGCCTCACAGAAGTGCTTCAGGAAATGTCTGAGATCTTTTGACAAGGTCCCAGTACCGAAAGATGGAAAGAATCATGCCCCAAATTGTTAGACGCTTAACTCACTGATGCCTATATGCATCTTCGGCACCCTACGTATCTTTGAAAAACTGGGCCAGTATGTACTAGGACAAGATGTCTGTGTTAAAGCACTCTGCAGTCTGCAAATAGGTATGGAACTGGGATGCCTTTGGTTCCCAGGCAGGAGTATTCTCAGTCCTAGTTGGAGTTACATATTGGTTTGCTGTTGCACAACAGAAGTGCACTGTGAAGATTGCTTTGAACACTGTCTTTTCTGCTTACCTTTTTTTTAATATCCTTTGAAATACCTCCCCCAACTTCTTCTTGAGAACAGAAAGTAGGCTGACAGAACAGGCACATTTCTGCTTTTTCTCAATCAATCTGGCATTTGAGTGGTCTGATGCTGAGATTTTCATTAAACTCAAGGTGTTGTTAAGGAATTGATTAGTCCCCAGAATGCCCTGATGTGTTCTATTTCTGCACTTTATGTAACTGAATTTAGCTAGCCATCTAATAAATGGATTTTAAATGTAACAATAACATTGCTCTTTCTTTTTTGAAGCTGGTGGCAAACCTCCAATTCCCCTCTCAGTATTCACTACCTGTAGAACCCAGCAAAGCTTCAGGGGCAAGAATAATGTTTTTTTAACATTTACACAGCATTAGGTCTACATAAAGTCATGGCTCCCTGGAGCCTAAGCCTCTAATCGATATGAAGCCATATCTCTCGAGGACAGAGTGCTGTAGAATTAGTTGAATTATTGAAGACGGTGGGTAAGAATTCAGCTGTGTCCATGGCGGGATATGGGTCTGAGAGGACAATTCCTCTTTCTTACTGTGCAGCAGTCTCTTCAGTCCCATACTCAAGTATCAAGGAAGAAGTATATTCCGAAAAGAGCCTCCTGACTGTATCCCAGAGGTCCAGGTAGGGACGCATGGGTGAGCAAGTTAGGCTGACATCCTGATAGCAACACCCGAGTCCTGTCCACCGCACAGCTCCTGCCACGCTTCCGCCAGGGCTACCGCCACGGTAGCAGCAACGGCAGGGTGGGAGAGCCGGTGAAATGTGGCAGCGAAGGCGCAGGCCCGAGCGAGGCAGCCGTAGTGGGAGTCAGGCAGCCCGCCCTTTGAAGTCAGGGAACAGTTTCCAAGTGCCATTTGTGCCCCTGGCGTAGTTTGCATACACGGCATTACATCACCCGACAAAGCGGCCTTCAGCCACAGCCCGCACAATGGCGGGGGGCTGGCTGCGCTCAATGGGGGGCTAACAGTTGCCCTGGGAACGCCGCATTCCAGCATCAGCTGCTAATGTGCAAAGCATGCTGCTGGGGGCTGGCCCGCGCAGAGCATGGGAACATTCTTGCATACTTTATGAGACAGAAACAAACCGACTTTCAACAGAACAACAGCCAGGCATAATCCCCCCCCCAGCCCCTCGCCCCACCGCCTGCGCCCACCCCTCTGAAACCAAAAACGCTCCGGACCTTTGTGTGAGGGCTGGGAGGTTCATCCTCCAGGGTATTTTGCCAATAAAACAAACCAAAGATATGTTCTGATCCAAGAGTGAATTTTCCACGTCTTGGGAGATGAATGGCCTTAGTGTTGAATGTCCTAAGTGTAATTTCATACAGTCTTTTAGGCCAGTGCATCCAGGCAGCCTTGGCCGGGCCCTTGCATGGAAGGTTAACACCTGGGACAAGCGGAGCACCAGCTGACCTAACATCATGAAACAACCTTCTGTCTTTCCCAAGCCTTCTTTCTCTCTTTCTCTGCACTGGCAGCTTACCGCTCGGAATAACGGCACCACAACATCACTCTGCTGCCCCCAGAGCCCCTATTCATGCTGAAGCAGCCCACTTACCACAAGATCGTAGTTCTGGATACCACCACAAGTCTTTTGCGGGAAAAAAGCGAGACCAAGGAAGGCAAAATGGCACTGAGGACAACTTCTCGCTGCAGGGTTTAGTAGGTGTGAGTGCATCGGTATGTGCATGTGTGGGGTTGCCACCTTACCCCCTTTTACGGGCAGAGCTGGCTTCAGCACGGCAAAACTGGTTCATCTTTGATTAAGAAGAGGCTAAACAGTAACTTTATCGAGTAAGTAATTCAAGGCACAGCCTCCATGTCTCTGTAGCATGTTGATGTAGCAGAAGGATCAGTGGTGTGGAGCTCCTGTTGGTGGGATGCATTAGCGAGTCCAGTTTTAATACTGTTCATGGTCCTCTAATCACACAAGGTGTCCACATGCAGCAGAGTTACTTGCGTTTCTTCTTCTACACACAGAAAAACATACAGCATCACCTGTGTAAGGCAAGCTGCGGTTGCACAAGGCAGCTCGCATCCTTTCACAGGTGCTTTTGGAGAGGAATAGAGCACTGAAGTACTCCAAACCCCCACTGCGTTTGCTTCATAAAGCGTCTTTTGGTGAAACTGATGGGCAGGGTTTGTGTAGCTGGTTTGCAGTTGTCGACCTTTGGGGCTGCAGGTCCAGTCTGCCAGTGACAATGGTTCTCAGGTGCCACAACTCAATGTCCCTTGATGCGACTACTGGAAATGAATTTGGTGACAGGCCTTTGCCTACTGGTAATCCAGTAAATAGTGTTTGTTCCTAAACCAGGACTTTAAGAGATAGCTACAGCTGCAGCAGCACATGGCAGGCTCTTTAAAGGAACATCAGTTTCAAATCTCTCTGTCTCATCTGTGCTCTGCTGGTGCTAACAGCTGCCTGCTGTACACAAGGCTCTTTTAACTAAAGATTTGAGAGAAGGTTTGCTTTTGTTTCCCCAGTTTGTTTACTTTGTAAACATGATGTTATGCATTGTCAGTTCAGCTATTTCCCCCCTGCAGTCTTGTTCTGGAGATTCTTTATATCTTGCTTTCACATAGCATCTGAGGAGAGAAATTACTGTGCCATATGCCTGTAAAACTGTTATAGTTAATACGTCATCTGGATAGTAGATACAGCACTTACTTACTGCTGCTTTAAACTTCTTTTTTTAACTACTGTGGCACAAGGATGCAGCATTTTTGATCTACTGAGAGCCTTAAAGCTGGATTTACAACATCATCAAACTATGGCCTGGATTCTTCTTGGGGCCCTGAATAACCTGGGACACATCTATAGTAAGTCCCTTTCATCTCTAGTTCAGTGCTTTCAAACCATGTTGGTCACGACTGAATACTGCTATTGCTCCTCTCCTTCTGACACAGCTCTTCATCCAGTTGCTCCTCAGTTGAGTGGTTGCACATGTCTTTGCAGGCTGCCCTCCCCATGAAGGAAGGATTCCTGAGCTGTGAAAGACCAAGCCTAGCCATTTGCAGCAGTACACAGATGTCCTACAACAAGTCTGGAAGCAGTCCAGCGATGTTTACACTGTACTGAATTTCGGCTAACGGTTTCAGATGTCTCTGCATCGTGTTCCACATGATGTCTGTTTCTGTTCCCACGGGTGAAAACAGACGCAAAGTCTGTCTTGTGGTATTCACAGCACTCCCCAAAGGAACAGGCCAAGTAGCATGGAAGGTGAGCCTGTCCTCCAGGACCCTCTGCCCCCAAGCACCTGCAGCTTCAAGGATTTATCCTGTTCAAAGTGCAGGCAGAGAGCAAAGTCTCCAGCTGCCAGTCCCACTCCCTGCCTCCTTAAGATGTCTCCACACCACCACCTAAGCCACAATCAGCAAAAACTTGGTGTCTTTCAAAGAATCAGCATATGTTTGCGTTAAGCAAAAGGAATGCCTGGAGACATCTGCCTGAGCGTTACCGTCAGGCAAAATCTGCTCTTAAGCCAAACGAGAGGGAAACATACTGAAGAACACATTTTCTCCACAAAATGCCTTTCTGGTGAGCACTCTTCCCCAGTGACTGTGAAAGCACACTGGGATTTTCAGCTGGAGGTCCTTCTGTTCACCACGGGCTTTTTGACTGTCCGTTGCTGCAAGAACAGCTATTACTATTCAGAGCTGACCAAACTCTGCAGCCCACACCAGGGCTGGAGGTGATGGCTGCGGCGGCTGTTGCATTTGTGAGGTCCAGCTTTGGCTGCAGTGCTGCAGGGAGTAGTGACAGATGGCCTGGCCAAAGCCCACCAAAATTTAGTGCAAAATTTAGAAGCTGCTTTGCTTAACCTTGTAAATGAACTGCTCCAGTCCCAGCATTTCTCTGCGTGGAGAGATTGGGCTGGGCCATCGCTCAGCTGTTTGCTTTATGGGGAAGTTATTACTAAGGGACTCCGCAGTGGGCTGAAGGGCTGAGTAAAGGAGGCAATCCCACCAGTTCTGGGAGAAATACCACTCCACTCCATCAGTGAGGGTAAATGCACCATTGCTGTGAACATTGAACAAGCACATCCCCTCTTGGCAAATAAAAGTCCATCTTTATCATGCTCTCTGGAATTTTGTAGTATTTAAATCTCTCGTTCACATAGCAGGGTCTCTGATACTCCTGCGCTGCTGACTGAAGTAAATCCAAAACAGATTTTGTTTGGCTTTCCCATGCCTCAGTAGTACCCGAAAGGTGTTTTTATTATTTTAAGCATTAGGCATGTGCATGGGAAAGAATTTTGTTAGTTCAGCTCGACCACTCCCTAGGAGTTTTCTTGGCGCTCTCAGCATCTCCTCACCCTCAGGCTGCTCGTATCTTTCAGCAGATCTCACTACTGGACTCAGCAGCTCTCCTCTTCCTTCGCTGCCTCTCAGTGTGGATCCCGGCAGGGCTGGGCACCCACCGCCCACGCCAGGCAGGGAGAACCCGGGAGGGGTCTGCACTTTTCAAGGGCAGAGACTGCAAGGGTGAAACTCTTGATTGAGTGTAAAAGCCAGTACAAAGTTTGTACACTACTTAGATCCCCAACAGATTTCAGACTCGATCTCAACGAGTATGTAATTAATATCTAAGTCTTGTTCTGGCCTTCTGCATATTAGCGAAATCCATTGCTTGCCCTTTATTCAAATACACTGTTTCTTGCCTGTTCTGCCTCTTGTCTGAATAACAACAGTGCAGTGTAGTGCTTTTCTCTGGCTAAACAGCAAGGTGACCAGGCTGCATTTTACACCACGTGAAATTTTTTTCCCCAGTTTCTGAATACTGAGTTGTAGGTGAGCTGCAATGGAAGGGGCAAGCAGATAAATCAAAATGGGAAATAAAGAGCATGTTTGAACATGCAAGCACATTCAGGGTAAAGCTATCAAATACTTTTGGAGCAAAAGGGCTGAAATGCTGTTCAGTAGTTTCTTAAGGTCTGCACGAGTCTAATTTACTGAAATTGGTTGTGAATAATGCAAGAAGAGATTCTGTAGGCAAACAGAATATTGCAAACCAATTCCTTCCTATTTGTAACCAATACTGTTCGTATTACTTGAATGATATGCCTCAGTTCAGCAGAAAGCATCGTGCTGAGATTTCTCCTGGGCTCCATTAGCTTGTCGGTCACCACACAGGAAGCCACGAGCTGCCCGCAGTCGCGCTGTTCTTTGTCGGAGCTGGCTGTGTTCACAACATGGGCACAGAGATGAGGCAATCCTCTTTTGCTGAGCACGTCCAGGTGCTCTTTGCTCACCAGACTCCTGCTGTGACTTTATCTTTTGTTAGCTGGAAGCCTGGGCTCTCACAAGGCTGAGCTGATCAGGTCAGGCAGAACAAAGAATAAATGTGGGTGAAGTGATGAGATGCAAGAGAGGGTAGAAAAGCTGATGGGTCTCTTGAAACACTGGTCCTCTGGTGTCACCTGGGCAGTGTCTGGAAGATTATTTGCAAAGGGTGAAAAGAGGCAAAGAAAGAAAATGCCAAGTGATGTGGTGTTACTGGCAAAACAGTCTCAGCTCAGCGAATTTTTACATACTTTAGTTTATTGCCAATTAACACAAGCTTCTAATCACTGATTTGGATATTGAGAAAAAGAAAACATGAACAATTAAACAAACACTTGGGTAATCAGCTTTCTTTACTCTTCCCCAGGCACAACTTCAGTGAAATACCTTCATCCTTCCTAGTCTCACCTCCCTGTGTTTTTGCTATGGGTTACACTGAGTAACCCCAGAGGTCTGGACCGTGTATGTAATGGTTTTGGTCTGCTGCTCTTCCATGCTTCTTACTGGGGTTCCTTTGGTCATCTGGCATTCTTACTGGTTTTCCTTGCACCTTTGTGCTTCTTACTGGTTTTCCTGCTGGCCACAGTCCCTTAAGGTTGTCCCTGCCCTGGTGCTCGTTGCCCACAGCCACAGTCCCACAGGGATGTCACTGCCCAGTGTGGGTTGCCCATGGGCCACAGGGTGTCCCCTTTTGACAGGGAGCTTCTCCTTCCAAGAGTGCATCTCCAGCTCCACATCTCCACAGCTGTCTGTCCCTCTGTCTGTCTCCCTAAGAGTGTCCCCTGCATGTCTCCTGCCTGCAATGGCTGCTGGTCTTCCTGAAATACGTCTGAGCTGGGGTGCTGTGGGGTCCTCTGCCTGGCTGCAGCTCTGGTGCGTGATGATCACCCACACTGGTTTCAGAGGTGGCTGGACTCAGCTGTGGCTGGCACTCGGCCGCTCATGGCTTCCCTCCACACAAGTCCCCGCCACAGCCCCCACTGCTGAAACCTAGCCCTGCATGCCCCACGCATCGGGAAACATACCTCAAGTGAGGCTGAGAGATAAGGAAACTATTTTTTTCAGGGAGTGGGCAGACAGTTGAAAAGGGATGCAGCACGCAAGGACGGCAAGCAAGGAGTGAAGGTATAGCTGAAATTCATCTCTCCTTATACAGATAAAACTTTACTCCTCCTTGTGTAATACAGGAACATTCAGTGAAATGGAAAAGCAGCACTTTGAAAAGGTGACCCCAAAACTCCTGCTGTAAAGTAAAACGCTTATGTGGTACTAGAGAACAATAAAGAGCAGAAAGGCGATCTCTTCCTCCCCGTGATGGTCCATCTTCTCCTGCCAATTTTTATTTTCCATGCATTTACTGTACTGATGCGAACACCAAGGATCCTACTGGAAATGATCCTACTGCCATATCCCATTTATGTTTACCTCCTGTAAGGGATGAAAAGGCAAAGAGCACCTTGGCCCTGCTGCAGGAATCCCAGGCATCCCTGCCCAGGTCTCCCCCTTCTTTTGTGGAGAGATCGCCAAGGGTGCTCATGGCCCTGAGGTGAAGGACGGGGAGGATCCATCACAGGCTTGATCGGGACTTTTAGTTCCTCACCTGAGTGAACAGGCATGACCTGTCCTCATAGCAAATGTCCTATGTGAATGGTAGGAAAAGCTGGGGTCCTCAGTGGAGTTGTAACGTGCTGAGTTTGCTCAGGTATGACAGAGATCATCGTGAGAAGTTGTAGACCAGCAGTACCTCCTGTGGTTGAGAAGTAAATGAAGGGTCAGGCACTTGTGAGGGGCTATAAAAACAAACAAAAAAGCAAATTAAAATGCTTTGAGTTCTGTCACTCAGAGAGAAATAAGACTGCAGGTGTGAAAAGGCAGAGATGGGAGAGTGAGTTTTGTTGTTATGGCCAAAGTCCTGATTTTACAGTGCAGAATTGCTCTCTAGGACTGCAGGACCTATAGGGGAAGTTGGCACAAGATCCCTCCTGGAGTGGGAGCCTTTGACCAGATTCCTCAAAATAGCTCTAGAAAGCTGTTCTGTTCTTATACATCTACATCCATACATGAAAGGCCTCCATAATCAAAGGCAGAGTATTGAAAATGAAGTGGCTACAGCAATCCCAGCCAATATGGTAGAGGGTTGTTGCAATAAGACTTCCAGTAATCTCTGCTTCGCTCCCACTATTTCACCACTCCCATGTCAGCTTCTGATAAATAGTCCATGCCGACCTAAAAGCCTTTCCTACATCACAGAATTGCTTTTCCAATTTTTTTTTTTTATGAATAACGTAAGAAGTTTTCTATGCATGCCATAAAAATAATGGAGTGAGAGAAAGATGTTGTTACCTAGGCTGTAAATCATCCTGGGGATCCTGATGTAATCACCTACCTCTCAGACTCCCCCTCCCAGGGTTTGTGATATAATCAGAGGGCCTGGACTTGCTCAGTCCCTGCCTGGTACAACCTAGCTACTCCTGGTTGTGATTTGGTTGGTATAACACCAGTCCACCCCAGTGCAAAGCTGCAAACCATAGACCTAAGCTGCCGTTGCATTCTGTGGTGGAAACAGAGGACACAAAGCCGCAGAGAGCCTGGCAGACCCCTGGGATGGGCTTTCAATGAGCTCTGCTCTCTGCAGGCACCTTTGATGCAAAGATCAGAAATGCCCAAGGAGGCTGGGTGTGTAGCTTGGGCTGGAAATTACACTGCCAGCTGAGCCTTTAGCAAATGTACCCATGAAAGCCGAGGCTGCTCTGTCTTCATTCTCAGCTCGGGAAGGATAACACCAAACAAATTTATCTTTCTAACTTCTCTTTTTTTATACCTCACAGATTTAGTCGCTCCCTCTTTATAGGATTCTTCTCTGCTTCTTCCCTCAGGTAACAAAATATGTGATCAGGGATAAGATTTACCTGTCTTTTGCTCTCTAAAAGTTAAGCACTTTGTGCCACTTGTCTGCCTTACTTTTTAATCAATGAAGACAAAAGCCTCCTCCAGAGGGCAACTGGTCCTATGCTAAAGTAGATGTCTAACATATGTGGGAAGAACTGTCCTTTTGAGGTGCCTTTAACTCTATATGCATTGACTGTAGGTGAAGCTCGGATAACTAGATTAACACCTGAATTTTGTATGGCTAAGGAACTGTTGATGCCTGAAGAAAGGCAGACACTGCTTTTCATACTCTGAGGAAGCAACAAGGCCATCCATCACCCTTTTTGTACATGCCATCTTCATGGGCTTTTGTGAGGATGGAAGGAAAGTCCCAGTGGAGGCGAAGGGCGTTCCCGAAGCCTGGCCAGTACTGCAGGCAGCACTGGGCATCTTCAGGCTGAATTGATGACTGGGTCTCTTATGAAACTGAAAGGGGTGGTACAACAGTATGGGTATCCCATCGCACACCACACTGGAGGGCTGAATGAATTTGAAAAATGATGTGCAAGATGATGACAGTCAGCTTGCAGCTGGCCCTGCTCTACACACAGTTTGGCTAGGGATGCTGCTATTCTGTAGTCCAGGAAGGAAATAAGTGAAGGATACGGTGTGTGGAGCAATTCTTACTGGCCTGGAGCTGAAGGGTGCTTAGGGATATGGTAGCACTTTAAACCAAGTATTTCACCTTGTATAAAGCATTTCTTTTGTGCCTTGTGCTTACTATTTATCCAAACTTTATCAGTTTATGAAGTTTAAAAAGCCAGTGTGACTCAGTTCTTTTTTAAAGATTTTTGTCTAAAGTTTAGATTTTGCAGAGGTGGAAGAAAACATTTATTTTTATAGTCACAGACCTCAAAGACAGCCAGGTGGGTTTTTCTTGCTGCTTCATTATGATTCATACTTTATCAGTGGAGCTGAAGAGAGTCACAACTGTTCCTGGCTGTGCTGGAGAGAGTATGTGTTGCGCAAAGCCTGGAGTATGATCTGTATATTATTTATATATTCACATACTTAAGTAGAGTTGTAGGTAAGCTCTAGTGAATTAAAGAAATACCTGTGGTTTGACCACTGGGAATGTGGCGAATGACCACACACAACACTCACCTCCCTACCCCTCTTTGCATTCAACGTACAAGTCAACCTCTTCTTGCCTCACAGCAAGAGATAAATATTAAGCTACGGATCCTGTTTAACAGAGAAGTTTCAAGGCTTTCTGTTCCCCTGTCTTTGCTTATTCTTCAAAGCCTAAGATGAAAGCCTCCAGCACAAGTTGCCTGCTGTGCTCGGCCCTGGTACCTGTTTGGTGAGGTCAGGGCTACGTGCGGTTGGGAGCAGCGCTGGTGGCACTGACATCCCGCCAGCAGAAAACGGATGCGTCCCAAGCGAGCCGAGCGCGAGAGCCTTTAGCACGGCTGCGGGATGACCCCTGGGTGCAATCCTGCCTCGCTCAGCCTGTGGAAAATCTCGCTGATGGCAGAGGGACCAGAAGGAGCCCAGTGAAGCCCAGCAAAGACTTGAGGGCCACAGCTATTCTTGCAAATTAAAGATGCCCAGGGCTGCGTTCTGCCCCTGGAGCTGACTGGCACAGTCTGGAGACACCCAAACTGCTCAACTCCTTGCATCCAGAACAGGGTGCTCTCAAACCTGGGATGAGAAGTTGCCTGTAAGAGCGCTCACGGGCCTTGGGCGGGCCCTGCCAAGGGCTCACCGTGCAGGCCGCCGGTGGGTGAGCAGTGCAGGCAGCCGAGCTGCAGCACCGAGATCTGCACCAGTGTCGGTGTAGTCGGACTGAAGCTGAAATTTCAAAATAATTAGGCAAAAAGACATATAATAAAAACACCTCAGCAACTTACAGATTTTCTTTGGAGATGATCAAATAATAGACCAGGTGACTAATTTGGGATACTGAAACTTTGGTTGCCTTTGCCCAGAATCGAGCTCCTTTTTTACCTGTGATTCTTCAAAACAGCCTACACAATGTGTTGAAGGGCACGACTTTCAAGCCTCTGAGTATTTAAATGGTAAATCCTTGGAGCCTCACTGACTTCTTGGATTTGTTAAAATGACAGTTATTTGGACTGGTGTTATCTGAGCTGCTTGTCAACTGGGAGGTGTGAAAGCTTGGCACTCCTGTTACATTGTGATAGCTTTTCAGATACCAAGCAGTATAAAAATAATGAGGCTGGAGCCAGAACAGTTTCTGAGCAAGTTAGATTCAAGTGCTGGTGCACAACGTGCTGTGAGTCCAGTTTTGAGATGGCGTAGATGCTCAGTCAGGAGCAAGCGGAGGATGGGAGCAGAGTCTGAATGTGCTTGTCAGGAGGAGCCAAATGGGGTGTGAAACTTGGCTTTGAGCTTTAACTGTCCTGTTATATCTGGGACTGGGCTGAGGCCCTTGTCTAGGCAGGCCTGAGGGGAACCGGAGACCAGCCCTGCTGCAGCATTGCTGGGGCAGGGGCTGATGGCCCTGGGGGGCTGACGTGGGGTCCTGGGCCATGGGCAGGGTGGGGGGAGTCCCTGGGGGATGAAATGAAGTCTCACTGGGACAGGCAGAGCTGGCGGTGCCCCAGCTCTACATCCCCAAAACCAGCACCCCCTCAGTCCCTCTTGCCAGAGATGGTGAAGATGGTAACACTGAAAAGCCATTGCAATGGTCACTGCAGGTGCTTCAGGTTACGCCTTACAGCAGCCTCTCAGCATGTACAGTTCCCTCACCTGTGTACGCTGTACAGGGGGTCTCTACCCCCCTATAAATTCTGTCCTTGGTTACACATGGCCTCTTTCCAGATGGAGCTGCAGGACCATAACTGAAATAAAAGTAACTTTAAAATATTATGTTTAAAGATGTTTGTTAGGAAAATCACACAATTTAGGAGCCAGAGATAGGGCTCTCTTTAATCTTTGGCTGCTGAGGGAATGTACTATTAAATCCCTCTGGGAGTCTTACAGGTGTAAGACATGGTCACCCACAGACTTCAGCTCAGTCTGAAGAGCTCAGAAAGAGGTGCAAAGGAAGCTCAGACTTGAATTTTGTCATAATTATAGTCGTCTTTTTTTTTTTTTTTCTTTTTTTTACAGCACAGGTGAAGATATAAATATTTTTCCAGAGCCTTCACTGAAGGCTTTTCTGCTCAGGTCCTCTCCACAGCTCTCTGTGATTTGTGTTTGGCACAGGACTGACACATTTCACACTGAACAATGCTCTCTGGGGCTGCAGTGGAAGAGGAAGAGAGAAAAAAAGTACCATCTGCGGAATGAGGAGAGATTGCTGACAGCTGGTGAAATCCGTGTGAGTGAGGACTGGGCTTTGTAAACCTGCGAGCCAGCAAGATGCCCCGATGCAAGCATGTGGCTCCACACATGTGCCTGTGCATGCTGTCACGGACAAGGATGTACAGACTCGGGAGCATGCCCTGTCTTTGGTGCCGTCCCAGTTTCTCACACAGGCCTCCCCTGTCTCCACTCCCACGGATGCCTACTCAGGACAGGCACAAATGTTTTTCCTGCCTACAAAGGCTCACAGGGAGAAGCAGGGGAGCTGAACATCCCACCTTCACCCTGTGCCCATTCCCAGGCCTGCTCTAGGCTTGCCTGGGCGGGCTTAACAGCACTGTGCCAGGGGCAACCCCACACTCTGGGGGCACGGCACTGGGGTGACAGCCCCCTGAGCGGTCTTGGTAAATCCATTTATGAGAGCTGTACTTTAAAGCTCTAATACACGTCCAGTTTTGTCAGGAACTCTGTGGTTAAAATTGGAGAGAGAAAGTGCAGATTAGGTGGTATAGCCATGCCCACGTAGGAGCTCTTGGCCAGCATGGTTGTGTCTGTCAGGGAACACTGTTCTTCACGCCCTTGACAGATGTAGCTTTGCCAACCAGAAGTCTGTGCTGTAGACCTGGCCTCGGTCTGTCCTTCATGTTTGAAATGTGCTCTGAGAACCACAGGTATTTTTCACACGAGATAAGAAAGCAGAGGAGGAGGCTGAAACAATGGCCAGTTGTTTTCCACTCAGGACAGTATTATTCAGCAGGTTTATCTTATTTGTGTTTTTATCACATCACCGCTCAAATGTATCTGTACTACCTGCAATATCTCAGGAAAAAAGAGAAGAGGACAACTCGGGAAAAGGAAGGTTTGAAGTCACTTAACCCATTCAACTATGGGTCCAGACAGCCCTGCTCCTGTGCCAGCAGCCCTGTTCTCACCAAGAAACTTCCCAGCTTTGAATCAGCGATGGGCAGATGAGCCGTGCTGCTGTGCTGGGGTCGGCAGAGAGCGTCCTGCAGCTGTGCTCCAGCCTTGGCGATGGACAGTGCACAACTGGTGTCTGCGAGGATGAGTGTTGGAACAAACATACCTCCCACTGGCACTGTGACCACTGTTATGGGTTTAAATAACTGGCAGGCTGACAAGAGGAGATAGAAATCCCAATTACCGTGCGTTACCTTTGCTGTCTGTGCTGTGTACCTGATAGCTATTTCAGCTATTGGAGGTGGAGGGAAGGAAGAAGATAATAAGGAATAAAGAAGTGTAATAAAACTCCAAACAGGCACATTACTGAAAGAGACCAGGGAAAGCATAGCCATCTTGGGTACAATAGATCTTATCTTTAAATAGTTTGAGCAGCTTTCTCACAATGATGGATCCCTTGGAGAGACTTAAACTAGAATAGCTAGTTAGAGAACTAAAGTCCTTATTTGAAATCAGCTCTCAAAATCAGAGCTAAAGCCCCGTCTGTATTAAAATTCAAACTCAACCTGGCTAGGCAATAACAGGCGTCTCCAGGGTGACTTTGTAGCCATATATTTCCAACAGTACTATGAACAGCAGAAGCTTAGAACAGAGGAGCCCCTGATGGTGCTAGCATGCTGGCACAGAGTTACAGGTATTCTGAGGCTAACACTTGTCAGCCTTTGAGAGCAAAACATACATATATACTTTTAAAGATAAAAAAATTAAAGAAAGGAAACATTTAATAGACACAGTCCCATACTTCCCTGAGATGAATTCTGATAGAGAATACATTCCCTAGCTTGTATATACACACCAGTAATGCTCAAGTCATGCATATGTCTGATTAGAAGTTGTGACCTTTCCTATTCCAGTAGCAAACTTAAAGAGAAACAATGGAGAATAGACAGGAGAGCCAGCACACCACTGTGCCAGGAGAAACAATCTCTGCTGCCATCACATAGAGCCAATAGTTCCCTCGGTGGGATCTGGGCTGAGTCTGACCTCGGGAGCCCAAATTCATTGCTCCCATCAGCACTAGTAATGGCACCTGATGAAGCTGTTCCTAGCTCCAGCTGTCTGCTCCCACTTTTGCCAGGGAGCATCCCTCCCTCCAGGGCAGTGGCAGGACAGATGCTGTGCTTGCTCCTCAGCTGGCATTGCTGTCTATTTTCATAATGATTGACTGAATTAATGAGTTAAATTAATGTTTTGGGTGGTGAACGGAGCAGTTCAGCAGAGGGCAGGCTACCCGTTCTGCCAGCTCCGCTTCTGTGGGAACATTGATCTCTAAGAGATCGGGACGGGCACCGACAGCTGATATTATCATATCTGACACAGACTCTCTTAATCAGAGTGCTGGGATCAAGCCACTATGGACAGCACTGGTCTTTACATGTGATCACAACAGTGGGACAGGGAAACAACTACAGGTGGTTACACCTTGAACTAGAGCAGCTTTATCTGCTGTAGCGGCTTGACTGCAGATCAGAGCTGTAAGTCTCACTACAGACAATGCATATTTTGCCATAGGCTTCAACTGAGATATGGGTAAGACTCAAGAGATGTGGCTTTTGAATGTTTCAAAGACTTTCCTTCTCAAAATATCCTAAAAAAGGAAAATCATATGTGCTCAGTAGCTATTTTTTTCCAGGAACGACATAAGCTTTCTGTGAGAGAACTGCATCAGGTGTCACAGGTGCTGGCTTGCATGGGGGCTTTAGTTGATTTGCAGTTCAGAGACGTATAGTTCTCTTTTACAACTATACAAGAAGTTTGTAAAATCTCTGTTTGGGCCTCAGTAGGAGCTATTGCCACAACGCGGGATGTCATAAGATCATGGTACTGGTTACTTTTCCACCACTCCTCTCCTCACACCTCTGTAGGCATTGCCAATACATCTGAAGAACTGTTCTGTCCCCAGCATCTCTGAGGAAATTCTCCCCATCAAGTGTAATGGGTTCAGAGTTTAATGAACTACAGCAGCACATGCTGTGAGGCACAGAATACCTGCTGAAATGATGCTTGCACTCATGTCTCTAATTCGCTTCCCTGATAATTATGAACACTGTAAGAAGACTGGTTTATGCCATGCACAAACAGGCATCTTTTTGTTCAATTTTTGTACACCCTATCTGCATGGCACATACATTTGCAGCTACTGTGTGAGCACATTATGCAAATAACATGGCTGGCTGGTAAAACAAACACAGCAGCTCTTTTCTAAATCTTAGTGTAGTTATATTTTACTAATATTTTGTAGGGCTTAACAAAGACATCTCTGATTGATTATGGAGTAGGGTTGACCAGGAACCTTAAAACATTACCTCCCACCCCCACGACGCAGGCTGCTGAATGAAACTGACTGACTAAAATTAGGTGTGTTGAATGAGAAATCCTGAAAATTTTGTGGGAGACAGAGACAGTTGTTATTGGCCTCTGGAAATCAAAAGCAAATGCTCTGCATCTTGTTGCAACAGCAAAATCTGTACAGTGTGCCTTCCAGTGCCATGTGGCTACTGCCCAAAGGGCTCTGCTCATGGGTTCTAGCTGCCTGGTGTGAAAGTAGCTCACCCAGACTTAAAAATAGCAGACTTGTTCAAGGATTGCATCTTTGCACGCAGAATGGTGTGAGGCTTTTTTCCCCTAAGAGAGCTGGAACTCAAAAGTTTGGAGCAATAACGTGCAAGGGCAGCTTGGTTCAAGTGTATTTAATCTGTTTTTTGCCCTTCCTTAGGCAAGATGAGTTAGTTCAGTAACAAACTTCATTATTATCACAAGCTGTCAGCCAAATGCGCTAGAGGTATACTTATTTGTTAAATAAATACAAGGAGTATGCTTCACTGATTCACCACACCCACACGAAGCTCTGAATAATTACAGGCTTGCGGCCAGACAAGCTAGGGTTGTTGAGGTTTTTTTTTTTTGCAAACAGAGGTCTTATTCATAACTCATAAATAACTGGCTTTGGTAGAGGAGATAAGTTCTCACAGAAATGCTAAATGATTGTTCTGAGTGGACTTCTGCAACCAGAAGAGGGGTTGCATTTAGTTATTGCTAATAGTCATTCACTGCTAAACCTCAAAAGATAGGTTTTCTACCAGATACCAACCAGGCTGAGAAAGCAGAGCATTATGTAGAGTAGGGATGCTCTCTCCAACCACCACTGCATGTTAAAATAATTTGGCTTCAGTCATTTTAAAGTGCCTATTATAGATGCCAAACTTATATGCACTTCAGTGTGTCTAGCTCCTGTCTAAGAAACACTCAGAATTATATCTTGGAGAGCACATTTTGCCATCTAGGAATGTATCAGTCCAAAATGGTGGAGTTCTGGCTCTGGGTATCTTCATGTGCTGGTGGCTGTCAGTAGTCAGTGATCTGTCTTGCTCTCTTGCCCCATTTTGTGGGGCCCTCGAAGGGCAGGGTGAATACAGCACTTTGCTGCTGACTGCATCCGTCCCTTGTAAAAGTCTGAGTGGATGAGTGCGAGTCACTGCTCTTTAGACCTGGTCACTTCCTGGCACAGGGGGAAAATAGTACAGGGAGTCAAATCTCCACAGCTTTCCAGATGGCATCTTTCGCCATGCTTACACAAAACTAAAAGAGAGGGAAGGATTGCTTGCTCTAAATATCCTTTCCTGGTTGATGTTTTTAGTCGTATCTTAAGCTGTTCGTATTGGCTGTAAGCAGTAAGAGCCTCAACTACCAGCAGAGCTCCAAACATCATGTGGCCATGCTGCTGTGGAAATTACAACACAGCTAGGGGCCAACAAACTGGTTAAAGGGTATTGTATACATCTAGTGGACACCTTCAGCTTACTTACCTCCTAGTTCTAACAAATCTGCAGGAATGAGGCCTTGTGGCAAGAATGGGAGAAGGAGCATGTTGTAGACTCCTTGGTGGATATCAACTGCGGATCAGGTACCCTCTGTGCTGTGGGACTGCAACTGAGAACTGCAGCAATATGCACCCAGTTCTGCTGTCTTATGCTCCCTTTTTATCTTTCATTGCTCTTGTTTAGAATTCAGACAAATAATAACAAAGTCTTGGCAATTCTCTATCAATGCCATGTGGTCTGTGCAGGTCTGCCCACATATTGGTAGTGCTAGTGGGAATAACTAAGGCCAACAGGCCTTGAGTATAAAAGCAGCTAATTAAGAGTGGGCCAGAGTATTTCTCTCTCAGATTTTTCTCCCTGTGGAAAGGGGTCATTTACTGTCTCTTAATCCTTTTCCCTCTTCCATACCATTTTTGCTTGTTCTCCTATTCATCTTTTTTCCCATTTTGATTAAAAAAGGCACGTAAAATATGTCACAACACTTCAAAGTGTTCGTACATTTTCTGCACAAATTGTCACTTTTTCCTACAGCTCTGCTAAGGATGGATATACCGTGCAGTGAGTCTAAGTCTCATAAAACATTCACTTCTGCCTCCATGTCTGGATTTTCTTGTTTTAGAAGCTCTCCAGGCTTTTTGATTGGGATTTATTCCTCCTGTAGTTTCATTATTCTCAGCCTACTCTCTCTGACATTTCATTATGGTAAGCAAGAAAAGGCTGTCACTACTGTACAACAACTATTGTTTCAAGCACCCTTTATCTCTAGCTGATTTATATTTCTAAAAGTTGGGGCAAGGAAGAACAGTTGCAACAATGTGTGAGGAACAATGACATCCTCTGTCTTACAGAGAGAGGCCAGATCACCATCAAGAGACTTGGAGGTAAGCCACTCACTAGATTAGAGTTGCAAAGTCTCCAGTAGGTTGAATGGGAGAGGTGGAGGGGAAGCTGTGAAGAAATCTTTTTCAAAACCTTTAATGCGTGGCATTTTTGTAGCTTTCCCTCTCCAGGAGCTGATATTGCTAATCCCTTTCTAAATGGTGTTTGAACACTGCTGTCCTCAGGGGTCCACCCGTCTCCCAGCTCCACCTCCTTATTCCCCGCTCCTTTGTTTATGCATCCTGGTCTAAATCCTTATGGGATTGATAAGGAAAATAACTGCCTTGGCATTGCACACTGTGGCACCAGAATGGTTGCCGAAGTTGATTAACACTGGTCAAAGAATATTTTAGGTTGACTAATTACTTGCCAAGTTCTGGAAGTTAGGGAGAGGAAGCTTGCACAAGAAATGAAGGTATTCCTTTTCACTCCCTGAAGAAACTGGACCATGGAAGCTTTTCAGAGGGATACATCGGAAAAGACTGGAAAATATGGTGCTTATCATAGCAATGTTGTTATCTATTGCCAGATTAGTGAGGGCCCTTCTTTTTGGAGGAATGGTTGGGGAAGGCTAGATCATAACCCATGGTGATATCCATCTGTTGGAGATTAGAGATTTGCAGGCTGATATAGCTATTCTGCTTCTGGGAGTGACCTTTTCCCAAGGGGATAGAGGTTCCTCCTATCATGTGGGCTAACACAGCTTTGCTCAAGTTAATGGAGCTGACCCCAGCTAAAGATGTGGCTTAAAGACTGTAGTCTCAAAATCTACCCTGATTTTTTTCCTGTTACTTTTTATTTCCTAGTGGAAATTCAATCCTCAATAGGATCTAAACACTGTGTTGATATAAATCACCCTGAAATTTCAACAGAATGTGATGTTCCCCTTCTCTTTCTTGTAAACTGTTCTGTTGTGCGCCCGAGTTTATTGTAGATCGGTTTAGTAGCATTTTGTGAAGGTGCTAACATCCTTTAAGTGCAGACAGGTTATTTCTGATACTTCTTTTAATACATTTGAGAGATCATTAGCCAAATACACATTGTCCACCTTCAGCAGAGACTAATCACAAAAAAATAAATAAATGGATTACTAATTATTTTATCATCATTTTACTGCTCTTTACAAGTTTTGTTTACTAAGTGGAAACATGCTAAGTATGTTAATATTAAGAAGATACAGCAGCATGATGGAAATCAGACAAGTCAGATGATAGATAATAAATATGTTTGTTTTGTGATAACCAGTGGAAGCACATTGTGTAGGTGAGAAGAGTGCTCTTCAAAACAGGATATGGGCATCTCCAGAGATTTACTGAAGGAGTGGCCAGATGCCGGACCACTCTTCTTAGCTGTAAAGGTGGTTAAAGGCATACATTCATTATAGTTTCCTTTTATTTTATAGCCTCACTCAACCAAGTGATAAGACAGCAAACAGCACAGTGTGCATTCATCTCACTGGCAAACAACATGGGGTAAAGTCAGTCAATAAAGCTAATTGTACCTGGACAATCCGGTTAAAAGCATTATTAGCCAGTTGTCAGGACTGCTCCTGCTTCAGTCAACAGGCGCAACCACTAGATATATCACACTTGGACATTTCCGAAGTTTAGGATTAGGTCTGGCCCTTCAAACCAAAACTGCAGACCTCTTTCAAACAAACAAAAGCAGGCTGGCTTTCACTGTTTGCAGATGTGTGCTCTGCAGGGATAGGCACCCTCATTCAAACTAATGACAGTAACAACAGTGATGTTAATAATAATAATAGTACTGACATATTGAAATGTGAAATAACAGACGCCTAAGCAAACAGTTACTCTAGTCAGATAAGTTTGTACTGGATGTGGGTTTATTTGCAACGGGGAGCCAGGTCCAGACATTGCTAACCACTTTTGAAATAGCCCTCACTGGAGGTAAGCTGCCATTTTTGTCTCATTAAGGCCTGTGTGAAAATGGAGAGGCTGATCATGGATAATAAGACTATCAAGGGTTATAGTTATTGATAATGAGTGTTTTGGAAAAGATATGGCAAAAGAGATGTATCTGCCTCAGGGGATGCCATTTTTTCAGCCAGACGTTGGATGGGGAAGAGAAGGCAGCATGTCTGCCACTGAGGTCTCCCACAAACTCCTTTGGGATGTCCTCTTCTGGGTCCTCTCCGAGGCTCTGCTGAGCGCTGCATCTGCAGCCTGACTTAGTCAGTCCCTATGTACCTGTACTTTGTTACTAGTAAATTTGAAGCTGTTTCCTTCAGGCTTGGCTTTGACCCCATAATCTGTTTAAAGAGTTGAAGAGGAGGGGTGACACAGAGAAGTAGAGCAGCACTAAACTGGAGATGCTATCAACAGCACCGGATAAAGTCATCTCCTGCTCTGGGAGGCAGCACAACTGCATAGTTTCAGACTCAGGCTGGTCAGGGGTCGGCTGCTGCCGCCTTTCCCTCGCAGGCAAATCCTGGCCCCTTTCCCTTCTGAGGTCTACCAAAGCGCTCAGAAATGATCCAGCTGTGCGAATGTGTAACCAGGGCTGCTGCCCTGGATGTCACAGCTCTCCTGGCTGGGCCCACAGGAGCGAAACACAGTCTGCTGGCGTTCAGCCAGGCAGCGGGGGCTGCCACTGGTTTGGCCTCGGAGGCCGGAGGAAATTTTAAATAAATATTCTGTTCAGGAGGGCAAATGCCGAGGCTTGGACTTAGTGGAAATATTAATCCCAGAGGGAAGTGTGCATCATGTGGGGCTCTTGCAATGAGATGCAGACTTCTGAAGATATCTCTTAATGACATTATTTAATGTTTGTTTTTCAGTGCTGTGGTAGCTCCCGGGAGCTATGAACCAAGTGGCTCTTAACCTTGGGACTCTATAAACACAGGCTAAAAGGGTGATCCTGCTCCAGAAAGCTTTCTCTCTTTGGCAAGCTGGCATTTGAGCTGATACTGTTTTACTTAAATCGAGCTAGTAAAATATAGAGTGAGTGCCTGTTTTTCTGGCTGGGCGCTTACCTGTCTCTCTCCATGCTTCGCTTGGCCACATTTCTTTCACCTTTATGCACTGTGGCATTCCTTGTGCGGCTTCATCATTTCCATTTTCAAGTGTGTGCTCTTATTCAGTTGTGCCTGATAGTCACTTGGGATAGTGTAAATAACAAAAAAAAAAAAAAAAGGAAAAAAGATGCATTATTTTTCTAGTTTCCTTGACTTTATTTCATCATGTTAGGAGCATTGTGATAGGGGGAATGATGGTCTGTGAAGGAAGGTCTAGAACATCACTCTGAGCCCTGGTCAGCACAGTCCCTGTCCTAACTTGAAATGGGTCAAAAATAAGGAGCTTATAGAACATCTTATTCTGGCTGGACACATCTTGCTTTGTATGATGGGCACCTGGCAGGTTCTAGTCTGCTTTCCACATTGTTTAGCACCCATTTTCCCTCCTACACACAGTAAAAGATACGAGCACAATTAAGAGGTAACTTATGCTTTGGTCAAAATTACATCCAAGTGTAATTTAATATTCCTTAGGGAAACAAAAAGCCACACAATTTTGATGAATTAGGTTCCTTGTCTATATAAATTATGTCCAAACTATTTTTTATGGTGGCTGGAAGCACCGTTGTCACTAATAGAGACAGCTCGTGGAGAAAAGGTATTTAATTTCTCACAGTTTATTATGTGCAGAATTGCTATAGCCTAATTGGCTTGTTAAAGTTAACCCAGGATTAGTGCTTTAGATGCTAGGCTCTAAATTAGTGGTTTGACAGCTGTTCCATGAGTGTCTGAGCAGTGCTTGTGGCCCAGCTGATGCTTTTGAAAGCAGATCTGGGGCCGAGCATTAAAGGCAGGAACTGTTTCAGCAGTTCCCGGCAAGCCAGACCCTCCTGGTGGTACGAGGGCCTCCCAGCAGCAGGTCTGTGAGGACCACTATAGTCCTGCCCTCCCTCCTGCCCATCTACCTCCGTGCATCCCTGCCCTCCCCACTGGTGCTTCTCTGCCCCTGTAGCGGGTTAGCTTGGAAACTTAAACGGGCTGAAAATGAAAAATAAAAGCAAATAGTCTGCAGTTGGTTAAGAACCCTGAGCAGATGGCAACAGACAGTGTGGCCTCACGATGAGGGAACAGCAAAAGAAAGCCCGTGATGGAGAGGGGGATTACATCAAGGCAGATTTGTATCAGCCTGTAGCAGCTGTAGCACCCTTAGAGACCCAGGGCAGGGATGAGAAATATGGAGAAGAAAGACTGTATTGCACCCAGCATGAGTTGGAAATGTGAATCCTAATTTAACTACCTGTGGAATGGGAATTCACCCGGGTGCTGTCAACACTAACTCAGTGATACTTGTGATGCATTCAGCTCTTCATGAATCTCTTGGGCTGGTAAAAACAGGTGACCGAGAGGGAAATACAAGAAAACCATAAAGCACCATGAGTGGTATGGAAAAGAGAACAATTATTTGCCTACTAATTACATTAAGCACTAAGAGGCACCCACTGAAATGATCAGATAGTGAATTAAAAGGAAATGGAGGGAAATACTTTTTCTCACTGTGCAGAACTGGACTGGTTGGAGGGGGGCCCATGGAGCTCAGATGTCCAGAGTCGCAGAGACTTACTCCATACACCGAGCTACACTGGTCAAGCCTGGAGGACACCCAGCAGCAAAAGATGAGAATTATGAAATGCTGCTCATTAAGCAGGTGGTCACAATTTATTGAATGTGCAGAGGAAAACATATGTCTTAGGGCAAAAATTATAAGAAAAATCCTTATAGATCATAGCATACTTCAGCTTGGAGAGAGTCTCAGAAGTCAAAGCTCAAAGCAGGGCCAACCATGATGCTAGATTATGTTGTTACAGGATGAAGCAATTTCAATGTCCATCTGGTATTCAGAAAGAAGCTGGTCTAGGTGTGCATGGACACTTTTGTTCTCACTTTTCCTAAATTTTGAGTGCTTGACTTGTTAACAACTTTCTTGCAGTGCGCTAGAGGAGTATTTCCTGATGCTAGCCCTGCAGAGGCAGTCGGGTAGTTTGCTGTATAAGAGTTGCAACTTGTCCTAGCAATTATAAACCCCACCTGCAATTATTTTTAGGCATAAAAGGGTAAGCTAGCTTTAAAATGCATGTCTTAAGAGCTGTATGAATCTAGCAAAATTGCAACATTGCCATGATGAAATGTGCTGAGGCATGTGAGCCTTGGGCAGATTCAGTCTGCTGACAGGCTGAATCTTGAGTGGCACCATCTTAGTGAACCAATTAAATAACGGGTGCTAGTTTGCTAAGGCTATGACCCAAGGGAATTTTGCATTGTTCAGCTGAAAGTTGGAATTAGTGAGTCAAAGTCTTCCCTGAATTACACTAAACAGTGACCTCAGCCCTGTTACCCCAGATTTCCATTCAACAAACACAGGGCCTTACACTGTACAGTAGAAGGCATTAACTTTCCGTCCAGTTTTGGAATGAAAACTTTCTCATTTTGTCTGAAATGAAGTAGCTACAGTGTGTTTCGAGAATATGATGAGAAAAAAGTTTGTTTTAATTGGGAATAAAAAGGGAAAATGAGGGGAGAGGATAGTCTGCATGAAGGAATGCTTCATGCAGTGCATGAAGCTTCAAACTTAGGAAAATTTTGAAGCTATGGATTCATGAACAAGCAGGAAGGTAAAACAGGATGTAAACTCACAGCTCAGTCTCTGATCTAGGTTCAGATTTACAGGGCAAGGGATGGGGGTGTGTGTGAAAGGTTACACCCTACCTGTCAGCGGCACGGACCAGAATGGTGGGTGACACCTTCACAGACATACGACAGGTAGCCCACATTCAGCTGGGAGCTCTGGGAGCTCCAGAGCTCTTCTGCACTGACTGGCTGTGTATGCACTGGGACCCTGAGGTCTTTGCAAGGCAGTCTACCACAGCAGGAAAGAAGGTTAGCTTGGGGAAGGACTGCAATGAGCACAGCCTACTAGTGCAGAACAAATAAATGGGATCGAACTAAAGGAAGCAGGAGGCAGAAGAGAGATGGGTCAACACAAGTTGACTGTGGAAAACAATGCTTGTATATACAGTATATGAGCTGTGCAAAGCAGTGCAGTAATGAAGTGTAAACAGCAAAATGAAACTTTACAGCTTCACACAGGCCAGAATAAACCAGTGCCGTCTTAATGGCAAGAAAAGCGTGGTCATAGTTCATCTCCAGGAAGGGAATTCTCTGGTGGGCACCCACTGAAAAGCTGTGATCAGGAAGCAGAAGGTCCGTTTTGTAGTATCTAGGAGAGCTTATGTGCTATGTTGGGGCCACAAACCACCTATGAATTCATGTGATTCAACAGTAAATCACACGAAGGAAAGATGCTTCCCCGTGAGGACTCACAAAGCAATGACAATATTGAATCAGGAGCGCAGACAAGAAAGGGTTTCACAACAACAGCAAAGCAGGAATATTTTCCTGCCAGTGTTGTTCCATTGCTGTTGGCTGTATGTAATCTGCTATCTCCTTGTGATGTGCTAGGCTTTGATGGGCTGGGTGGCCAAGATGCTGCTTTCTCTCAATGAGCTTGCCTGCTGCAGCCTTCAGGGAATGACATCCTACAGGACACAGAAGCCAAGAGATCACCAGTCCCCAGCCATGCAGTAAATGGCAGTAGAAGAGCTGAAGAATGGAGTCTGCAGATGCATGAGGAAGGAGGTCAGAGTCCTGCTGGCTAAAAGCCCAGTGAGGCAAAAACACAGGCAGCAGCCCCCGTGAAACACAGATCATGGGAGATAGCAAGGGACTGGGAACAATGGTGTCAATAAGATCAGTAACGCAGTGGTGTCTGCTAGCCAGAAACTTGGAAAAGGTCCAGAATATGAAGAACTTCAAGTCATCTGCTGACAGAGAAAGGCCACAAACAAGGCAGATGTGTAACTAAAAGGGACAGCCGGACCCTGCCCTGCAGAAGGAAAGCAGCTTGAAGACAAAACACCAAAACATGAACTGGGTTCAGTGGGCATCCTAGGGTTGTGAGGCCCGTCTTTCTGCAGTGGGAGTTCACTGAAAGACATGTCCTCAGGAAGAGTTAGATATCAGGAAAATCCTGCCACAGTGAGTCAGAAAATTCTTGAGTAGTATGCAGAAAATAAGACTTGGAGAAAATCCCCCAGAGGCTGGAGAAGGAGGAATTTGGATGCGGCAGCACAATGCTTGTTTCTGCACATCAGGTCACAGGCTACAAGGATAAAATATCTGTAGGGAGTCACTGAGCCACTCCGGTTTCACTGCCTGGAACCCTTTCAAATTGGTGGCCACCAGCCAGCAGGTGAAAGAGCAGCACCCTGTTACTGAAACTGGTGTTGGCTTTGAAGCTGGTGCTGGCCTGATCTGTGCCCTGCTGGATTCCTGCTTTTGCCACAAATAGGAAAAAAGCTCCTAACCAGCCTAAATTCTTCACCTGAGGCTTTTGGTTTTTTACCTCTGCGCATCTGCTGGGGGAAAAAAAAAACAGTAAATCAGAAAGTGTTTGTTACCATTTTGCAATGGGGTTCGTTAGCTTCGACAGCAGCAGGGGAAGGGCTGCCCTTGTGCCGGCGTGCCCCAGCGGAGGGCTCCGCAGGCTGCCCGCCGCCTCCCGCTGGCGCCCGGGTCACCTCCCCGCGCCCTGCCCAGCGGCTCCCCGCGGCGGCGGCAGCCCGCTCCCTGCCCGCAGAGCCACAGTGCCACCTCCTGGCCTCTGCTTGCTTCTCCGCCCCGGGCTTCAGGAACCTTTTCCTACTCCTTCACATCATGGGCAGGAAAAAAAAAAAACACCAAACCCAGAGCTAACGCAGCCTGGTAGATATTTGATTACAGGACTGCCTGAGAGTTGTGCCGCGTGTCCGTAATGATACCGTCGCTTAATTTTTTTCTTGAAATGCTGTTGTTTTTTTACTTTCACTAGCACATGCCCTTGGAGGAAATGTATTTCGGTTTCTCTGATAGAGTTCACAGAAATACCATGCAAATTTGGTTTGTAGATTAAAACAAGATGGGGGGTGTGGCAGATTTCTCCAAGATCTACCCTTTTTGGTTGCTGAATTTCGTTCAGCTGTGGCAGTTCCCTGTTAACCCTGGGTTTGGACGTAGCTGTTTTTCTACCTTTCAGGTCCAATGAGATCCTAGTAAGACCCCTAGTAAGAGAAGTAAGACTCACCCATAAGTTAGGCATTCCATAATCCTAATGATCCAGTGTGCTTCATAAGTTACGTTAGTGTGCTGAGGCTGGACTTTTTTTTTTTTTTTAAATATCCTGCTTTGAGTAATTCCCCCATTTCTATCATTATTTAAGACGTAGACATCAGTCCACCTGGGCGAGAGCTCCAGGGCACTACCCGATTCTCTGCTCCCACAGATTAATTCCAGCCTCGCTTGTCACTGGGACAGACCTTGTGTGATTGCAGGTCCAGTCTCCTGCAACGGCAGGCAGCCGTGACCATGTAATTGCTTTCCTTTGCCCATGTGTTCAGAGAGGTCTGGAAAATCAGTGGTTAGGGTAAATGCCCCTGAGAAAGCAATATTTCAAAGCTGAGTAAACTGATGAGCTGGGGAATTTATTTGCTCAGAGTTGTGAGTTTTGATTTATTTCCCTCTACTGAACGTACTGAACACCACTGACTGATTTTTGTTAAATCATTTCAACAGTGCTGGATAGTTGTTGAACAAAACACACACACACCCCCTCCCAGCTGGCTTGAGAAATACATGATTTGAAGTCTTATCCTTCCTCAGGACTTGCACTGCATTGTTTAGGTTTTACCACATTGGATGATACGGAGAGCTTCATTTTGTAGGGTCATGTTTTTCTATGTTGTAAATTGCTGTAAATTGACACATCACCTCCTCTCTTTCATTTAAAATATATCCCAAGAGTACTGAGTACTAGTACTGGGCACTGATTTCTCTCGTCACTGGATCTTCCTAGGAAGCACAAGCTCTGCAAGGTGGTTCTTTTGGGACTAGGGTCTGATTGCTACCAGTATGCATGTGTGCACCAATGCCTCCTGCAGGATGCTTTAAGCTCAGTCCTCAACTAAGCTGAGAATTCAAACCCAAAATCTTTAATGTGTTTCTGGATAAAATCTTCCAAAAGTGAGGTGTTTCATATTGAATCAGCTTAGGCCATAGCTCTGCTTGGAATATCTCAGACTTTGACCGAAGTTTGCAGATGTTTGAATTTCTGCAAGCATCTTGAGAGGACCTGAGCCAACCTTTACATTTTTCTGACTGCAAGTTTTAGGAGCTAATATCTTTTTAATGTCACTTGTATACACGCTATAACAGCCTTGCCATAGAGGACTTTTACTGAAACCAAATAAAAATAAAAGTCCAAGTGCTACATGGAGTTCAAATTCCGAATGCTTCACAGAAATGTTGACAATGGCTACTCCTGTTACTTCAGCTGCCCACACAAAATCACTTTCTATGTCATTGCTGGTGTTTCTAGCAACTCTAATCAGAACCCCTGAAAAGTATTTGAACACAATAGTTATACCCATGTGTCTAAAATGTGTGTATATATGTATGTACACACACACATGTGCACTTACCAGTCATCATGAGCGGACAAGTGGAATATGCTTTAGAGGCCAGCTTTTCTGATGATCTGAGTCTCACGGTGTCAGCATTTTGAATCCATAAAAGCCAGCCTCAAGGGAATTTCCACCCACTGCATTTTCCAACCCTGAGGCTTGCTCCACGTCCCAGAGCTTGGCTAGTAGCAATATTTTGATTAAAGGTCTAATTGCTACAATAAACCCAAAATGCTTAGATGGGTAAAAGCCAAAGCCTTGATACAGTTTTACCAAGATATAGGTAATACATATCAGGTATTTTAGTGGCAGGGATTAATTAATGTCCCTGTGGATTTTTGTGTGCAGGAACATGAGTGAGTTGTGGCCACCTCTAAGCCTTCCTTCTTCTCCCAGGTTTGTAGCCAGCATATATGTAGGGATCCTGCATACTTCTGCATCCTTCATAGCTAGACCACTGTGATTTTTCCTCCTGGTTGAGGATTGCAATATCATTGTAAAGTATGTTCAGCAAACTAACATGTAACTGTGTCCAGGCTCTAGCTCTGTGGGTGGTGGTGGGGAGTGGATGTGCAAGGGAAACCTGGATCACTTTGTTTCTGTACACAGTCCTGCCAAAATGGTGCATTTGGCTTCCATAAAACTTGCAAACAGGAAAGAAAAGTCAATATTATGACAGGAATTTGCCACATCTCTTGCTGCCTCTGTTGGATAAATGGCACCAGTAATTGTTAGTGTGTTAGGCTGTCCCAGGCTGTGTTCTGCAAGGTGGAGGGAGTGCTTGGACATCTGTTGCCATCTCTTTCCCATGGAGGTTGTGGGTAGTGAGACGGAGAACCTCATCTTCTTTGTAGCCAGAAAATTATTCAAAAAATTAGCATGCTGATGAGGAATTTTCGGTGAAGCCCCTGTTTAATGACTGGACTTAGTGCTTTATTTGTTGGAGCATGTTAGTCTTTGAGAACCTCACTCTGGGTTCTGCTGGGTGCTGGAGGTGGTTATTGATAAGGAGGATTTAAAAAATGGATTAATGATAACAAGCTGTTTAAAACACTGTGAAATACTCTTAGTGTACTTTCTGCCACTTGAGGCATCGGTGTGTACAGGTCAAACAAGACAATTGGTGATGAAGGGTATGCATTTTATTGGTGTTCATAAATAATGACTCATGTTGCTCAATTGAGATTTCTGTGCTTGTGAGTCATGTAGACCTTTGGATCAATTATTTCTAAAGCTTTGACACTTCACAGTGATATTGCTAAGCCTAGAATGATCCTGAACAACAGATTGGGGAAAGAAAAAGAATGGCTTAAGGAAAATGGGAAGAAATAGATCCAGGGAAACTACAAAGAAGAAGGGATAAGGCAGGCTTTCATGGAGGTGGGGGGAAATGGAAGAAGCAATATTTGTATTGAGATGAAAAATAAAATGGAGCTAGAAAGCTCTTAGCAAATAGTTGATGTTGTAGATTTGATCCAGTGTGACACGTTGGTCCATGTATTCATGTAGCAGTGTAATACAGTCTTTTACTAAACAGAAAAAAAAACCCTAGAGTTTAAATGCTGTGCTTTTGGTAATGAACTGCTCTGTCATATGACTTATTTAGGCAAACACATTGGAGTTCTTTTAATGCCAATTTTATAATGTCAGTTAACTGGCTACATTGAAGACTTCTAAACTGTGACTGCTTGGCTGAGCTGACCACTCAAAACCTATAAAGCTCAGAGTGGTGATCCACGCTAATCTGAGTCATGGCTTGAAGTTGCCATCAGTCATCCACATCATCCCGGCTTCTTCAGGTCATTTGCCTTAGACCCACACACATCATATGGCATGCTCATTTGTATGCAGCGGGGCAGATTCATCAAGGCTCCTGCAGGAAAAGGGAGCTTAAACCACCCTGTGTTCAAAGGTCTTCCTCCTTTGCTCAGAATGAAGCTCAGTCCTTTCTATCAAGATTTAGCTTTGGCTCTGAGTCAATTCCGCAAGCATTTCCTAGGGAAATGTTGCCCTGTGAAGCATGGACAGGAGTGTCAGCTGAGACTCCACAAACAGAAGGCGGCTGAGAGTGTGTGGTTATCCCTGCTCAAAGAACATGCAGGGTAAAAGTTACATTTTCTGTCTAGTTAAGTCTTTTCCAGACCTATCTTGCAGGAGGGCAGCAGAAGGTGCTAGGAAGATGTAAAGGCAGAAGGAGTTTGCCTCCCACATAGCCAACCTACAATACTACTCTTTAATTTAGAAATGCCTTCAGGTACAGATAGAGCTGAGAGGTTATTAATTTGTTACTTCAATGCTCAGTGCTGGGGACAAACATTCATGCAAATCTCATGGGAATGGAAGCCACAGTTCTTATGTCATGTGCATACCGCCTCACAGATGAAATGAAGCCACTAAGCAACTCTACCACACAGGCATGCCCGTGGTAGGTAGGAAACACAAATAGAATGGAAAACAGATGTTCCAGTTCACCCATTTGCAGAGATTTCTGATCTGCCTTTTGGCACTTTCAGGGATTGAACTGGTTCAACAGGCAGGATTTCATCTGAGTTCAGAGAATCTAATAAAAGAAGTCATACTTGTCAAGGCCTTATTTTCCCGAAAGACTGCTTTGAATCAATACACTGGAGATAACAGCCTTGAATAAGACTACCTGGAGCAAGGGTTGTTTTGATAGTTATGGATTCAACACTCAGGCTCATTAACTTCTCCCTCAGCAACACTTTGACTCAAAGCTGAAATATTCTTGGTGACTGGAACAGTAGATCGCAGAAATGGGGAGGGAGGATGTCACGAGGGGAGGGAGGGAGCAGATGAAAGGCCACGGATCACAGCAGGGAGTGCACAATGCCAGCAGGATTAAATTTCCCTAGACGTGTTGTAGCCACTTTCCTTGATCCTATGGGATCCTTTGTTGACCACAGAGCAGAGCATAGCTGTTATTTTTTATTGTGGCCAAGCAAACCCCAACCATCTGTCCCTACCAGAATGGGCCACTGCATTGTTTTTTCAGCTGTTCTCTTCCTTTCATGTGTGTTACAGACTGAGAACACCGCTGAGTAAAAATATGAAGAAGTCATCAGAAGAGGAGTGTGATTATTTTCTAAGCGTGGAAAGTGGAGGATGAAATTGACTTAAAATAACATGTCTTGACTAGATCTTCCTTGCGAATTATCAGCCTCGTTACTCAGGAAACTGGACTATTTCTAACTAAGACAGACTTCACTATGAAGAGAACTACAGATGACATATGCATAACAGGTGTCAAGACCTCAGCAGCTGAGAAGGCAGATAAGAGGCTGGATAACTTTCCTCCCCAAGGTTGCTGGTTCCAAACCAGATGTTGGCATAGCTGAGTCTCCCAGGTGTAGAGCAGCATGTATTCCTGATGACATTTCGTTTGCCTCTGTTAAGTAATATGATGGTTTCACTCCAGACTCTGGAATGACCTCCCAGACATGGAATAGAGGCTTTTTATGTGGCAGAGTCAGCACAGAAAATGGTAGCTGGGACAATCAGTGACTTTCAGCTATTGTACAGTTCCCACAAGTCAGCACAGCAGCTGAGACATAAGTTACCAGTACCATTTCCAAGTGCATTGGAAAAGGATGTGCTTATTTATTTGAAACCTCCTACAAGTTCTAAAGAAGAAAAAAGGGAGGAAATCTAGAGAGGTAGATGGTGCTTATAGCAAAGAGGTCATTCTGCTGTAACAAGGATTTGGGTAGAGTTGGTTCTTCAGACTGACAACAGGCAAAGGAAGGATGTGCTTGCAGCTGATGGCTCTCTCTCCTGCTGAACTAACTCCCATGAGTTGATCCTGAGAGTTTTTGCCAACATTCTTGTTTTCACTGTAACGTTTGCTCAGGCAAGAAGGAAAAATGTGATAAACAGCATAAAAACTGTTCAAAGTATACAAGAGCATTTCATGCTAGCAGGAGATCAAGCTAACTTTTCCTCTCTAAAAAGTTTCTGGAAGGCATCCAGCCTCCTTTTATTCCACCAATTATATATCTGTACTTTCAGGCATTTGTATTCTAAGCGTTCTTTAGCTTTTTTTTTTTGTTGTTTGTTTTGGTTTTTTTTGTTAAACTAATGATATTGCTGGATGTATATTTAATTGACCCTTCAGGGCATTAAACTAACTGTCTGAACATTTAGGAAAAGCAGCCAAGTCTGACATTGTGTCATAAAATAAGGGAGCTTGCCAGAGCCTGGACATAGAAGCCTTGTGCATGTGAGCTTGACCAAAGCACAAGCAGAAATCTGATAGCTGGAGCAATACCCGGTAGTTAACGGGCATGTAAACCAAGAAACCACTGTGAGATTAAGTATCAGGTACTATTACACTCTGCTGCACTAGGACATCTTTTTCATTCAAAGACCTATTTATACTAGAGCCCTTTACCAGGCCTGAGCTGAGCGTATAAATGCAGACCCTCTCTACGTATAAGGAGACCTTTATGTTCTGCTAGTGAAACAGAGGTTCAGCTGTGACCTTTGCTGGCCCTGGCTCCCACCTCTTCCCAGGGCTCTCCTCAAGCAACTAAGTGACTGTTTGAAGTTGGGGAGACCAGCAACAAGGGGAATTTGTATTTCGTTCCACTGAGGCTTAATGAGACCTTTATTATCGCTTGTCACTGCCTCCACTGATGCTGGAGCTCAGGGAGTTTTTTAAACAGATCAAGGCATGTTTTAAACTCTTACCTCAAGGCAAATTGGCCACTTCGTCTGATCACAGCCTCTGTGCTGATATAAAGGTCCATCTGTGAGATTGCACAGACAGCTCTTGTAAAAGCCCTACTGACCTTGGTACATGCTTCAAATGTTATGTACTTAGTATTAGTCAATAGCTTCTCAGCTGCTAGAGTTTTCTTAGGGTTCTGTGTGTGTCTCTCCCTTAATCACCATAAGGGCAATATGAATTCTTTGAAACAACTAAGTAGCTTTTAGCAAGATATTGGAAAGGTGAGGTGGTAATAATAGCTGCAGAGTGGCCTTCCTTGTTAGCCAAAGTGCTATTGAAAGGATCCTGGCATTTTACACCATACAACTGCTCTGTTTGAAATAGGAGGGCTTAAAAACCTTGAGGTGCTAAGTCTGCAGTAAAACTGTACAAATAAGTGATTTGTAGTTCACTGGCTATGCTAAAAAAAAAAAAAAATGCAAACCAGGAAGACAAACAACTTAAATTCAGCCAACTTTAAAAAAAATGGAAAGCTAACAGATATTTTTGTATAATTTTCAAGATGATTTTTATCTTTATTAAACAAGAAAGCAGTTTAGATACATTGTGCAACAAAGTTGATTTGAAATAAAAAGCAAAATAATGGTTTTGAAAAGTCAGTTCACAATTACAGGAGCTAAGACTATTGGGTATTTGTGGTTGCATAATAATAAAAGCAATAGCATGTGCTTGTATATCACTTCTCATCTTCTAGAGGAGGGATCAGTATTTGCTGGGATTTTCTTTAATAACACTAAAAAATGTTCTGGTCATGGTACATTGCTTTGGGAGAAATGTTTTTGATTTTCCATTTTAAATTCTTTTTCACTCAGATGTGTTTAAAACTCCATAGTACACTGAGGTTGCATGTTTTTGCAGAGCTAGGTGCATCACTTGCTGTTGTATACTCCACCAAATACTGTATTCTATAACTTGTGGTGCTTAAGTAAGGTTTTAAACCACACATTCAAAACATAGCATCTAGGAGCCTATATTTTGAATACAATTAAGTCTCCAAGTCATTCAGAAGCTTTGAACTTTTTTCCAGCACATCTGTTTACAGAAGAAAAAATAAAATTGTAAAATAATCCTTGCACATCAACAACTGAAATAAAAGAATAAACATTCAAATCATGTGAAATACCAAAAACCATACATGGAGGCACTGTGGATTAGCAAGATAGTAGGGAATAGCTCTGATACACATCCACTGTGTATTTTAATATCTTTTCTTGAAGCTTCAATTCCCTTTCGGCCAATAATTTCCCACATTTGTAAAATGCTTTGAGCTTTAGGCAAAAGCATATGAAGTAGGGTGATAATCATAGAATCATAGAATTGTTAAGGTTGGAAAAGACCCTTAAGATCATTGAGTCCAACTGTTAGCCTATCACTGCCAAGTCCACCACTAAACCATGTCCTCAAGCACCACGTCTACCCGTCTTTTCAATACCTCCAGGGATGGAGACTCAACCACTTCCCTGGGCAGCCTGTACCAGTACCTGACTACCCTTTTGGTGAAGAAATTTTTCCTAATATCCAACCTAAACTTCCCCTGGCGCAGCTTGAGGTTGTTTCCTCTCGTCCTATCGCTTGTTACTTGGGAGAAGAGGCCGACCCCCACCTCGCTACAACCTCCTGTCAGGTAGTTGTAGAGAGCAATAAGGTCTCCCCTCAGTCTCCTCTTCTCCAGGCTAAACAACCCCAGCTCCCTCAGCCGCTCCTCACAAGACCTGTGCTCCAGACCCTTCACCAACTTCGTTGCCCTTCTTTGGACACGCTCCAGCACCTCCATGTCCTTCTTGTAGTGAGGGGCCCAAAACTGAACACAGTACTCGAGGTGCGGCCTCACCAGTGCCCACTACAGGGGCCCTGGTCCTGCTGGCCACACTATTCCTGATACAAGCCAGGATGCCATTGGCCCTCTTGGCCACCTGGGCACACTGCTGGCTCATGTTCAGGCGGCTGTCGGCCAACACCCCCAGGTCCTTTTCTGCCAGGCAGCTCTCCAGCCACTCCTCCCCAAGCCTGTAGCATTGCATGGGGTTGTTAATAATACCTTGTTATCATTACCAACAGCGTTACTGCAAATGATACGTCCTTTTGCTGTTTCAGAACATAAACACACTGTATCGCCTTGCCTTCACTGAGTACAGAAAGTCACCTCATCCCCCTGGAAAGACTTTGCTGTGAGGACAGTTAAATACCAGCTGAAGCTTGTGCACTGCAGGCATACCACAAATTTTAACTTCCTGTAGATGTTGGCATCAAGCTACCCTTCGGTGTAAAGTGCATGCACTAATGTAACTGCTGTAGCATTTCAAGGTTGTAAATGAAAGCAAATCACAGTCCAAGCTACTACTTGTTGAAGCTCAATCTCCAGCTTGTTGCTGTGGATTTTTTTCTCATGAGAGGGCTCCCATTACATTAGGACATCTGCCCAGCTAGAGAGTCCTTGTGCCCTTAACAGCCTGAAACATTTTGGGGTTTGGACCTTTACAGATGGGGTAAATTAAAACTGGTTTGTGGATCAAAAGCCATTCCCATGTTGTCCTGTGATCTCAGTGACCCTTGGCTGGGATCTTACATCCTCAGGAAGGAGCACCACCATCGCTGTCATTTGGTGGAATCATCTATTTGATTTGTACCAAGAAGCCTGATTTCAAAAGCGAAACAGCACATAAAAAAGTGAGTAAATTGACATAAAACATTCACACCTTATTTTTATTTTTTTTTACACAAACTCTTTCTTCCATCTGTCTGTGGTCTAAGTAGTGTGGTGTATCTGTACCACAGGGTACAACAGCACAGCAGCTGTTGTCATCAGGAAGCAATTTCCCCTCTAGGTATGAGAGCAAGGTCCCCCTCAGCCCTCCTGGAGAGAAGGAGAAGAGTAAATAGTTCCTTCTTTCCGAAACAGGCCTAATGAATGCTGTGTTATATATAAAATATATAAAAATAATATATATAAACATATTTCAAAATATATAAAAATAATATATATCTAAAATAGCCAAAATTTCAGCTGCTGTGCTTAGATTACTTATGTGAGGCTATAGTGGGCTAGGTCTTCAAAGGTGCATAAGTGTCAGTAGGTGTGGGATTTGCATGAGCTTGTAAGTAGATTTGGTTCCTGACTTCCATTGCCTGCTTTAGGAGATTTTGAAAGTCTTGACAGGCATCTCTTGCAGCTTTCCGACAGCTAAATAACTTTGAAAACCTTTTCCCTGATGTCTGGAAAAGGCTGAGGGTATGTGGAGGACTAGCAGTGCACTGTAGCCTCCACCTTTTTCTCCAACAGGGTGGCCGGCTCGGTGGGGTGGGCAGGCTGCTGTCATGAGGAGCAGCTTTTTGTGCACTCTCCCCACCATGTAGGCTGAACACTCCCTCTAACTTATCTTGTATCAGACCCTTCATGAGACAAATCTGAAATGAGAAATCAGAATTGATGAGAATATCAGGTTATTAGTTTCATCCTGAAAGCCTCCTGCTAAGGGACCGGTGTGCTGGCCTGTCTCATGGGGTGTTGCTCTCCTGCTGGCAGGGTGTTTGCAGTTTTTTCTGGGGAATAACTGCCTTTTCAGTGTGAATGAGAACAACAGAATTAGGCCTTACATTTTTCCTCAGTCCTATTGCGAGCTAAGCTTCGGCGGAGTTAATAGCCCTCTGCCTAACGAGGGTGGTAAGGACTTCAGGGCTTGGTCTATAATTAGGTCTGCTGTAGATCAGAGACTGGCAGAGCAGGTGTTTTTTTCCCCCCACAGTGGCTGATAGAAGAAGATAGTCCAAGGTGTTGTAGGCTATGTAGTATGGGGGAAGTTGCTTTGCCAGGGCTGGTGCTCTGCTGTCTCAAGGAGAGGTGGCAGAAAAAAACCCCTTATTTTTCCTTTGTATTTGCATGACTTTCATGTCAATGTGTGTTTTATTTTTCCAAGTATAGGGGTGTCCCATCGAGTAGCAGACAGCAAATATGTGAAAATCTCTTAAGTTGTCAGAAACCTGAAGGAGTTAGGCTGGGTAATGGGGACAGGGAAAAGACATTTGCTTTCCAGTGAGGAGTGATGTCATGGTTCATCATGATGGCTTCTGGGTCCTTGGATGCAGCGGGACCTGCTGCAGCTGCTACAGGTGAACACGTCCTCTCAACGTGCTGCTGTTGAAGTATAACACCTCCTTCCTGTGCTGGGGCTCCGCACACTGGGTGGTCATCTGTGCTGGCACAGGGGTGCTGCAGCGGGGCAGGCAGTGATGCTGCTCTGCAAAGGCGGGGGAGAGCTACCCTGCAGGGAGGCAGCGAGGAGGAGGGGAGACTAACTCGGGGTCTTGCACTCAGAGCTGACTTGACAGATATGGGTCTGGGCTTTTTCCATGAAAAGGCACTGAGTTCTCTGCAGCTTGGGGGTGGTAGGGGGGATACCTTCTGATTAGGTTTGCCAGTCACAGCTGGTAACTGGGGATGGTAATACGGGAGAGTGGCAGGTCCATTTCCCCTTTGCAGTGCAGCTCCTGGCAAGGGAATCTCTAGAGTCCTGGATGAAACAGGATTTTGTTTAACAATCAAAAAGCCTCAGCAGTAGGTTTATGGGTATTTTCAACAGTAACTAATAAGCACATAGGTGGCTAAGGTGAACTCTGATGCCCCAGCTAAAAATCTGAATGAGAGCTGAAATAGCCATTAAGTTATTCTTTTATTTCTGCTCATGGTGAGACAACAAATAGATCTGGAGTTCTTCCAGTGTATTTGCGATTCAGAATCATTCATTGGATTTCTTCAAGTAATTGACTTTGCAAATCTTTGCACGTTCACAATAGCACAGTTGCACATCACAATTCATGCTGTGATAGTTAATAGATATAAGACTCTGATCCTACTGAGTATGAAATCCTGGTATTAGTGAAACCAAACAGGAGTTTTGACATTAATTTAATCACGACTAGGATTGAATCCTGATGCAGTCCTACCAAAGCCTTCTTTACACTCTCATATTCATGACAGAGATGAAGTTCAAATACGTGTGTTGACTGGGTAATACATGCAGCCAGATCTGTTTGAAAGAGAAGTCAAACATCTGCACCGCTTTGGTTGATTAGTGAATATTAAGAACTCGCGCATAAATCAGTAAATTAGAAGATTAAGCCTCCTTCCCTGCTAACAGATCACTGCAGGCGTTTTCACTGAACTGCACATTGCTGACAAGGTTTGGCAGATGGTGAATGATTTTGCTCTTCATGAATATTTTTCAATGGCTGATTGACAGCTGACAGGCACTTTTTCTTTAGACAACAATAAGTCAATTTTCCCCATCATCGTGTTTATGGAGGCATTGCTCTCATTTCCAAATGTGACATGGGTTTTCATGGTCTGGACCCTCCCCAGAAGCACAGTACGGGAAGCTCACACTCACACAATTACTTGCAGGGCTGGGGCACCTAGCTCGGCATCCTCGACTCATGGCTACTGGGAATTAGCGCAACACGAATAGCCAGCAATGAAAACACAGGTAACTGTGGGCAGTTTTCATATTTATGCAGACCAAGACCGATGTTGTTGGGCTGTGCACCAGGAGATGGCAGGGTCGTGCTGTTCATGCAGCCTTTACCAGCACTAGTTACTGATGCTGTGCCTTTCCAGGACAGGATTTTAAAGCTCTCCCAGGAGCTACTATATCTTGTTTAAAAGATATCAAGCCTGTGACTGGCGTTCGTGGAAAATATACTGTATGTGCTCAAGAGTTTATTTAAAGAACTATCACTCTTGACTTGAGACTGGCCTGAGTTAAATCCCCCAGATTGAACCAACCTCAATCTTTATGAAAGTGCAGACAAAGGACAGAAATTTCAATTTAGACTTTCTTTTCTCCAGACACTTCTATTCCACTCCTTGTTCCTCAGACACCTGGAAAACTGTACAATAGGTGATGCCAACCCAACTCTTCCAGCTGACCTTTTCTGCCCACTCCTCCCTCCCTGCGGATTTTCTTTTATTAAGTATGCTCTGAAAGTGAGTTTGGGTTTTTTTGACTTTTTTTTTTTTTTCCTGTTGTGCTCATCTGCAGCACAGTTCACCCAGTTTTTCAAGCTCTGAAAGACAGGGATGATGGTTTCATGCATGGCACAGAGAGAGAATTCTTAACTTATTCTACATACTGAGCCCACAGTCTCATTCGGTGGTCACAAAATCATACAGATAAAGAAAATGTCACTGCCTGTTGTGATAAAGAGAAAAGCCCACTTTGTCTGGCTCGAGGAAAAACAAACAAGGCAAGTTGTGCTGATCTCTTGGTGAATATAGTAGCTTTTCACTGCTAAATTTTACAGCCCTACTGAGAAATGAGTTATATATTGCAGTGACTTTCCAACCACAGACTAAGTGAGAGGTTTGTGGTAGAGGATTTTTGGACCTGTTTTGGGTAGTGGCTGAAACCATGCAAACGACCTAGAAATTCGGACTTTTGCTCTTCTGTTATGTATGCCTAAGGGGGATTGCCACAAAAATGGAATTGTATTTTGAAGTAAATCATTAGTCACAGTAATAACAGTGTCACTGATTAATTGATCCAACAGGAAGCATGTGCCTGATCCATGACAGTCACTGGAAATGGGGTACTTTTTAGTCAGTGGTAACTTGTTGCTTTAAGTCTGGGAGACCACAGTCTCTGCCACCTCTGTGGCCAGTGGCCAGGTCAGCACAAGTACCTGCAGAGCCCATCCATCTTTCAGTGCTAGCTCATTCTTGCCTGCCTCCAGTTGTGTCCATGTGGTGTTTCAGCATGAGAAAACTCAGGTTCACCAGCTAACCCACCCCATGGCCAGCCCAGCTCCTGCTGCCGTACATGCTCTTGTTGGCTGCCTGGACGGTGCCAGACAGGCCATGGGGAAGGGTTGGTGGCATCTGTACTGGCCCAAAATATGCCTGGGCATTGCTTGGAGAGAGCCAAAACCATGCCAGAAACTAGATTGACTCTTTCACGTTACAGAGGGCCAGGGCCAGCACGTGGACCCATGCTTGGGGAGTGCGGTGCAGCGTGAGGTGGGGAAGTGCTGTGTGCCTGGGGCTTATGGTCTGGAAGGACACTGCAAGTCTGCAAGATCTGCTGGGTGATGTGTTGAGGAGTGGGGGAGATTTGGGTAGAGGCTGCTGTGCCCCCATCGTGCCCATCCTGGCATGGGTGCAGTGGAAGGGTGCAGTGTCAAACTGCGCCGGTTACTATTGTGTGCAGGAGAGCCAGACAGGCTTGTGCCAGACGTAACCACTTGCCAAACCCACCATGTAGGCGGGGCAGCTGGCCATAGGGCTCAGAGCAGATGATGAGCTCAGGCAGATGTAGTCTGAGGGACTTCTTCTCAGACTCAGGTCCTCAGCTAACAAATGTGCCTTTCGTGCAAGCAGTGGAACAGGGTGAATGGCAGAGCTGCATGGAGAGGGGAGCATCCTCAAATTTTTCTGCAGATCCCTCCCCTGCCCTGGCTCTGCGGCTGGGGCAGGCTTCCTTTGCTCTCCCTCCTCTTCAGTGCCAGAGGGCTTTAATGGTGATGGCTGTCTCATAGTTTGGCTGTACAGCAGCTGCGTGGACAACATGACACCATCAGGACAGGAACAACGAGTAGGCAGCGTTAAGTCTCTCTTTGTCAAGAGCCCTGCATTGTTATTACAGTACATGCTCTGAGTCTGGCATGGTTCATCGGGCACGAGCAAGACTTTAGTCCTGAGCAGCATGCATGATTTACAGCTGTGACCTTTATATTATCCTCCTGCCAGAGCGTCAGTACCCCAGAGCTGCTCCAAGCCACGTTGTGTTACAGCAGTGGTGACTGTGTCAGATTAAACGGAGAGCATGGCTGAACTGCTCTGCAGTGTGACAGAGACCAGGGAATGAGATCTGTGCCAACGTCAAAAGCAAATGGGTTCCCTAGCTTGAAGACTGTTTTGAAACAACCTGCCCAGCCAGGTTTAGTCTGGTACCACCAGAGGCATCACCCCTCTGCCATCATTGGCTCAAGGGAGCCAATTCACAGCATGGGAAAAAAAAATATTTTCAAGCAAATTTTCCCATCTCAAAGATCCTCTCCAGAAGCTCCCACGTAATAGTGCTTTGGTACCATGGGACTCAGATAAACTGGCCATAGCTATGACCATCTTGCTTCCAAGTTACTGTCTGAGATGTTTTGAAAAACCCATAATTCACTGCTTTTTGTACCCAAACCACTTCAGGAAGGGGACGAGGTTGGCATCCATTGCTTGAGCTACTTGTGTTGACACACAAAGAAGGGGACTGTATTCCCCACCAGGCCTGGAAATCAGTTCATTAACATTATCTCTGACTTCTTTTCTCAGCTGCCATTTCTTCTGTTCTGGTGTAGATCCCTTTCTGTCAGCTTGTTCCCATCTAATTCAGAGGACCACCTGGTTTCTGTGCTTCTGAAAAGGGCCTTGCAGTGTTGTCCAGTAATGGCTCAGCACACCCTTGCATACAGCTGGGGGAAGGTGTTGCTCCAGTCATTGGTAAGACACATGTGTTTTTTACAAACTGGAGGAAGTTTCAGAGAGTCTGCAGCATGCAGAGGCAGCCTGCTTTTATTTGGTTGCCTGATCATTTTATAAATGCTTTCAGTCAAATGAATAGGAGGAGAAAGTCTTTGCATGTGGAGGTTTGAATGGGCAAAGCTAGCTAAACAGGGAACCACACTCTTCGTCTATTGGGTGCATTTAACAGCCACCATTTATGCAGCCCAGGGGAGCTCACAGCAGGTGGTTTATCCCTGCAGGCTCACCTGGGAATGCACTGGGCCAGGCACGGCTCATGGCAGTCCGTGCGCGAGGAGTGCTACAGAAGTACCCTGTAGGCTTGCTTAAGCATCATAAAGTTATTTTTTCAAACAACTTCTCAAGTCTTTTGTTTTCTTCTCTTGAAGATTTATATTTTCATTTTTTTCCCTGAGATTATGAAGGCTAGGACTGCACTGTCTCATGTAACCGTATGAAACCTGGAGTGACTGTTCTAGGGAAAATATCACATGAGCTGGCTACACGCTCTATGTAGAATATAGATACGGATCAGAAAGGCCAGGTCGGCTTGGGGACTGGCAGTGCCAACATCAGGGCACAGAGAAAAATGGAGCATTGTGAGCACTACACAGCATCCCTTTGGTAAGGGACTAGCAGTGGTGGGTCAGCTAGGGGCATCAGGAGGAAAAGCACCTGTCACAGGTCTATAAGCCCATGTTCAAGTGCTTCCTAAATCTTACAGGATTTAAAACTGCATTCTCTACCTCACAGGAGAAAATCCGGGCTAACAGTTTTTGGAGGAATTTCAGGTAAGGACTGTCCCTTTGCCCCCACTGAAGCTGTTGGACACCAAAATACTTTAAAAAGTCCAGACCTAATTCCCTTCCAAAACACAAAGCTTATGCCAAGCCCTTTTCCTTTGAATTTCTGGTGACTAACCTAAGCAGCTCCTTGGCATGCCAGCTGCTGTGAGTTTAAGTAAGTGCCTGCACCATCCATGAGCCTAAACCCAGAAATTGCCACCCCATTTCCTTTGTGCATCTCACCCTAAATATTACCTCCAGCCATTGCCAGCCTATCTCCAGAGCTGCTGCCAGCAGCGTGTTTGTTCAGAGCCTGCTCCCTCGCTCCTCGAGCCCAGAGTTCAGGAAAGAGCTGGGGAGGAAAAAAGCGAGTGTGTTCAACAAGCAATTTCAGCACTCTCGGGTTCAGGTTTTGCTGTCCTTTTGGAAACCAGCCAGGACGTTTCAACTCCCTTGCATACAGGCATGAAGCCTTGGCCTTGGGCTGCTGGCTGGGTGATTTCACCAGACCTGCAGACCCCGGGGAGCTCAGGGAGCAGGGACACCACACACCAACGGGCCACAGAGGGACCAGGGTGGTGAGCCTGGCGTGGGGCATGTCCGCAGGCGGCTGAGTCAGTGTCTCCCCGTGGGGCTCTGCCAACGTGGGACCGTGTCCACAAAACCTCTCTGCTTCGATGTCTTTGCTGGCATCCTGGTAAAGCAAAAAGAGATCATTTTGGGCTACATCTGCAAGGCAGATCTGGGAAGCTGCTAAAATCCTTCTGGCTGCACAAGAAAATTTTAGTGCTAATTTGGCAATATTTCATTTCTAGAGAGTCCTCTCTCATAAACATCTGTCCTCCATGTCCTCCTTGGATATTTTCCTCCGTTCTCCGCTGCAGTCAAAACGTCATTTACTTTTGAAGGATTAGGAGCTGCTGCTTCCAAGCAATGTCTGGAAAATATTACTTCAACAGCAAAAGATCCTGCAACAGAGATGCTGGAAACATTACCTCCCAGCAACCTCAGAAACAACTCGACATAGCAGAGGTGCCCACGGTGCAGCCTAAAGGCAGAATGTAACCTGTAATGTCCTGGAGCATGGCCCAGGGCTGCCTTTCTACTGACAGAAGTCTGGGAACGCAGGTCTGGTGGTGCTGCAGGGTTTCCATGGCAGATGGTGGTAAGCAAAACTATCTGCTTGCTGGGAAGACAGAAGATACTGTGCCTGCCTCTATTCAAAGGTAATAACTTTTGAAGTTATATAGAGAATGGTCGCTGCCTTTGAACACTCCCTGTATGTAGTAAAGAAGCGGGTAGGAGCACAGATAAGATTGTACCAAGTTTCCCAGTTTTTTACTTAGAAATCATCTTTTTCACCAGATAACCATCGCTTCAAAATCAGGTCTTTACATTTCTTGAAATGGGCCCACAGCTTGGCCCATTTCCTTGACATCTTAATTTAAGAATAGTTGTTTCCCTATACTGCTATATGGATTTCAATTTTGGAAACTAAGTTGTTCATGAAAGCATTCGAATGTGTGGGATGAGGTTTACCAGACCACCTTTGACATTTATCAGACCTGCTTCATGACACAGGAACACAGGGATCTGCAGTCCTGCCTCAATTAGCAGTTCTCTCCTGTGTTTCACATTAAGCACATGCTGAAGTCTCGTCCCATCTGGATGATGACAGCAGAGAAATGACCAGTACAGCTAATCTCTGCCAGATTCAAAAGGATATACTGGGTCTACTTCTGCCCCAGATGCTAAGCCATGAATCCCAAGATGAAGCATCAAACACAAATCAATAAGTGTGAAGGACCAAGGGTACCAAGGAGACTTTCTTCACAGAGAGTACAGGATAGTTACGCTTCCCAGAAGAGCAGATGGAGCCATCAGGAAATGACAGAGGAGTGAAAAGGAGAAACAACAAAGTTAGACTGGGAAAGGTGATGTGAAGTCCCACGCAAGTAAAGAAGAGAAAACACATGCTTTGGTGCTATCTTGGATCGGGTCCAAAAAGTGTTACAAGCATGCAGCTAATGTGGAATAGTCAAGATCTGTTCTGCTTTAATTTTGGTGTATCATGTTTAAATTAGTGTGCTAGCTTGCATCAAGTACATGCTTTGTAATTAAATTTTGAAACGACATTTTCTTTTCTGAGAAAGATATTTTAAAAATGAATTGGTTATACTTCAGCAACTTAACTTTGTTGACAAAGATGGTTTCTGTTAATGAAAGACTAAACTGGATACATTAAGAATGAAAGGAATATAAACCATATGCTGTTATGTTTGATGTGCTAAAAATGGTTCTTCTCTCCACTGGATTCCCTGGGTCTGTTTTCAGACTGGAGGTAATACATGTATTTCATTTGTGGTTTAACACTAGATAACCCAATTAGGTACAAGTTGGAAGAATTGAATGTTCTTGGTCCACTTGGAAGAGTCTTTCTACTGAAAAAACGGGGGGACTAATTCTGAATGTCTCATTCTTCACAAGTCAACCCTAAAACTAGAATAGTTGCTTTTCAAGGTTGAAACTTGCTCTGTCTTGCTGTTTTTCTGTATTTTCATTTAAATTTAAGGAATGTATCAAGCCTCGAGTGCATAGTTTTTGAATAAAAAGAACATCTTGTATTTTACACCAGAGGCTTCGGTATTCTTTTCACAGAAGCCTACAAACCACTCTTTGGAAGGAGGGTTTGTATCACTTTCAGCAGTTGCAAGAAGTTACAAGAAGTTACAAGTTACAAGAAGTTGAAGACATTCAACAAACTGCATGAACATTTCTCTCATAAACTGTTTTAATACTTTCATTTTAGGATCTTTGAGTTTAACAACAAATGTTGGCCTTGGCTTCAAGAACCACTATCCTTTGAAAGCTAAATTATCAGATGCAGGGACTACATATGGTTACAATAAAAAGAAACATTCACAAAGATTATTGTAAGTAAAAGCATACCATTCAGATTGATGTCATTCTTATTCTGGTTGTGCTGCTGATATTTATGAGAGTTTGGACAAGTGATGGATAGTTGTGAATATGTTTATGAATCCCAAACAGCTCTTGTATTTTGGTAGGAAAAAATGTCTTTATATTGTTTGTATTCCAAGTGCATTATATGCCCCTCATCTCCAGAAAGGCTTTGAGCAATTGCACTGGGAAGATTACTGTCTTCAGTATATCTTCTTGACTAACTCTGTTAAAATCAACATTGTGTTTCTTGTAAAGCTTGTAATAAGTGCAATCCTGTTTCTGTTTGAGATAGTGGGAGTATTTTCATCAACTTCAGTGAGAATTTTTATGTATGTTAATGGAAAAAATGAATTCACTTTGGCACAAACTGCCATGTCCCCTTCCTCCCAGTGAAGTACCTTATTTAGCTTCTCAGCGTCCAAGCTGTCCTACTGAGGTCTTCAGGCTCAGTCTTGCATATCCCTAAAGAATGGTGGGACATTAAATAGGGAAATGAATAAGCTCACCCATATGAGAAAGCACACCTATATGAAAAGTTGGTAACCTCTGTTGCCCAGAACTGGAATGAAAAAAGCTGTTTACCTGCAGCTGTACCACTGCCTTTGGATGAATCCCTTCTGCTTTGTCAAACACTACTTGGGAGACAAAAAAGTTCGGAAGGTTCCAGGCAGTCACAAATACCCTTGCTTATCCAGACCTAGCCTACCTTCATTTTCTAGCATGTCTGATGCATCTGTAGAGAGAAGATTACAGTGTGTTGATAGGGACATCTTGAGTCTTGGATGCTCTGAAATCAACTTTGAAATCCTTGCTGTTGTGTTTGTCTGCTAGCCTTTTGCTGCTGATGTGCTTGATGATCTTTGGGATTTGTGTTATTGTGTGATATAGAATAGAATCATAGAATCATAGAATCATAGAATGGTTTGGGTTGGAAGGGACCTTAAAGATCATCTGGTTCCAACCCCCCTGCCATGGGCAGGGACACCTTCCACTAGACCAGGTTGCTCAAAGCTCCACCCAGCCTGGCCTTGAACACTTCCAGGGAAGGGGCTTCCACAATTTCTCTGGGCAACCTGTTCCAGTGCCTCACCACCCTCATAGTGAAGAATTTCTAGTTGACCTTTTTGTCAACTAGAAAAGGTGTTGCAGTCCATCACTGACATGATGCCAACACCTGAACAAGGTACTTACACCTGCCGCTATCCATGTATACGTATGTGTACACCATATGTTTACATCCATGTATGGTGTATGTGTACACCGCAAAGGCATTTCTCTTCTGGAGCCTGCAGTAAACCCAGCCGATGTTGCTTTTAGGGAGAAATGGACCTTTTCATTTTCCCCTCACAACCACCTTCACAAAGATGTTTTCTTATAAGCCACCGTCATGAAGATACAGTTCTGCTGAACAGGCAAATACATTAAACATTATCCACTGTTTTAAAATATATTATTTTTATTGAGAGCACTGCTCTATTACACTTACGAACTCAGAAGAAAGTATCTCTGTATGCAAAGATATTTTCAGAGCGGTTAACCTATCTAAGTAAAATCAGAAGGAAACAAATTGTCATAAGAAAGTGCCTTTGTTCAGCTGAGTAATTGAGTCAGGTGCTGTATGCTTGGTGATGATATTCCCAGCTTCCGAAATACCCAGTGCAACAGGCATCCCTCCAACTGCCAGCAACGTATAGGTTGATCAGTACTTGAGTTTTCACTCATTTTCTAGTTCTTTTGAATGCAGAGCAGCAACTAGAAAGAAAGGGAGCATTTTGTCATTTGGCAGGCCTCCAAACAGCACTAGCAAGTGACCATACCTTTTCAGCCTAAACTAGTCTTCAGGTGCTAGCAGCCAAGGTGGTGTTCATATATGATTTTCTGAATAATGAAGCTACTAATAGTGACATTTAGTATCACTCAGAACCAATGTAAGATAATTGTACAATTGAAGAAAAGTATCAAGCAGCCTTACCCTTGAAATGATTTATTTCTGTTTCAGAACAGCAGATCCTAATCTAATTAAATAATAAATGAGATGTCTCAAATGGTAAATCTGATTAGATTTTTATTAAGGGGGTTAACTCTGGTTCCCCTTTGGCAGCATCCCTTTCCCCTTTGGCAGCATCTGTCTCTGGGGTTAAATAAACTTCTGAATCACATGATGATGATTTAACTTTGATGCATTGATGCACAGATGACAATACAGTTCCTTTTAAATAATTAGCATCTTTTAGCAGAAGCTGCAGGATTACTTATGCTTTCTTGGCTGAACTTTTCTGTTCTAAAAGTTAACTGCTTTCCTTGCTTCACTAATTGTGTTTATTTGTGTCTATTTTGTGTTTTTAGCTGCATGGGCTTGTAACAGAAAATAAAATACCATAAATGATGGTTTTGAATTGAACAAATGGAACAACTCCTGGCATTGACATTCATCTGTATTCTGGCATCCACACTAACTATCAGACTAACCTCTGGTGAAGGAGGATGTCATATATTCATTTATAATTTCTAGCAGAAAATTCTAATAATGTTCATAGGATGTCATATTTTAGAGCAGTTAAAGAAAACATGCTTACGTGGGGAAAGTAGAAAAAGTCATTCTACTTTTTTCCAGATATAAGGAATTTTTATTTAAGACTTTTTATTGAAGGTCAGTTTCTGCTCTGTTTTATTTCCCACTATAAAGGTAAGTCAGAAACAGGATTTAGCCTTTAATTTGCTACCATTTGAAAGGCCAGAATCTATAGTTACAGGTACATTTTGGGCCTACCTGCCCTCTTTACAAGAAACTCCCATCAGTGACGTCTTTCATGGCCCCAAACATAGCCGTGTTTGGGGAGTTGGTATGATGCTTGAGGCGATTTGCAATACAGCCCAGTCCTCCCACCACAGCTGTGGCACCACTGTTGTTCTACAACCGCCAGATCATTAATGATGCCCTGGACAAGTGGAGCAAGTTGTTTGCTTAGTTAGTCACAGATGAAGCTCTAAATATTCCTCTGACATATGTTTATTTTAACTACAGATTCTAAATTGCTTTTTCTTTGCATGGGTTTTAGCTTAGGAAAAAACAGGGGTTGGTCTAAAAGTATATATAAGAAAATACTGCCATACAGAAATGACAAGGTGGAGAACACATTTTTTTAAACAGAACTTGTGAGTCTTCTCAAGCCCAATGACTCCATTCTCATGAGCTTTGAATAGAAAAAACCAACATTCTCTATTCCCTCAACCATTCTCTTTTTTTACTGTCAGCTAAAAACACAGCTCATGATTTGAAATGTATTAATGTGTATGCATAAAGATGGACTTGGAATTATAAACATTGAGTTATTAACCATTTAACTGTATCACCTTTTCTTGCCAGTGCCCTTTGAGGTTGCTTTTTGAAATTCAAAGGATCTGACAAATGTGGGCATTGCGGGTCCATTTCAGGAAAAACTGTCTCTAACATATGTGCACTGGTACACTTTTTATTTTAACACAACGTAGGAAGATGAAAGCAAGGGTAACAGTAGATAAAGCACCTTTTCTTCTTCAGCTGTAGACTCTACAGTTTCATAACAGTTGTTTCTAAATATTGCAGAAACTCCACGGTGACATGTTAAAAATCTCACAGAGAAGCAGACTCCTCATGTAACAAACAAAAAGCAGTGGCTGCTGAGGCAGGGGCGTTTGGTTCCTGTGCAGCATAGCCGGTAATGCCCTCGCTCTCAACTGGGGAGTCAGGGTCTTACAAAGTCAGCAGCTGTATCTCTAGGCAGCAGCATTTTTGCTTTTAACAAATCTCTTAATGGATTAGCAATTATCCAGTGGTTGCATGTTGCGGTGGTGTGAACCTGTTTAATGTTTCTTCCCAGAATCACTCATGAGCACAGCTGGAAGGGACAGGGGCCCTCGGGGGCAGGAGACCTGCAAGCAGCAATCCTCACCTGCTAAGACACGTGGAAGGCAGCATCCTTCTCTGAGGTACCAGGGAAGAACAGCTGATACATGAGTGAGGGACAGCCCATGGATCTGAGGTGCTGAGAAGTGAGAAAGGAGCAGACTAGCCAGCTCCTTCTTTGGGATGAGATGGAAAGGTAAGATGGATAGAATTACTGAAAGTGTTACTGGGTTATTATTTTTATGATCTCCTGTGGCAGATAATCAGGGTTAGAGGTGAAAAGCTCAGTGAACGATTAGCTGTCTCCTGAGATACCCAGGCTCTGGTCCTCCCGAGTTTTGTAGTTCTTAAGAATTATAACCTTTTGGCCCAATCAGAGGAAAATTCAGATAATGAATCTCTGTAGAAAAGCATTAGAAGAGCAAAGTCATACTGCAGACCTTGACTTTCAGGATCCAAAGCAACACATTCTCAATGTCCTTACTCAAGGAGCTACTTAAAAAGTCTTAATATTTTGAGCAAGTAATGCTACTCAATGACAGCTTTAAAATGAAAATCCCTGCCTGAAAACAAATGTATGTGTAAAAGGAAGCAGAATAGGTCTTGGAGAGAGTCATCCCTGAGGCTGATTAGTGAGTACAACCACAAAGCAAATTTCTTCCTCCTTTTCTAAGCCAACAGTATTTTTAACCTTTTTTTTTTTTTTTTTTACAGCAGGGACTTCAGCCTGCAAAGATTTTCTATAGGAAAATAGTGGTTTTTCTTTTCTTTACTCTAAATTTGATTTATACCCAGACCTACATCTGACCTAACTTGCCTATGTACAGAAGCTCATATCTCTTCCCTCAGTGCTTCCTTCACAGACCTCTTTTTTGCTATGCTTCCTCATCTCATAAGAAATATAGGAGGTTTTGGGACTTCTATTTATTGTCTGAGATACAATAAGTAATCATTAAAAGATGCTTTTAGGTGACTGGACAACATTAAAACCTAGCAACATTTCATAAGCATGAAAAACAAACTTTTGGACAAACAACGGAATTCTCCTCAATCTAGTCCGTGAATTAGCTACAAAACCAGCTTCTTGTCATGCGCATTCACAGGAATACCTCTTCATTTTCCTGCAAAAATTTCATCAAATAAGCAGCATTTACGATGGGCTGGGGAGGCCATGACTGCTGGGATATTCTGGAGAAATAGGGAGTGCATGTTTCCCTGCTGGGACTCTCCTTCCCTTTCAGTGCAGGGAATATCCATCTCGAAGTTTCACTAGCCAAAGCTATGGCCATCTGTCTGAAAGGATGCATGCCTTTCTTCTTGCTGCTTCTGTCCTCACTCTTCCCACTCTTCTTTCCATATTTACTTACAAACACTTCCCTGACTTCTTTTTTGCTCTTCATGTGGCTGGCATTTATAGCCTGTCTCTATTACTGTTAAGTATCTTTCTTTTTCGTCTTTGACTCCTGTCCCCCTCCACTTCATCTCTTTCTAGGGCATTTTTCCCCACATCTCATGGCAATGACATGTCTGGTCCTGCCCCACTCTGTGAACTTGTGCTACTGATCAGTCCATGAGAGTGCAGAGGGGTGAAAATTGTTGGGAGGTCAGAATTTGCTGGTGCTGTTACCCCCAGTAGAATAGAAAGTCAAAAGAATTATGGTACATGATACAAACCTTAGAATATGAGTCAAAGGAATAAGGCACATAATACAGATAGAGAATTCAGTGGCTGAATGGATGCTGGAGACATCTCCTCGTATACAACAGCACCATGTTTACACAAAATCTTTCCAGCGCATTACTTTACTTGGAGTGTTAGTAGAAGGATTTCTTATTAGTATCTGTTTTAGAGCTGTGTAGTAATTGACTTTTTTGTTTATATCATCTGACCTGACTAAACAAAAAAAAAAAAGGAAAGAAAAACAGTTTGTATTTACCTGAAACAAAATGTGTTTAGTTTTCTTGGGGAATTGAAATGGAAGCAAAAAGTAATTACCCAGGTAGGACAAACGTATTTCTTTCATTCCTAAATAATACATTTTGTATAGTGTTTAGGCTTGGAGGTTAAAGGGAAATAAAACCCAAACTTTTCCTAGTCTGTATAAAATATTACCTATTTTTTTACTTTTGAAATGGAGAGGTCAAGATAAATTGTTCAGATTTTTTTTTTGTTTTGCTTCCATTATGTATGGATATCGCTGAAACAGTATTTTTCAGGAAACTATTCTCTGAAAAAAAACCCCTCACTTAGCTCTTTCAGTAGAACATAACAGCGTCATATCTGCCCAGCTTGCTCTCCTGTTAGAGCCTGACTCATGAACAATGCCATATCCTTCAATGTGACCGTGTGCTTGAGAGGGGGCTGCAGATTTAAATGAGGCAATTTAATGTTTCCAATTATAGGAAATGTATTTGGAAGGATGCCAAAATGCTAAATAGCTTGATAAAAAAGAAAGGTTCTTTGTTTCAATTATTTCTTATTGCACTACATGCTTCCCCTGCCACCACTTAATTAGAGACGAGAACTCTGCAGGAGATCCTGTTCTTTATTAATTTATTTTAACGTTATTAACTGTACTTGCAACAGCAATACCAAAGCCTGAATTCAATGGCAAGCTCTGGGTAAGGAAAGAGAGTACAGTGGGTTATGTCATTAGCTTGGAGAGGAGTGGCCATAATTCCCGCTCCTGACAAAGCCTCCTCATGCGATCAAATCACTTGGACCCAGATGATTAGAGGTGTTTCATTTTACTCCTGTGGAAAATCATACAAGTCAGGAACCTCTAGTGCTCTGACGCTTTGTCTTCTCTGTGACAATTTCTGCTTTGGGAAGGGTTTGTGAGGACAGCTACCTGAAGAATTGCTCAGCGATTCTTTAAGAAGTCCTGAAAGAAATGTAACACGTGCATTTTTGGGCTTCATGAGCACACTTTGTTTCACTTTGTAGTAGCTTGTGGGAATGGGATTAACTTTGCACCCTGTTGGATGTCAAACCTTTGGCCAGGTGTCACCCTCCTCCTCCAGGCAGAGGGAGCGGGCCATATTCTTTTCTGTAGCTCCTATGTCCTTCCTGATATGGGAATCGATGGGAATGGTAACTGGAAGATGAGGTTGGGATTTGTAGTCCATTCAATAAAATTCTAATTAAAAAAGAGGTCTTATGAGCTAATACAGCAGAGAAGTATGTTACTCCCCTAAGGATTATGGAGTTTAAATGGTCACAGCTTCTTGTAGCAACTAGTTGATGGCATTAGGAGCTTAATGCTTGTTTGGATTTTGCCAACAAAATGTAGGTGAGATAAGAAAAAGAACCCACAGCAAAATTTACAAACCAATTAGTCAGCATTATAACAAGTCACTTCACAAATGAAGACACCGATAGAAATGTTTGTGTTGGGGATTTATCTAGCCCCTTGAGCTATCTTGTTTCTGGTTTAAAATACTTGGGTTTACTCACTGAAATATTCTGCTTGCAACAGCATTGGGTTAAATACAATAGAACAACATGTTAAATTGTTTGTTTGTATAATGACTTGTGGGACAGGTCCTCACTCCTCACTTGGTGCAATTTGACAGGGATTATATGAGCTCAAGAGCTGTCGCTACACAATTAGTTGTCAACTAATTTGTTCTAAGGCAGGATCACTTGAAGAAAATTTTAACTAGTGATAGTTACTGAAATGTGTATTTTACTGCTTGTGTTATCCCATTGCTGGCATTCACGTTTTTCCTTGGAGCGCGTGCTAGTGAACTTTATAAACCACAGCATCCTCATTACTCTGTGGCTCTGAATGTTTATGTTGCTGCCTAGGACATTTGTGACACAGCTGTCTGTCTATCCTGCGCTGCTTCGCTGTGTAATGCACCGAATTCTTCTAGGAAAAAGCGTAGCCTACGTTGGCCATATAACAGCATTGCAAAGAATAGTGAGATGAAAGTTGATGGAGCTGGGTTGAGCAAACCTGGCCATACTTGCACCTTGCCAACATATTGGACTATACCAGAGCTCACAGGTAATCCTGAACTAATGCCTGAACTAATCCTGTTGAGGCTCAGGATTTCTTCCTTGCCGTGCTCCAGAGCTTACTCAAAGACTTCTCTGGAGTACTGTCTCTTAACCAAGCTTGGCCCTGGCAGAAGGCTAGGAGGTATCTCTACAGCATAGTGTAGGTGTAGTCCTTTTCAGAGATGCTAAGTAACTGCAGACCTCGCAGCTTCTGAGGGTGCTTATTACCTTTGAGGCCCAGGTCATCCAAGTAAAGTGCTTATGCCCAGGAGCCACAACTGAGTTCCTCGAGGCAACGGGTGGTCTAGGTGCATTCAGTTTGTGTGCCTGGGGTTGAATCTAACACAGAATTCCCTGGGGAGGAAGAAAAACAGAGAATTGGCTTTCAAAGGCCAGTTGCTACAAATATGGCAATATTGTCAGAAATACAGAAGTATTGGACCTAAATTTCAATTAAATAGTCATCATTATAAAATATTACACTGCTCACTTGTATTTACATGCAACAATTGCATTTCAGTATTTTTACTAACCATCCAGTAGTTACAAGGACTCATTTATGACCACTTAACAGCCAGACTCTTAATATTTGTAGTGCAATTAGCCTGAAACAGTCTTGAATAATGTCCTGTTTACAACTGAAGTAATAAACCAAGAGCACCAGGGGACAAAAAGGCTAATTAAAGGGGACAATTGGAGAAACAATCCAGTGTTGGATGGCTGGAAACATGCTGTTATTGTTCCTGTATGGGGTAGATTTATGCTAAAGGTGATTAAACCTTAAAAGTATTTGGTTTCTTTTTGCTTTTCTGTTTGGACTCACTGGACTTGATTCGCATTTACAACCAGACTTCTTTACACTTCCAGTGGCAGTATAAAAAGTCTTTAGGAGGATATTTACTGCCAAAGTGGTCTAAAGAGGGCCTAGCATAAAAAAGCAATAAAAATCAGACTGGACAAAAAAGTTAATAGGAACAGTTTTCCTACTCCTAAGTGCTCAATATTTTATAAAGGCTGTGGGATCTCAGGGAATTAATATCATTGCTGTAACACAGACTGACTGTATCCAGATATGTTGTGTAATTACCACTAACATCCAAACCCTCCTAAAGTCTGCTGGAGTGCTTGGCCACCACTCATAAACTGAACTGGGTAGCAGTGATTAGGGGACTCTTGTCATGCTTCCAAAATCTGCTTTTTATTGGGAAAACTATTCACTGAGTGTCTGCCACACGCATATTCATTAGGAACATAGTTTTGTAGTTCTACATGTGGGCTCTTAATGAAACAGAGCTAAAAACTCAAAACAGCTGAAGCATAAGACATTTTAAGACTTTTGTCACCAAGTTTGAAATGTCATGTTTTCAAGCTTTCCTCTGCAAGCTGGAAAGCCAAGATTATTTTTCTGTTTAATTTTTTAAACAAAGGCTTATCTCCTTTTCTGATCATATAAGTCTAAGAGCTTTAGCTTTCTTTCCTAAATACACTGAAATTTGTGCCAGAGATGCAAGAATTGATAATGCTGGAAGTTTGAGATTAGCAGTGTAGCTTTACTCATGGGCCATGTGAGTACACTGTGCTTTCAGCTGAAATCTGTTGGCTTCAATCAGGAAAAAATCAGACCTGAGTAGCACTAACACGTTCATTCCTGAAGAACTATCAGATTAGAAAATATGGTGTGGATTGTAATAACTTGATAATTAATGTTACGTTCCTTGGTTGTGTTATACATATTTGTCCTATATTTGTCCTATATTTGACATATATAAAGTTGCTTTAAAAGGTTTTAAGGGTAGTATAAGAGACTATATTTTTTACCCCAGATTAGTGGTTATGTGTACGCATAAGAACTCAGGAGGACCCTGGAGATGCTGCTCTTCCATGAAAGAAGACTCCACTCTCAGCTGCTTGGAAGTAGCTTTCTTCTGTGCAAGGCCTGAGCTCCCACCTCCCACTGAGTGTGAAGTCACTCACGTCAATGCACATTGCAGGATGCCATGGGCCCTGGCTCCTAGCCATGGGCTAGCAGCATTTTAAGTAGGCCTGTGTGCCACCTTTGCCGTGCATACTGTAGGTAGCAGGCTTAGCCAGTGTGAAAAAGGTCCTGCAGGATTAATTACAATCAATAAAGTCACTGCAGAGATTTTTTTAACATAACCTGTCTATGTGGGCATGTGGGCATTTTTTTTTTCCCGCTTATTTTTATCAGCTAGATGTGATGTAGAAGATGGGCTGCACCAGCTCCACTCTTGTGCGGGTCAGCCTCATACCAGGCTGGTGGTATACACCAATCATATGTATATCTGCCAGTTCATTTCTGATGTAACTAACTCCATTAAAACTGGAAAAGATAACACTGGGGGAAAAATCTAACTGTAGAGCTTTCCAAGATTTCTTTCCATCCCTTTCAACTCAATAACCAGCTGGGGGAATAATGTGACAAATGTTGCTTTGTCTGCATTTCAGAGGGACACATCAGGCAGCATCATTCAGGACGTTTTGAGAGGATGGAGGTAAGCTGTCTGAAGAAAAGGTCTTTGAAATTTTGGAAGCTTCTAGTTACCAGAAGACTGAAGCTCAGGTGAGCTGGGAGGTCCGTAAGAGAATGGGGGTGAGTCTGCAGATGTGTAAAGGGACACTAGGCTTTCAGTGAACGTTATTCAGCATACTGATTAGGGATTAGACACTGATAGTATAAAGTTGAGATGTATGGCAAACAAAGAAGAGAAAGAAAAAATCAGATGTGAAAACTGAAGTAGCCTGATCAGCCAGGCTACTTGGAGCCTTGGCTGAACTAATGGGGGAATATTATGTAGGAAACAGTCATGTCAAAAGAGATTTATAGGTAACGATCAGACTCAAATTGACTATAAATTCTCAGTACATTTTTTTCCATAATAAGTCAATGCTCTTTTAAGCAAGTGATATACATGGAGAAGATTTCTTAAAGGGCAGCAGAAGTCATATTATTTATTCATAATTTAACAGTAAGAACTGTATAATTTTTAGAAGGATGTTTAAATGACAGAAAGTTGAAATGAGCAAGGGAAGCTAGGAAGTAGCCCGTCTTCTGAGGAAACTGGAGTGCAAAATTTATGCATTGCTTGTGATGGATCTCATTCCCAGTCTGTCCTGACCCCTCCAGGGTCTTTGGATCTGGGAATCATCTTATAGTATTTATTGGTCTCATGGTTCAGATTCCAGGCTTGTCAGTAGTGCAAGCGCTGAAGAATTGTGGGTTTGAGTGAAATTCACTTACTGGTAAGGACAGCTTGTTAAAAATGATTCCCATTATACATGCCTCTGTTTGCTTTCAATATCAAGGTGATAAAAAAGCTGGTTAAACAGGGCAGGATGTTATGGGAAATGCCTGTCTTTAGAGGCTGGCAAATTACCTCTACGTAAGCAGCACTAAACACCTTTTTTTTTTTTTTTTTTAAAAAATGAAACCCTGTGGAAGCTGTGCCTGAGGAAGGCTCATGAAAAACCACCAGAGGCACAACACTTTGAAACTCATTTAGGAATGGAGCAATCCACAAGAAGTGGTGTGAAACGCTCACATTACTAGGTTTAGATGGGTAGTTGGCAAAACTTCAGAGGCAACGGTGTCTTCTGGGGACTCAATCCTATAAATTAGGAGAGGATTTTATCACAGGCTAGATTTACAAATGTAATATTTATGTCAGGGAGGGAGAGGAGAGAAGAAAGATGATACATTTTTAAAACTGTTTACAATATTTCTTGTAAAAAAAGTCTCATTAATTTTTACCTCTATAAGCCAGCTGGATAAATCAATAGAGAGAAAATTTAATTATTTTAAGATTTTGGGAAGGACATTTGCGTCTTCTTTTCTTTTAGTGGTTGCATTCATTTCCCTGCTTCTGGAAATCCCTGGGGTTGGGATTTTTAGAGACTCTTCTCTACACATAAAAATCTGGGCTTATGCAGGCTGACACAGTTCTTTGCATCCCAGGCTTTGCAGGGTATTCACGTGTGGGAGTAGTATTGAATCACAGTGTTTATAAAGAGGTTTTGGATATTCAGGAAATAAGTAATAGGTCCCAGATATTTTCACCTTGAAATCACTGCGGAGAATTTTGTGTGACAGAGAAAAGTGTTGGCATCTGTAACCTCAGTCTCCTGAAATACTGTAATTTTCATGTAATGAGTCCCTTTCCCTCATGTCCCCCAAGGCTGGCCTTCAACCATAGTGTCTCTGGATCTTGAAACATAAGCCTTTGACAACTACTATAGCGGGTTATCTTCCTCCACCCTTTTAAAGAGATCCAGTTTCTAAACCATGTGGCTATACAGTCTAGCTGCTCAGGAAGGATGAGGAGCAGCACTGTCTTCAGGCCCTTAGCTCACAAAAGAGCCATTGAGCTGTTTTGGCCCTTTGGGGATGTTCATTGAAGGGGTTTGAGTCTCAAGAGACTGTTGTCCCCATCAGCATTCCTCTGCATGACAAGGACTCTGCTACAAGGAGAGGAAAGGAGGATGGCAGCCCTCCCACCCCTCCTCACAGCCAGCAGGGTCAAGCTCTTTCCCTCTGGAGGTCATTTCTCCCCCTGCCTTGCTTCAGTGGAGACAGAGGCAGGGACCAATATCACTTATTACCCAGAGCTGACAGTTACTGGTCCTGTGCACAGGAAACCTGGTGTGTGCTCTGCAGTGGTGACCTTTGTATACCCTCCATGAACGATCAGCCAGGAGCAGCCTCAGCCCCACCATGGCTGTGTGTCTCATTCCCTCCCTGCATCTAAGGTCAGTGCAACTTTTTTACATCCAGAAGAGATGGTCTTTGCTTTCTTCTTGAGGCCCCTAGGAAGACACAGAAGCTATATGCAGATGTGTGGGCTCTTCCCAGCCCCTGGAGTGTGAATGTTTACTGGTCACAGGTTAACCATGTTGACATTTGCCAACAAGCAGTAGTTGAAGTTTCTTTAGGTGCTTTCTTTAAGTGTCTTGAAGGGTTGCCCATCAGCTTCTGTTGAGAATCAGATGATCCTCGAGGTCTCTTCTGACCTGGGATTCTATGATTCTATGATTCTATGACTGATATGCCACAGGACTGAGTTGAATTTTCAGGATAAAATCCTTCCTGCAGGAAAGGGTGGGATGCGGCTGTCCAAATGGCCTCTCCTCATGCAGCATGCAAGTGACAGCAGTGCAGTTGCCTGCTCAATGTTCCTCATTGCAGCAGAGCAGGACTGCCGTGTTCTGCTTTCTCTGCTAGCAGCAGAAGCCGCCAGCAATGTTCACCAGGGAAAATCTTGCCTGTGAGGAGCAGTGTCTATGCAATTATTCTGCAGTACATCAGCATGTATGCCCGTAAAGACATTTATTATTCATGTCAGTGCAGTGGATAGCAAGGTGGGTATAATTAGGCCAATAAGAGAAGATCCACCTGGGGTGTGGAGAATTGTCTAATGCTGTCACTTCCAAGGGGTTGCAATGACGTACTAGTCCAGGTCCAGACACGCTTTAATCAGCTCCATCTTTATTATATGGCAAACAAACTCTCATGCTAAAGCAGAGAAAAAACATGCAAATAGGTAAGCCCTGTGGCCTGCAGCTCCTGAGGGGAGAGATCTCTCTGTCCCATCTGGGGAGTGAGCAGAAATACAGGTAAGGACCATTTAGAGCATTTACGAATGCTCTCCTGAGTTCCTGTCGCAATGCACATGGAGCCAAGTGGAACTGCTCCCTCAGTGCCGAACCGACTGGCCAACAAAGCCCAGTGGTGGGAAAAAGGGTCTTGGGTAAGAGCAAGAACGTGCCACTGCTGAGGTTGAGCACTTCCCTGGAGGATTTCTGTGTCCCTCCATCCTCCCTTCCCTCCCTTCCCCAAGCCCTGTGTCTGTGGGAGAGGTATAACAGCTCTGCTGTCATGTCAGACTGTACTCCCTGGTTACCCATTTCAGTTCTCACTCTGGCCCTTTCCAGTGGTGGCTCGCCAGGCCCATACCTTTGGCTATGAAAGGGGACAAATCCCACAGATGAACTTTGTTGTCACAGTCAGGATGGTTGCAGCCCAGGCAAGGCACTTGTCTGAGCAGGTGGTCACCTCAGCCACAGCTTTCAATGATGGTGTAGACAAGATCTTTGGGGACAAGCAGAGACCGCAGAATGGCAGAGATTAACAGCAGTGGTGAATCAGCTCTTGCCAACCTCTTCCTACTAATGTCATTCATTAAGTTGAAGTATCCATAGCTGAATAAAGTGGTGGAGTTGAAGACTAGGACCAGGGAGCCTCTCCAGAGACTGAGCACAGCCCTGCCAAAGTGCATCTCAGGGTCTGGGAAAGTGCCACCCACCGATGGTTAACTGTGAGAAGATTTAGTGGATAGTGAAGGTGATGTGATAGAGGCATATTTGTCTGTGACATGTTTGCACTGGTTGGCAGGGAGGGAGATGTTTGATATAGTGGCTGCAAATGCAGAGGAAGGGGAAGGGAAAAAATGCATTTTGCTAGTTCTTGCTGTGGGTAGGTTGTTGCTATGTTTTTTCAAAATAATGACGGACT